>NC_040913.2:71690625-72016875 GCF_004126475.2 Phyllostomus discolor
AACAAAAGAAATTGAAGCAGTAATCAAAAAACTCCCAACACACAAAAGCCATGGACCAGATGGTTTCACAGGAGAATTCTACAAAGCACTTAAGGAAGAGCTAACCCCTATCCTTCACAGACTATTCCAAAAAATCCAAAAAGATGGGAGTCTCCCAAACTCTTTTTATGAGGCCAACATCATCCTAATTCCAAAACCAGATAAAGACACAACAAAGAAAGAAAACTTCAGGCCAATATCACTGATCAACATTGACGCTAAAATCCTCAACAAAATACTGACAAACCGCATCCAACAATACATTAAAAAGATCATACACCATGACCAAGTGGGATTCATTCCAGGGATGCAAGGATAATACAATATTCGCAAATCAGTAAATGTAATACATCACATAAAAGCAAAGACAAAAACCACATGATCATATCAGCTGATGCACAAAAAGCATTTGATAAGGTACAGCACCCATTCATGATAAAAACACTCGGCAAAGTGGGAATAGAGGGAGTATTCCTCAACATAATAAAGGCCATATATGAGAGACCTACAGCCAACATCATTCTCAATGGGCAAAAATTAAAATCTTGTCCAATAAGATCAGGAACAAGACAAGGCTGTCCACTTTCACCACTTCTATTCAATATAGTACTGGAAGTTTTAGCCACAGCAATCAGACAAGAAAAAGAAATAAAAGGCATCCAAATCGGAAAGGAGGAAACAAAACTGTCACTGTTTGCAGATGACATGATAGTGTACATAGAAAAATCCTATAGACTCCACCAAAAAAACTGCTTGACCTAATAAATGAATTTAGCAAAACAGCGAGATATAAGTCATATCCAGAAATCAAAGGCATTTCTGTACACCGACAATGAAACAGCAGAAACAGAGATCAAAGAAAAAAATCCCATTTGAAACAGCAAAAAGAAAAATAAAATATCTAGGAATAAACTCAACCAAAGAGGTAAAAGACCTGTATTCAGAAAACTACATAATACTGAGGAAAGAAATCAAGGAAGACACAAACAAATGGAAATACACACCATGTTCATGGATTGGAAGAATTAATACCATCAAAATGTCCATACTACCCAAAGCAATTTACACATTCAATGCAATTCCTATTAAAGTACCAATGGCATATTTCACAGACATAGAACAAACACTTCAACAATTTATATGGAACCATAAACGACCCCGAATAGCTGCTGCAATTTTGAGAAAGAAGAGTAAAGTAGGAGGAATCACAATACCTGACACTAAACTATACTACAAGGCCACTGTAATCAAAACAGCCTGGTGCTGGCATAAAAACAGGCACATGGACCAATGGAACAGAACAGAGAGCCCAGAAATAAGCCCAAGTCTCTATGGTCAATTAATACTTGACAAAGGGGGAAGCAATATAAAATGGAGTCAAAATAGCCTCTTCAACAAATGGTGTTGGGAGAACTGGACAGCCACATGCAAAAAAATAAAACTTGAACACCAATTTACACCATATACAAAAATAAATTCAAGATGGATAAAAGACTTAAATATAAAATGTGACACCATTAAAGTCCTAGAGGAGAACGTAGGTAGGAAAATCTCAGATATTTCATGAAGAAATTTTTTTACTTACTTGTCCCCTAGAGCAAGGGACATAAAGGAAAGAATAAACAAATGGAACCTCATCAAAATTAAAAGCTTCTGCACAGCTAAAGAAAACAGTATCGAAATTAAAAGAGAACCAACTGTATGGGAAAACATATTTGCCAATGGTATCTCAGACAAGGGTTTAATCTCCAAAATATACAAAGAACTTACACGACTGCACTCTAAGAAGACAAGGAATCCAATTAAAATGTGGGCAAAAGACTTGAACAGACACTTCTCCAAAGAGGACATACAGAAAATCCAAAGACACATGAAACGATGTTCAATATTGCTAGCTATCAGAGAGATGCAAATTAAAACCACAATGAGATACCACTTCACACCAGTCAGAATGGCCATCATAAACAAAGCAACAAACAACAAGTGTTGGAGAGGTTGTGGAGAAAAGGGGTCCCTAGTGCACTGTTGGCGGCACTGCAGACTGGTACAACCACTATGGAAAGTAGTATGGAACTTCCTCAGAAAACTAAAAATGGATCTGCCTTTTGGACCCTGCGATTCCACTGCTGGGACTCTATCCTAAGAATACTAAAACACCGATTCAAAAGAAACCTATGCATCCTAATGTTCATAGCAGCACAATTTACAATAGCTAGATGCTGGAAGCAACCAAGATGCCCATCAGTAAATGAATGGAGCAAAAACTATGGTACATTTACACAATGGAATTGTATGCAGCAGAAAGAAAGAAGGAGCTCCTACCCTTTGCAACAGCGTGGATGGAGATGGAAAACATTATGGCTTAGTGAAACAAGCCAGGCAGTGAAAGACAAATACCATATGATCTCACCTTTAACAGGAACCTAAACAAACAAAGAAACAAGCCAAAATATAACCAAAGACCTGAAATAGAGGACAGGCTGACAGTGACCACAGGGGAGAGTAGAGAGAATTTCAGGGGACATTGGGAAGGGTTCACGGGAACAAACTTAAAGGACACATGGTCAAAAACTAGGGGGAGGGTGGTAATGGGAGGGAAGTGGGGAGAGGTGGGAGGAGTGGCTGGACTGGGAGTAAAAAGGAGAAAACTGTATTTGAACAATGATTAAAATAAAATTGTTTAAAAAAAATGAAAAAAAAATCTATACACAATCAGACATGCCGGAAAATCAAAATGCATGGAACTCTGACAACCAAGAAATTAAAGAAAGAGTTGATCAGAACAACCAGACCGGTAAGTCGGCAGCTGAAGAGTACCCCTAGCAAGGTAGCAGACCGTGGGGGTCTGGCTGGATGTGGCAAGGAGGGCTGTAGCCCTAACATAGGCAGGGCTGACTTAAGGGAAAACTGAGACTTAGAGCTGGCTGTGTACTATGGAGGTTTCCTCAGTGGGAGAAACTCCCAGTCTCACATGAGAATTCATTGGAAAGTGGGCTAGAGACGAGCAGGGGAGCTGCAATGTTCCCTCTCTGGGCCCTCCCTTACAGCAGTGCTACAGCACAGCAAAGAGGGTTGCCCTGCCCCGGTGAACACTTAAGGCCCTGCTTCCTTACAACTTAACAGGTTCCTTGAGACAAAGAAATATGGACAAATGAAAGAACAGAGCAAAACTTCAGAAAGAGAGCTAAGTGATGAGGAGATAGCCAACCTATCTGATGGAGAATTAAAGCCCTGGTAATCAAAATGCTCACAGAAATGATAGAGCTTGGTCAAAAAATGAAAGAACAAATGAAAGATACCCAAAATGAAATAAAGCAAAATGTTCAGGGAACCAACAATGACAGGAAGGAAACCAGGACTCAAGTCAATGATTTGTAACAAAAGGAAGAAATAAATATCCAACCAGCACAGAATGAAGAAACAAGAATTCAAAACAGCCCTGGCTGGCATAGCTCAGTGGATTGAGCATGGGCTGGGGACCAAAGTGTCCCAGGTTTGATTCCCAGCCAGGGTACATGCCTGGGTTGCTGGCCATACCCCCAGCAGCTACACATTGATGTTTCTCTCTCTCTCTATCTCCCTCCCTTCCCTCTCTAAAAATAAATAAATTAAATTAAATTAAAAAAGAATTCAAAACAATACAGAGAGGCTTAGGAACCTCTGGGACAACTTGAAACATTCCAATATCCAATTAATAGGGGTGCCAGGAGGAGAAGAACAACAGCAAGAAATTGAAAACTTATTTGAACAAATAATGAAGGAAAACTTCCCCACTCTAGCGAAGGAAATAGACTTCCAGGAAGTCCAGGAAGCCCAGAGAGTCCCAAAGAAGTTGGACCCAAAGAGGAACACACCAAGGCACATCATCATTAAGTTACCCAAGATTAAAGACAAAGAGAGAATCTTAAAAGCAGCAAGAGGAAAGGAGAGTGTTACCTATAAAGGAGTGTCTGTAAGACTATCAGCTGATTTCTCAAAAGAGACCTAACAGGCAAGAAGGGGCTATAAAGAGGTATTCCAAGTCCTGAAAGACAAGGACTTACATCCAAGATTACTCTATCCAGCAAAGTTATCATTTAGAATGGAAGGGCAGATAGAGTGCTTCTCAGATATGGTCAAGTTAAAGAATTTCATCGTGACCACGCCCTTAGTATATGAAATGTTAAAGGGACTTCTCAAGAAAAAGAAGATAAAAAATGTGAACAGTAAAATGACAACAAACTCACAACAATCAACAAATGAACTTAAAAAAAAAAACAAGGAAAAACAATAAAAACAAAAACTAAGCAAACAGCTAGAACAGGAACAGAATCAGAGAAATGGACATCACATGGAGGGTTTTCAGTGTGGAGGGGGAAGGGAGGAATATGGGGGAAAGGTACAGGGAAGAAGAAGCATAATTGATAGGCATAAAATAGACAGGAAGAGGTCAAAAATGGTATAGGAAACAGACAGCTCAAAGAACTTATATGTACAACCCATAGACATGAACTAAGGAGGGAGTAATGCTGGAAGGTTGAAGGGTTTAGGGCAAAGGGGGGATAAGGGGATGGATTGAGAAAACTGTAATAGCATAATCAATAAAATATAGTTTTAAAAAGAGAAGAGATATACAAGAGTTTGAGCAGTGCTGGAAAAAGAGCACCAATAAGATCCCAGTTTCTCCACATCCTCATTAATCACAAGATCCCTGTAAATTTTTTTTTATTAAAATCAACCTACAAAGACTGAACCAATATCTCATGTTGTTTTGATTAACATTCTCCTAAAATGTTGAGCACAATCTCATGGGCTTATGACCTATTTTTATATTTTGTGGGTCGATATGTTTATTTAAACCCCTTCTCATTTTTATTGGAAAGGAGGGAATAAAGCTGTCACTGTTTGCAGATCACAAGATAGTGTACATAAAAAAACACTATAGACTCCACCAAAAAACTACTTGACCTAATAAGTGAATTTGGAAAAGCAGCATGATACAAAGTCAACATTCAGAAATTGAAGGCATTTTTGTACACCAACAATGAAATATCAGAAACAGAAATTAGGAAAAAAGTCTCATTTACTATAGCAACAAGAAAAATTAAATACTTAGGAATAAACTTAACCAAGGAGGTAAAAGCCTTGTACTCAGAAAACTACATAACACTGAAAAAGAAATTAAGGAAGACGCAAACAAATGGAAGCATATGTCGTATTCATGGACTGGAAGAATTAACATCATCAAAATGTCCATACTACCCAAAGCAACCTGTGGATTCAGCACAATCCCTATCAAAACACCAATGACACATTTCATAGATATAGAAGAAACATTTCAAAAATTTATGAGGAACCATAAATGATCCTAAATAGCTGCAGCAATTTTGAGAAAGAAAAACAAAGTAGGAAGGATTACAATACCTGATATCAAACTATATTACAAGGTCACTGTAATCAAAACAGTCTGGTACTGGCATAAGAACAGACACATAAATCAATGGAACAGAATAGAGAGCCCAGAAATAAACACATCTCAGTATGGTCAGTTGCCATTTAACAGAGGGGCAGGAACATAAAATGGAGCAAAAATAGCCTCTTCAATAAGTGGTGTTGGAAGAACTAGACAAATACATGTAAAATGGTGAAACTCAACCACCAGCTTACACCATACACAAAAATAAACTCAGGATGGATAACAGATTTACATATAAGTCATGACACCATAAAAATTCTAGAGGAAAACATATTCATGAAAATTTCAGATATACCACACAGCAATATTTTCATTGATGTGTCCTCTAAGGCAAGAGAAATAAAGGAAAGAATAAATAAATGAGGCTACATCAAACCAAAAAGCTTCTGCACAGCCAAAGAAAACATCTACAAAATGGAAAGGGAACCAATAATACAGGAGAACATACTTGCTGATGACACCTCGGACAAGGGTTTGATCTCCAAAATTTATAAAGAACTCACATGACTCCACAGCAGGAAGATAAACAATCCAATAAAAAAAATGAGCAAACGACCTGAACAGACACTTCTCCAAGGAGGACATACAGGTGGCCAGAGACATATGAAAAGATGTTCAGCCTCACTAGCTATCAGAGAGATGCAAATTAAAAGCACAATGAGTAATACCACTTCACACCAGTCAGAATGGCCATCATTAATAAATCAACTGAAACAAGTGCTAGTGGGGATGTGGAGAAAATGAAACCCTAGTACCTGTTGGTGGAAATGCAGACTGGGGCAGCCATTGTGGAAAACAGTATGGAATTTCCTCAAAAAAACTAAATACTGAACTGCCTTTCCATCCAGCAATCCCACTGCTGGAATATACCCTAAGAATCGTGCATCACCAATTCAAAAGAACCTATACATTTCAATATTCATAGCAGCGTCATTTACAATAGCCAAGTGCTGGAAGTAGCCTAAATGCCCATCAGTAAATGAGTGGATCAAAAAGAAGTGGTACATTCACACAATGTAATACTATGTAGCAGAAAGGAGGAGCTGCTACCCTTCACCACAGCATGGATGGATCTGGAGAGCAGTGAAAAGGGTGAAAAAAGCCAGGTGGTAAAAGACAAATACCATATGATCTCACCTATTAGTGGAACCTAATCAACAAAATAAACAAGTGAGCAAAGTAGAACCAGGGACTTGGAAATAAAGAACAAATTGACAGTGACCAGAGGAGAGGGGACAAGGGGGTTATGGGGTTAAGAAGGGGAAAGGGCAAGCAAAGGAACACGAATGGAAGACTCATGGGCATGGACAATGGGTGGGGAATTGACTGAGGGGGTAGAAGGGATGGTGTAGGGGAGATCAATGGGGGAAAAGGCATGATAACTGTCACTGAAGAACAATTATTTTTTAAAAACTCTCTCATTTTTCCTTAGGTTGCATTTTTATTTTAAAATTGTAAGATTTATGTATTCTGGATACACAAGATACATATCAGATATAAAATTTGCAAATATTTTCTTCCATTCCATAGTTCATCTTTCACTTTCTAGTTTATATCACTTGTCACACAAACATTCTTCATTTTGAAGTTCATTCAGTTCCTTGTTTCTTTGCTTGTGCTTTGCTGTCTCCTATAACATAGCCTATGCCAAGGTCACACTCCCTGACAACTACCATTTTGCTTTCTCTCTAGGAATTTGACCACTCTAAGTACCTCAAAAATGCAGACTCATTCACTATCACATCTAGATGTGGCTGGCTTATTAGGTAGCATAAGGTTTACAAGTACCATCCATGTTGTTACACATGCCAGAATTTTATTCCTTTTCAAAGCTAAATAATATTTCACTGCATGAATATGCCATATTTCATTTCTCTATTTATCTGTCTATCTGTCTGATTTAGGAGTTTCTACCTTTTCTCTATTGTAAATAGTGCTGTTATGAGAATGGCTGCATAAATATCTGTCCATGCACTTAATTCTTGTGGTATATATCTAGCTGTGAAATTGCAGGATAATATGCTAATTCTATGTTTAATCTTTTGAGGAACCCCCATACTGTTTTCCACAGAGACTGTATAATTTTACATTCCACCAACAGTGCACAGGGGCTCCACCTTCCTTGCACCCTCTTCAACACTTGATATTTTCTGAATTTTTTTATAACAGCTCCCCTACTAGTTGTAGGTTTGACCTGCAATTCCCTAACAATTAGTGATGTTGAACAGCTTTTCATGTGTTTTTTGGCCTTGTAAGTATCTTCTTAGGAAAAGTGTTTTTTCAGCCCTGGCTGACGTAGCTCAGTGGATAGAGCGTGGGCTGCGAACCAAAGTGTTGCAGGTTCAATTCCCAGCCAGGGTACATGCCTGGGTTGCAGGCCATAACCCCCAGCAACCACACATTGATGTCTCTCTCTCTCTCTCTCTCTCTCTCTCTCCCTTCCCTCGCTTCCCTCTCTAAAAATAAATAAATAAAATCTTTAAAAAAAAAAAAAAGATCCCTTTAAAAAAAAGTGTTTTTTCTACTTCTTTACCCATTTGGTAATTGGGTTAGTTGTTTCCTTGGTGTTGAATTGTAGGAGTTATTTACATATTATGGATATTGATTCTTCATCAGATATATAATTTGCAAACATTTTCTACAATTTCATGGGGCACCTTTTCACTTTGTTGATAGTGCTCTTTGTTAAAAAACTTTTTAATTATGATGAATTCAAATTTATCTACTTCTGTTTTCTGTATTTTTGGTACCATGTCCAAGAAATTATTGCAAACCCCAATGTTTTAAATATTTCCCCCTATGTTTTTTTTCTAAGAATTGTATCATTTTAACTCTCACATTTAAATTTCTGGTCCATTTGTAGTTAAATTTTGTATATAGTTTAATTAAAGGTCTCAGCTTATTCTTTTGCTTATATCTGATGTCCATTATCCCAATACCATTTGCTGAAAAGACTGTCCTTTCCCTCATTGAATGGTCATGCCACGCATGTGGAAAAACACTAGACCACATATGTGAGGGTTTGTTTCTGAGCTCCCAATTGTATGCCAATTGGAAAATTTCAGCTTTCTTATTTTGTTGCCGAAAGTAATATGCCAACTTCTAAGAAGGTACAAAAGAGGCCTGGGGTCAACTTCTGTCTTTTTCAACTTTTGTCTTTTTATTTTAGCTTCTATTGAACATAACTTAGAATTTGGAAATTTTCTTTTACTGCTCATAGTGCTAAAAAGGAGTATTTATGGAGAAAGACATTTTATAATTGGTAATCAGACAAATGCAGAGAAAAAGAGAGCAGAGCAGACTTTTCACTGAAAATATACAGATGCCAAATAAACACATTAAATGTATTCAACATCATTATCCATTAGGGAAGTGCAACTTAATACCACGATGAGATAGTTTGCACACCTAATTAAATGGCTTAATGATAGAGTTGGTGAGGATGCCAAAAAATTACTGGGTCATTCATATATTGTTGATGTAAGTGTCAAATGGTCAGCAGCTCTGGAACAGTTTGGCAGTCACTTTTAAAACTGTAAGGTTACATATTGCTTGTCACTTTGTCAAAATAAAGAACAAACTGACAGTAAGCAGAGGGGAGGGGGATAATGGGGGGAAAGAAGGTGAAGGGTATTCAGTGAACATGTACAAAGGAACCATGGACAAAGCCAAATGGGGGTAGGATTGAGGGTAAGAGGCGTGGGTGGGTGGGATGAAGAAGAGTGGTTGGGGGGAAATGGAGACAACTGTACTTGAATAACTAAAATAAAATAAAGCTTGAAGTTCTACAAAAATAAAACTCTGTAAAAGGCTTACCATCAACCCCACAATTTCACTCTTGGGCATGTTTCCCAGAGAATTAAAAATTCACTTTTATGCAGAGACTTCTACATGAATGTTCATTGCAGATTTATTTATAATAGCAAAAAATGCCAACCAACCTACTGTCCTTCAGTGAGTGAATAATTAAATAAGTTTTGATATATCTATATAAAAATACCAATCATCAATAAAAAGGAATGATATGTGTATATATGCAACAATTCAGATTCAGTTCATGGAAATTATGAGAAAGCATAAAAGCCAATCTGAAAGAGATACAAGCTGTATGAATATGTGTATGTAACATTCATGAAATATATATTTAGAGAAATAGAGAGTAGTTTAGTGCTTGCCAGGGTTTAAAAATGAGGTATGGAGGGGGTCGATGTAGCTATATGGAGTAATATTAGTTTAGTGATGATACATGTAGTGATACAGTCCTATACCTTGACTTTGGTGGCAACTACACCAATTTGAACATGTAGCAAAATTGCCCAGAAGTAAATACATAAACACATATGTATTCATGACAACACACTCATACACCCACATGAGTGCAGGTATACAATGCTGAAGTTCTAAAAATGTCTATGCATTTTACAATGTCCATTTCCTGGTTTTGATATTGCACTACAGTATTGAGACAAGTTTCTGTGGATGGAGGCACCACAGAAACCTCAATAAGTGAATTAATAAGCAAACTATAGTATATCTTTTCAATAGAAGGCTACTTAAAAACAAAAATAAATTAACTATTAAAACATAAGACAACAGGAATGAATCTCAAATGCATATCACATACTGAAAATGAAAATCTTTAGGGACAGAGAACAAGTAATTGCTCTTTAGGAATTAGCAGTAGGGAATGAGTGTAAAGGGGAAGAAAGAGGGAGGATTTGTGTGATAGATCTATTGTGCATCATGACAATAATTGATGGGAACAAAAGTCTGTTAATGTTTTTTTTCTGTACCCATAGAACTGTATACCACAGAGTAAAAATGCTAATGTGCATAAATTTTCTAAAGCCAAATGTGTTTAATAAAAATAAATATTAATAAAGAGAACTGGCTGGTGTGGCTCAGTGGATTGAGTTCCAGCCTGTGAACCAAAGGGTCGCCAGTTTCATCCCCGCTCAGGGCACACGCCTGGGTTGCAGGCCAGGTCTGTAGGAGGGGGTGCTTGAGAAGCAACCACACACTGATGTTTCTCCCCCTCTCTTGCTCCCCCCCTTCCCCTCTCTCTAAAAATAAATAAATGAATTTTTAAAAAATAAAAAACAGACAATGGCTGCGGTTTTCCCCCTAAATTTCCAAGAATACATCAACCTATAAATTCAAGAATCTCGGCAACCCAAACAGGATAAATTCAAAGAAAAACACATCTTGGTGAATCCTAGTGAAACTGTGAAAAATCAAAAATAGAAAATAAGTCTGAAACTCAGAGAAAAAAAATGAAAGAATCATTATATTATTGAGATGAATAATGACAACTGTATTCTCATCAGAAAATGGAAGCCTGGATATAATGTGCTTAACCCTGTGAACTGCTGAGAGAAACAATTCTCAGTGTAGAAATACACTTCTGTGAAGACTACCTTTCACAAACTAAGACATTATAAAAATGTTGTAAAGTAAAACTAAGACTGAGACATATGGTCACCACAAGATACACACACAAAAAGAAATACAAAAGGAAGTTTTATCAAGCTAAAAGGAAAAGACCCATATGGAAATTTGAACGTGCCAGAAGAGTTGAAAAGCCCTACAAAACAGTAAATAGGTGGACAAATGTAAATATTTATATTTTAAACTTTTAACAATCCATTATCTATTTATTGCAAATAATAATGTAGTATCAGGTTTATAATATAATATATAAATAAAATATAACAACAAAAGTGCCAACAATGAAAAGACAATAATAGAATTAAACTGTGATGAGATTTATACATTGTGAAGTTTAGAAAAATCAAATATACTACATTTGTTCCTGAATGTTCACCAAATAAATGCAAAAATGTTTTGTACCATTTACTATCCACATGCTATGGGGATGAAAGACTTGATTATTTTTACCTTTCTATTGTATAGTTAACTTTAAAGATGCAACTTGGTTACAAACTGGCATATCACAATAGTTAACATCCTTGGAATATAGACTGTAAAATAAAACTGTCACCTATTCTGTAATTTAATAACACCAATCTAGAAACCTCTGCTGTATCAGTAGAAATATTTAGGGAACCATGGTTAAAATTCAGGGGAGGCCTATTAAAATGTTCACTTCTGGATTTGAATTAAAAGCATATATAAATTTTTGATTGACAGTATGATTTAGAGCTGCACTGTTTAATATAGTAGCCACTAGTCACAAGGGGCTATTTAAATTTAAATTAAACACAGTAAAATAAAATGGACATTTTAGTTCCTTCATTACACTTTCCACACACCAGGTGCTCAACAACCACATCCAAAGTGGAGATGAAGAATATTTCTAGAAGTGTAGAAAGTCCTAATGGAGCACAGTGATCTAGATACTGACCTTGAGAAAGCAACCAAAACCCATCATCTACGCTTCCTCCTGGGGATGACGGCGATGATAAACATCTGGGAGGGGCATATCCATAATCACACTGACAATTGCCTCTAGTGTTACAAATCTCAAACCAAAACCAAATGAAAAATGAGAACATATATATGCAATTTATATATGCAATATAAAAATTGAATACACTATTTGTCATTGTTAGTCAATGTACATTATTAAAGTATTAGAATTTAGTATGTTATAGGTAGTGCTTATTTTAATGTGGAAAATAATTCTTAAAATAAAATTCGATAGAATACATGTCCATTCGCTATCTTTTCAAATGTCAAAGGAATTTCCTGTTGTCTCTTGTATTGTTAAATAATAGATAACATTGTTGATACAATTGAAATAGCTTACTCTAGAAAAGCATAGAGATTATGAGACCAGAAATTATAAAACTGTGGGAGTTTAAATTTATTATGAGTTGTGCTAGATAAGAAAAACTAGCTATGACCAGAGCCGACCTTTACAAAAAAATATGGGGGAGCATCTAAAGGAAGCCCTTGCTTGAACAGACACGGATAGCAAAATTTACTTTGCTAGAAAATAAGAAGCCTATAAAATAACTACATATGTGCCCTGACTGGTGTGGCTCAGTAGGCTGGAGCATGATCCCATAACCAAAAGGCTGCAGGTTTGATTCCTAGCCAGATCACATACTTATGCTGAAGGTTCAATCCCCAGTCAGAGCATAAATGGGTGTCAGTCAATTGAAATTTCTCTCTCACATCAATGTTTCTCTCTATCCCTTCCTCTCTCTCTAAAAGTAATGAAAAAAAAAATGTCCTCTGGTGAGGATAAAGAAATAATAATAATTTTAAAAAGTACTTATAAATGTGATATGGTAGATGAATTGAAAGAAGGGTCAGAAGCAGAATAGAGAATCTGGAAATAGATTTGTGCAAAAATGTAATTAAAATTAGGGAAGGAAAGAAACAGAAAATAAACTGTAAATAATAGGACATTTTAGTGATGTGGGAGAAAATTTTGAATCAAGACATACAGACACATCACTTTTTTTCCTGGATCACCATATATCATATGAAACATCAATATGGCAGAAGACACTAGCTACAAATTTAAAGCCAAAGGCATGCTTGAAAACCTTCAAAGTTTACATTTCTATAACCCAGTAGATAATTTCACAATGTATGGACAAATAGAAGTGCAAATGACAAATATTACCATACGTACATACTTAAGAACTGTATCATTAATTATTAAATAAATGCAAATTAACAATGGATTTAGCACATTAGAAAAGATTAAAAAACTGACAAACTAGCCACACCAGAGTTTGAGGAAATGCACCTTTTTGCACATGATAAGTGGAAGTGAAACTGGCGTACTGTTTCTTGACAATATAATATTACCAAAATTTTAATGCTGCATACATTTGCTCCAAAAGATTTTATTGCTAACAATTTAAGAAATCAGATAAATATGAAAAAGTGAATTCACAACAATATCCATTGCACCACTATTTATAATAGGTAAGTAAAAATTAATATTATACCCTAGTCCATTAGTGAATGACTTCAAATACTGTGTGGAACAGACATACAGGCTACAAACTGAAGCCATTGAAGGGTGAAACAGATCATAATAGACAAGAAAGTCTGCCCTAACAAAAATAGTAGACTATAAGTAATATAAGTAATTAAATATATTCTGCATATTTAAATACATAACAGTAAACATACACTCAATCATAGTGTTTATACTTATGTATAAATGTATATGTATAATCTTTAATATATTCCCAAAATTTCACAATCTTGATCTAATGATATATTTGTATTGCATTTTATACAAAGTTTTTATATGGCATTTTGCACAAAGTTCAAAGCTCATAACTAATAGGACCTGTAATGGTCTGATTGAACATATAATTCATGTGTATGTGTATAAATAATTCCTTATTTGACAGCAACTTTCCATAAGAAATTTCCACATCAAATAATTCTGAACCTTATTACCTTGGAAATGTTACTGATGTGAATTCTTTATAAAACTATACATAAAAATAGAGTAACCATTACATACCCCATGTCCGTGGCATTTCTCTGTTGAATTACAGGTTACTGGATTGTTGTAATTACTGATAGGTTTGCAAAACTCTTCCATGACAAAACTACAATTTAAAAACAAGCAACAACAAAACACATGAAATATGAAGAGTGGGCAATCGTTCTTAGTACAGAACAGAGGTACACACTTTGTAGGGACAGGGGTTGGCAAAAGTAGGTTTACAGTGGTGTGTATGGAAAAAGGTCTGCAGGTTAGGATTCTTTACATTATGTATGAATTCTTGTAGTTTACTCTGTTTCACATACTCACAACTGTAACCTTATTTTTGCCCACTCCTGTGTATATAAAACTAATGAATCTGGATTTTATGACATCTATTCACTCAATAAAACAACTTATGTTACCAAATAAGAAATATTGAAAGTCAGATACTATTTTTTCCTTGAGGGAGCAGACCTGTGAGTTGATTGATACTAACTGGCACAAAAGTGAAAATAGCCAGCCTGTACTGACCATTTGCTAGGATGTTTCTTAGCACTTTCTATGCATTTTTATAATATACTTGTATATTCATACTGACCCTGTAAAAGAGATGTTTTTATACTTATGTATATTTCATAAGAATTAACTTTACACTTTTAAGGCCACACAGTGAGTTATTAACTGGGCCCATATTCAGTACAAGAACTATTTTACTCACAGAACCTAATGATCAATGCTAAATTCTACCATTTCTGTAATTTTCACATTTTTTCAAACTTTATTAACAATATCTCTAATCTTTTACATTGGCAATGTGATTTTGAGCAAGTTATTTATTCCTCCATAACTCAGTTTATCCATCTTGGAATTTGAAATAGTAATCATACCCAAATGATTATAAAGTATACATATAGTTTATGAGGATGAAATCATTTGTTACACATGAAGAAATAAAAGCAGTGTTTGAAGCAGAGTAAGTGCTCACTAAATACAGGATTAATTTTAATTATTTATTTGTTTAACCTAATTTTCTTTTTTATTAAATCATTTTGATTGTTATTTGATTGTTATTCTATTACAATTGTCCCAATTTTCACCCTTTGCCTTCCCCTGCCAATCTCACACTCACACCCCACTCCCACAGTCCATGGACACAATGTTGGCCATTCATAAACGTTCTAGGTCTAGTCCCTTCCCCTTCTGTCCCCCAATAGTCCCCTCACCACTAACTCCCCTCTGGTCACATTCACTCTCTTCTACACTTCCTTGCCTGTGGTTCTACCTTGTTCATTAGTTTATTTTGTTCATTAGATTCCTCTTATAGGTGAGATCATACAGTATTTGTCTTAAACTGTCTAGTTTATTTCACTTAGCATAATGCTCTCCAGGTCCATCCATGCTATCACGAAAGGTAGGAATTCCTTCTTTCTTTCTGCTGCATAGTACTCCATTGTGTAAATGTACCACTGTTTTTTGATCCACTAATTTACTGATGGGTACATAGGCTGCTTCCAGTACTTGGCTATTGTAAATTGTGCTGCTAGGAACATTGGGATGCACAGGTTCTTTTGAATTGGTGATTCAGGATTCTTAGGATATAGTCCCAGCAGTGGAATCACTGGGTCAAAAGGTAGTTTCATTTTTAGTTTTCTGAGGAAATTCCATACCGTTTTCCACAATGGCTGCACCAGTCTGCATTCCCACCAACATAGCACTAAGGACCCATTTTCCCACATCCTCTCCAACATTTGCTGTTTGTTGATTTGTTTATGCTGGCCATTCTCACAGGTAGGAAGAGGTATCTCATTGTGGTTTTAAATGCATCTCTCTGATGCCTAGTGATGCAGAGCATCCTTTCATGTCTCTGGGCCCTCTGTATTTTCTCCTTAGAAGAGTGTCTGTTCAGGTCCTTTGCCCATTTTTTAATTGGATTGATTGTCTTCCTGCTGTGGAGTCATGTGAGTTCTTTATATATTTTGGAGATCAAACCCTTGTATGATTTATCATTGGAAAATATATTTTTCCATACTATTGGCTCCCTTTTTATTTTCCTGATGTTTTCTTTAGCCCTACAGAGGCGCTTTAATTCGATGAAGTGCCATTTGTTTATTCTTTCCTTTATATTCTTTGCTTTAGGGGATGTATCAGTGAAAATACTGCTGCAGGGGATATCTGAAATTTTCCTACCTATGTTTTCCTCTAGGACTTTTATGGTATCACAACTTATATTTAAGTTTTTTATAAGTTTATTTTGGTGTATGATATAAGTTGGTGGTCTAGTTTCAATTTTTTTGCATGTGGCTATCCAGATCACCCAACCCCATTTGTTAAAGAGATTATTTTTGTTCCATTTTATGCTACTGTCCCCTTTGTCAAATATTAATTGACCATAAAGACATGGGTTTATTTCTGGGCTCTCTATTCTGTTTTTTTATTTATGTGGGTGTTCTTATGCCAGTTCCAAACTGTTTTGATTACAATGGCCTTGTAATATATCAGGTATTGTGATCACTCCTACCTTGTTCTTCCTTCTAAAAGTGGCTAGGAGCCTTCACTGGTGTGGCTCAGTAGATTGAGTGTGAGCCTGTGAACCAAAGGTTCGCTAGTTTGATTTCCAATCCAGGGCACACGCCTAGGTCCAGGACCAGGTCTCCAGTATGGGCATACAAGAAGCAACCACACATTGATCTTTGCCTCTCTTTCTGCCTCCTTTCCTCTCTGTCTGAAAATAAATAAATATAATATTTTTAAAAATTAAATTAAATTTAAAAAATGGCTAGAAAATTCAGAGTCGTTTATGGTTCCACATAAATTTTTGAAATGTTTGTTCTATATCTGTGAAATATGTCATTGGTATTTTAATAAGGATTGCATGGAATCTATAAATTGCTTTGGGTAGTATGGATATTTTTATGATGCTAATTCTACCAATCCATGAGCATGGTATATGCTTCCATTTATTTCTGTCTTCCTTAATTTCTTTCTTCAGCGTTGTGTAGTTTTCTGAGTACAGGTCTTTTACTTCCTTGCCTAGGTTTATTAGTAGGAACTTTATTTTTCTTATTGCTATAGTAAATGGGATTTTTTCCTAATTTCTGTTTCTGATATTTCATTGTTGGTGTACAAAAATGCTTTCGACTTCTGAATATTGATTTTGTATCCCTCTGCTTTTCCAGGTTCATTTATTAGGTCAAGTAGTTTTTTTGGTGGAGTCTATAGAGTTTCCCATGTACACTATCATGTCATCTGCAAACAGTGACAGTTTTACTTACCCCTTTCCAATTTAGATGACATTTATTTCTTTTCCTTGTCTGATCGCTGTGGCTAAAATTTCCAATACTGTCTTGAATAGAAGTGGTGAAAGCAGACACCCTTGTCTTGTTCCTGACCTTAGTAGGAAAGCTTTTAGTTTTTACCTATTGAGTATGATGTTGGCTGTAGGTTTCTCATATATGGGCTTTATTATGTTCAGGTATGCTTCCTCTACTCCCACTTTGCTGAGTGTCTTTATCATAAATGGGTGCTATACTTTATCAAATGTTTTTCCCCATCTACTTATATGATCATGTAATTTTTGTCATTCCTTTTGTTTATGTGATGTATAATGTTTATTGATTTGTGAATATTGTATCATCCTTGTATCCCTGGGATGAATCCCCACTTGACCATGGTATATGGTCTTTTTAATGTATTTCTCAATCCTGATCGTATTTTGTTGAGGATTTTAGTATCCATATTCATCAGCGATATTGGCCTGTAGTTTTCTTTCTTTGTCGTGTCTTTGTCTGGTTTGGGGATTAGAATGATTCTGGCCTCATAAAGACAGTTTGGGAGTCTTCTGTCTTCTTGAAATTTTTGGAATAGTTTGAGAAGGATAGAAGTTAGTTGTTCGTTAAACATTTCGTAAAATTCACCTGTGAATCCATCTGGTTCAGGGCTTTTGTGTGCCAGGTGTTTTTTATTATTGTTTCAATTTCACTAGTTGTTATTGGTCTACTCAGGCTTTTTGCTTCTTCTTGACTCAGTTTTGGCGGATTGCATGTTTCTAGAAATGTGTTCATTTCGCCCAGATTGTCCAATTTCTTGACATATAGTTGTTCATAGTAATTTCTTACAATCATTTGTATACCTGTGATCTCAGTTGTAACTTCTCTTTCATTTCTGATTTTATTTACATGGGCCCTCCCTCTTTTTTTCTTGATAAGTCTGGTTAAAGATTCGTCAATTCAAAGAACCAGGTCTTGGATTTATCAATGCTTTGACTTGTTCTTTTAGTGTCTATGTCATTTAATTTTTCTCTGATCTTGACTATTTCCTTCCTTCTATCCACTCTGGGCATTTGTTGTTGTTGTTGCTCTAGTTCTTACAGAAGTAGTGTTAGGTTTTTTATTTGAGATTTTTCTATTGCCTTTAAATAGGCCTATATTGCTCTGAACTTTCCTCTCTGTACTGCCTTTGCTGTGTCCCATAGGTTTTGGTTTGTTCTTTGTTCATTTTAATTTTTTCCAGATACTCTTTGATTTCTTCCTTGAACTCATTATAGTCCCATTCATTATTTAATAGCATGTTATTCAGTCTTCATATATTTGAATGTTTTTGATAAACTATTCTCCTGTTCTAAGTCCTATAAATAAAACATTTAAAGACTCTATCACAACGAATACTTAGCAAATTTGTATTGTTGAAATAATGCCTATCTCCATGTAGTATATTGCTCACTTAGTATCACAATATGAAATTTATAAGTGTTTTTTAGAATTATGTGATAAGGAAGATAGACTTTTTTCATATTTATAAATAAGAAGTAACTTCTCTCTGTTTTTGATCAATGAAACCAGATACACAGATACATCAATTAATAGATCAATCAACTGATAACTTTTACAAAGGACCTACATTAAATGAGAGTGAGGTAAAGAAGCCTTAACTTTCCAACCTCTCTAAAATCGACTGAATAATTCAGGGTAACAAATGAAAATAAACTTGATTTAAAATACCCTCAGTATGATTCTAATTTTAGATTGACAGGTTTAGTACACACAATAGCCTCCTTTTTCCCCAATAAATGAGGGTAAAGGGGAATCAGAAAGAGGCAATTAGAAGATGAGAGATTTAAGAAATGAAACGAAGGCCACTGATGGATAAAATGGAGAAAGCAACCACATCCAGTACAATGGCAAAGAAGAGAGCCTAGTTCATCAGCCTCACAGTGCTGTAGAGGAGCTGCAGCCTCAGCGTCATAAAGAAAAACAGAGGAAGAAGCGCTGAAAGGGCAGGATTGCAGGAGGTAGATAAAATGTGTAATTATCAATGGAAGTCTATCCACAAAACCACAGAATTAGTTAGCTCTCAATATTCATGACTCACTTCTTCTTCTGAATGACAGAATGTAGTAAGCACAACATTTTTATCCCCTGAGACAAAATTTAGATAGGTATTTTGTTTGCTGAAGCAATTAAAATGATGCCTACAGAATTTGGGCTTCTCAAGTGATCTGCCATAGAATAGGCACTATCCAAGTAAAGTATTGTAAGTGCCACAGCCTAAGATTCAGCTTCCAAAATGAAGACTGTCATGTGACAAACCCCAGTCACACAGGGAAAGCTGCCAGTTAGGTATTTTTTATTAAAAATGGTGTGGGAGTGAAAAATCATGGCAGCTTAAAACTCCTACTGAACAAAGCAAGAAAAGTCCATCTTCCTCCCTCTCTCTCTTTCTTCCTCCCTTCCCTTTCCCTCCTTTTCCTTCCTTTATGTTTCCTTTTCTCTTTTCTTTCCTTCTTTTCCCTCCATGGGGAAATTACCCAGTTGAGCATGGGCTAATGATCAAGACTTTCCCAGGCAGAGAATCACTGCTGTATAAATGAGTACTCTATAAAGACATACAGGCCTGGTATGACAAACCAGAGGACTTTCAAATGCATGGCTCATTTCCCACAGAACATTAGGTGAATCCCATTATTATGTAAGATGATAGAAGACTAGTTAACTAGGATGGCAATCTTCTGTAGTATTTGTATGTCTAGTTCCTAGATGGTTTTATTTCCATTATTGTAACTGTTTCTCTTATACATAATGTATAATTTCACTCTCACTACTTTTAAGGTCCTATTTCTTTGTCTTTAATTTTCAGAAATTTTATTATGTTGTATCCTCCTATGGATTTCACTGGGTTCCTCTTATACGATGTTCTTTCAGCTTCTTTCATCTGTAGGTTTATGCCTTTTGACAAATTTGGAAACTCTCCAGGCATTATTTCCTCAAATACTTTTCTATCTTTAAATTCTTTCTCCTATTATCCAGGATAGCAATACCAAGGATATTATATCTTTTCTTATATCTCCACATGTCCTTGAAGCTCTATTTATTTTTTTTATTCTAATGCTCAAATTGAGTATTTTGAGGGGTTCTGTCTTCAGCTTCACTAATTTCTTCTCTTGTCCCCATCATTCTGCTCCTGGGACCATCACTGAGTTTTATATACAGGGAGCAGCACAAGAAGGCATGTTTACAGAATAATGGCTGCTTTAGATCTTTGAAGGGTGTTTTTAACATCAGTGCCATTTGGTGCTAGTGTTAGTTGATTCTCTTTCTCTTTTAAGTTGAGATCTTTGCTGGCCCTTGGGATTGAGTGACTTTGATTAAAACCTGTATATTTTGAATATTATGTTATGAGATTTTGAATCCTGCTTAAACCCCTTTTACAGTTCTCCTCAGAGCTCTAGAATAGGGGAAAGGGACACTGCTTCATTATTGCCAGGTAAGGTTAGAAATACAGGATTATTCACACCCGCAATGTAAAGGTCCCCAATTACTGTAAGGATCAGGAAATAAAAGCCTCTCCACTAACCTTCTGCTCATACCATTCTGGTGAGAGTGGAAGTGTGGTCACATTTTTTTCTGTGTTGTTTGGCAGAAATAGAGTAGTTGTTGTTTAAGAGTGTACTGCATTGCCAGGTTATTCCTTTGGCTAAAGAAGTTAGGCTTACCTTGAGGGCTTCCTTTTGTCTATGCCATTTGGTATTTCTGAGTTGCTGACTTCTCTAGCACCCAGTTTAGGATATATGAGGTCCCTAGCTGGTCTGCCTTTCTGTTTCCAGCTTTCAAAGTATTCTTAGTTTGCTTTTTATATAACACCCAGGTTTTTAAACTATATATAATAAAAAGAAAAGGGAAAAGCATATCTAGTCTGTCCTTCTATAACCTTAAATCTCTATTTAGTAGTTTTTAATCATAATGTAATACACTTATGTTTTCCTTTATATATTATTCATGTATATCATTTAAGAAATCTTTAATTGTGCCAGGCTCAACACATAATGTTTCTCTGAGGACTTTATTGAAACATTTTAATCTCCAACTTCTCCAAAATAATATTTTCTATTTTAGTCTATAGGTGAGTTTGTATATCCATGTACCAATATTGCATTGTTTTAATTACTTTAATTTTATATTTAGTAGTGTAAATGTCTGCTTTCCATTTTCTTCTTTAAAATTACATTAGCTATTTTGTATTTGTAGCCTTTTGCATTTCCATATAAACCTTCAAATCAGTCTTTCAATTTTCCCCAGCAACACATTGCCTCTCCCTCCAAAAAAAAAAAATCTGGCTTCTGGGATTTTGATGTTTGATATCATAAATACTCATTGATTTTTTAGGATATTGACATTTATGTAGATCTTTGATTCTCTAATAATGTTTTTCAGTTTTCGATGTGGAGGTTGTCTTGCATATTTTTTGTTAGATCATCCTAGCTTTTGAATGTTATTTGGATGCTGGAGCTTCCTCGAAAACCTTTACTTTTTTACCTGTTATAAAGCTATAATAACTAAGACATAAAATCACAGGGTTGCTACAATCTTGACTTAGAGATGACCAGGAAGATCTTAGGCCAAAGACATGACTTGTGCTTTTGTAAAAAACGCAACCCAAAGAATTTCTATGTGCAATCCAAATGTCAGAAATGTATGTTTTTCCTTCATGTATCACTTGCCATAATTTTGCAAATATACTTCCGTGCCATTAAAAGTTATTTTAAAATATTATTTTAGAAAGGGATGCAGTGTTGGATATACTGTAATTGATCTGACCAACCTGTTATCATTTCACATGTCTTGATGTTTTCCTGTTATAACTTACATCATAATTGCCCTATACCAATGTATATTTCCTAATAGCCAAAAATTACTTTCACATTATTACATTTTAAAAAAGTATGATATTTGACTTCTTACATTTGCTCATTTTCTCACACAACTCTAGAAAATACTTTAGTTATGTTTATTAGTTTATTACAAAGGCTACAACTCAGGAACATCCAAATGGAAGACATTTATAAGACAATGTATTGGGGTGGTGGGTGGAGGCATTAGCTTCCATGTCCTCTCCAGGTACATCATCAGCACAGCAAGTCAATGAGTACATCAACTTAGAAACTCTCCGAATCTCACTGCTCAAAAGTTTCTGTAGAGTTCACTCTTCAGCCACACCACTCTCCAGCACGGAGTTCTGTTCTGTGAGGCTTGGGAGGTGGGATTAAATGTTCCAAACCTCTAATCATTTGGTCATTCTAGTGACCAGCCCTATCCTGAAGCTATATAGAGGCCTGATGAAAATCATTTCATTGGTTTGGTTGGGAGGAGATGAATAACAGAAAACATTGTTATCACTCAGGAAATTCCAAGGGCTTTAGGAGCTCTGTGCCAGAACCATGGACCAAGCCCAAATTATTTTTGGTATTATACTATACACACACACTATATACTATATACATGGAGTATAATATCAAAATAATTATAATATATAATAACTATTATGATACCAAACTTATATATACATATACACATCTATGCATATCTACATATGTGTGTGCATACATGTAAGTGTGCACATATGTGTATGTGTGTATACCATTTTACTGCTTTTTTCTAATTAATGAACAATTAAATTAGTTAATAAATTTATGTATTTACTCTGTCATATTTGTTGTATACAATTTTCACTTTGTTGTAAATGATCTTGGAAGGGAAGACATATTACTTTATAATGCTATGGACAAAAAAAGGAAGGCCACATACTAAACCTGACAAGCTCAGGGAAGGTCTGGAATGTGGGTCTTATACACTTGGAGACCAAAAGTAACCACATAAGATGGTCTACAATTAAAACTTCCTAACTAAGGGCCAGTCATGGTAGGTAGTCATGTTGTAGGCTCCTAAGTGTCATCTTCCTAGACAAAAGTCAGTCTTTATCTTAACTGAGCCTGTAAGTGATCCTTTTGCATCTAAGATAACATACCCATGCAAAGTCAGAATAACCACAACCACTGCACCAGAGAATGTGACCACAAAACCCTTCAATAGTATCTTGTTCTTCCACATACCACCTCTATGTGCTGTACATGTTCAATGTTAACTATCATGTACCCACCAATGCAAAGCCAGTATGTGTCTATTTGTTTCCCTTTTTATTCAGTCTCAGAAATTTCCTCCCTTTGCTTTTTCCAGCCTCCCTAATCTACCACCAATGGATACCACCACCCCTACCCACTTCTCCTGTGATTCTCAGGTATAAAATAAGCAGTAAATCTACTGTTCTCCAGAGCATTTTGCCAATCCATTGAGATTTCACTTCCCAGCAATTGTTGTCAGTTTGGCTCAAATAAATTCTTATTTTTTCTTAAGCTAAGCATTCTTTGTTGACAATGTAGTCAATACCAAAACGTTCCTTTGTGATTATTATTTTTATTTGAAAATGTCTTTCCCATTCTAAAATAAGCTCACTCACTTCCTTTTTCTTATTTTTCACTTCTCAAAATGCTGTTTCTCAATGTAAATTATTTTAATTGAAATGTAAGATAATTATGTACATTTTTAGTCAACTATTTTGGTGGTAATAGTTTAAAAATCATTTGCATATAATATTACTTAAACTTAACAAAAGTCATTAAACAAAACTTAGACTCTGTTATATTATTGTTCTTTGTAAGAGGGCCAATTTTTTAACAAGCATACTATGCTTTTGGAGAAAGAATGAGGAGAATAGGCTGATAAGTAAATGTTTTACTTTTGTTACAGCCAAATTAGTTCTCATCAATTACTACAAGACTAAACACTTGGGGATTTGGGGGTTTTGTTTTTGTTTATTTGTTGTTGTTCTTATTATTCAGATTGTTCTATTCTACTTTTTCAGTGTGTTATTTGATTTTTTCTTTTTTTGGTTACACAAATTATAGCAGACCAAATCTTAGCTTAATGAAGAGACTTAGATTCTCAAGTGTGAGAAAACAAATTTAAATATCTATAGCAAAATTTATAATAAAAGTGGTAGGAAAGCAAGTGTTCCTTTGACTAACAGAACTCTTGACATTTTACTCTCTCTCATGCACACACACACACTAAATAGAATCAAGTAAAATTTGTATTTACCATCTCATAACCACATGCAGTGCCATCACCTACATATGTTTTCGTTTCAGGAGTAGGATTTCTCATATTTGCTGATATACACACATGACCTGCATAGTAAGTATATTGCATATCATAAGCTTCCAATGGTACCACTATACGTGTATGCATCCAGTGACAGACTAGCTTTCCACAAAGGGTATTTCTGGCAATATAAAGCAGAGAAAATTTTCCATATGTCAATTCAGGACACAATGTATTAGGTAAATAACAATTCAAAATATAAGGATAATTCAAAATGTTACTCAGACTATAGCAGTAAAGCTATTCAGAACATACACCATTTTATGAAATGCAACATATAAATTCATCTGTATGTATTATATTCACCTCTCATTTGAATTTAGTGACTCATTGCAGAAAACACATACACAAAAAATACACACACATTCAGAAAATGGATAGTTTTCTAAATACAAACCTAAATGGACACAGCCCTCGACAGTTTCCAAATGAATCTCCATGAATATTCACTTCTTGTAAACATAGATAATCACCACCTTTAGCAACTGAAAACATAAAGTTCTAGTTATTCATCTTAAAAAAAACAATTAAAACTAAGAGTGTGGTGAATTCCTACAGAGGTATCTAGACAGCAGCAATGATGTCTGGTCAGTGCTGTCTGCTACAAACTTTTTATGTCATCTACTGGCTATTTGAGAAGGAGAAACACTCCTTAAAAACTACCAACTTCAGAAGAGAAAAATTGGTATTCTGCAGAAATGGTGAAGAAATCAGTCATTTTCTCTTTTATCTACAATTCTAATAATCTATTTCCTTTGCATCTATCAACTAAAATTTTACTAATGTTCTATTCTCTTTGTCTAATTATTAAGTTATTAAATTATTAAGCCTATTTTGCCTCAACATAATTCAAAGTGCTTTGATTTGCAATTTTATTTTCAAATTTGGACTTGAATAAACAGTGCCTTTCATTGTGGCTTATAGGGAGGATTACTGATTTTAGAAATACAGTTTAAAAATAAACCCCAGAAAAAATATACAGCTATTACATTTTCCAAATAACTCCATACAATATCTGTCTGGCTCTTGGCATTTTCCTCCAAAGCAATAGGTGGTCTTATTACTACATGGCTCTAAGTCAGCGGCTTTCATATCTGGCACACAAAACTCAGACATTCCACTGCAATATTCTGAAAAATCACATGGATCTGTGCTTATCCGACATATTGTTCCTTTAGGATGAATCTGTGGTAAAAAGAGAAACAAATATATATTTTTGTAAGACATTTTATCCAAAGACTTTAAAGTGCTTCACACTACAATTAAGTCTTACCACACTACTCCAAGCAAGATATTATTATCTGCTATTATAATTTAGATAAGCAGTCATTAGAGGTAAGATTGATGAGAGATTAAATGACTTATCAAAGCTCACATATTAGTTCAGTACTGGAGTGGTATAACTCAGATTCCTGACTAACGCTATTAACATTAAGCAGAGCCACTGTGCATATTATCCACTGAGCATAGCACCCTTCTTTTGAAATAATTTACTATATGCTGACCTATTGTGAAATCTAAGTGGACATGAACAAAATGACATCAGATCATGTACTCATACCCAACATAAAATTCGCAGGCAAGTATGTATGTAATTTTCTGAAAGATGAGGAAATGTTAAACACACAAGTTAGCATATTTTTTTGTAATCGGAAAATGTTGCAGTGCCTTTAAAATAGTGTTGAGCTCTCTCATTGTTCCTAGGACTTCCAATGTGAAAACAATGGGAAACTGAAACTGGTTTGCACGGATAGAGTAAGTGGGTGCTGCTACCAAAGTAGAGGTTCTAAGATGAAGTCTTTTCACAAGGCTGTTGCTCCGATTTCATGATTGCACCTAACTGTTTGAGACAAAGGACACTATTGATTTCTTTTTTGATATTTCTGAAACAAATATTTTTTAAAGAAGTAAACCAAAACTGTAAAATGATTAAATAAGAGCATTGTGTTGGTAATCATCATTTGGATTCTATTACATTTTAACTACTTAAATATTATTATAAATTTACTTAAAAGTTCTAGAGAAATAGACTGGAAAGAACCCAAATGTCCATCAATGAATGAATAGAGAAACTGTGGTATATACATGCAATGAAATATTTCCATCCATATATAGGAATGGAAGACTGACATATGCTAAAGGTGAATAATCTTTGAAAATACTGTATTAAAAATAACATCTGACACTAAACATCACATATTGTATGGTTCTACTTATATGAAATATCCAGAATACGTAAACCCATAATGACTGAATGCAGATTGGTGGTTGCCAGAGGCTCACAGGAAAGAGAAAAGGATAGCAAGTGCTTAATCGGTTATGGGTTTTCTGTTTGGATCATGGGCTTGTTTTGGAACTAGATGGAGGTGGTAGCTGCACAACATTGTGAATGCACTAAATGTCACTGAATTTTTCACTTAAAAATAGTTCATTTTACCTTATGTGATTTTTACCTCAACTTTTTAAAAAGGCTCTAGTGAAAGCTCTCATAGTTATAATGCTATGGTTATACTACATATTTACTTCAAGATAAAAAGAAAATATCTGATGTCAAGCAATGCATATTTGTTTTTCAACTGTTGATTCTTAGGGACTAATTGCACTCCTGAAATGCAGTATTAACTCAGACACTAGTCTTTAATATATTTCTAAAATACTACCTAATGCACATCTCTTTCATTTCAAGTAATTTTCTTCTAGGGCCTACTCCACCTCTGCCATGAGGGGGTTATAAATCATGAATCTGCTTCTGACTCAGGATGACCATCAGAACACTTCTCCATAGACACAGTGAATGGAACAGTGGTGAGAAATTTAACTTAGCCAGATCAGTCATGGTTTCCTCCAGCACCGAGCATTGAGCCAGTTGTTGGGAAAGAAATGATCTCTCTACTCTTGAAATATTGTTCTATGGACTAGAAAAGCCAGGAAGTGCCATGAGCTATCTGTATTACATATAGAGGAACTTTGTTTGAGACATGTCCACAAAAATGCAAGGACACTCAATAGTTGTATAGAGTAAGAATTCTCTTTTTTTTCACCCTGGCTGGCATAGCTCAGTGGATTGAGCGCAGGCTGCGAAACAAAATGTCGCAGGTTTGATTCCCAGTCAGGGCACATGCCTGGGTTGCAGGGCACAGCCCCCAGCAACCACACATTGATGTTTCTCCCTCCCTTCCCTCTCTAAAAATAAATAAATAAAATCTTTTAAAAAAGAATTCTCTTTTTTCTGTTTCAAATGTAGATTCACCTGAGCAGGAAGTTAGACTCATCTTTTACTTAAGCATTTGTTTTCCTTTGATTGGCCATTATCAAGGTACAACATCTTACAACATTATGAATGGCCCTAGAGGGTATTATGCTAAGTAAAATAAGCCAGTCAGAGAAAGACAAATACTAAATGATTTCACTTATGTATAGAATCTAATAAACAAGTTTTAAAGAGCAAAATAGAAACAGACTCATGAATACAGAGAACAGATTGACAGCTGTCAGAGGGAAGAGGGTCTAGGAGATAGAGTGAAAAAGGTGAAGGGATTAAGCAGTACAACTTGGTAGTTGCAGAATAGCCACAGAAAGTAGTTTGCAGCATGGGGAATATAGTCAATAGTGTCAAGATAACTGGGTATGGAGCCACATGGGTGCTTGCGGCAGCAGGGTGACCACTCATTAGAATGTATGGTTGTCTGGCCGCTTCTTGTAGTATGGAATACTATTGATGTAAACTCTGGCCAAAAAAGTAATAAAAATAAAACGAAGACTGAAGTGGTAAGTATGAGCTATGGATTACTTTTGTAATCCAGCCAAATCTATATTGTTTTGATATTTTAATTTTTAACTACTATTTAGAAAAAAGAACACTTCCACTTATTCTTCTAAAAAGTGAAGTCGCATAATATCAAATGATATTTCAGTCACTCAGCATTTTAATAACAAAATCTATATATCTAGAAGGTTTCACCTTTGTTGCTCCACTGTGCCTTTAAAATTATAGCATATCTAAGGTATGAAATAAAAATAATATCAGGAACTAGCTTTACTTCAAATTTTAGTAGGCTTGAGTCTAAAATTTGCATATAGTTGGAACTGTCATATCTTTAAACATATTTTACATATATCAAGTATATGTATAAAAAATTCAGAATAAACATCATTTTGCACAAATTCAAGAAAAAACACAACTGACCAATACATAATTGGTATTATACAGTATCAATTACAATTTTTTAAAGATTTGGTTTATTTATTTTTAGAGATTGGGGAAAGGAGAGAGAAAGAGAAACATCAATGAGCAAGAGAAACATGGATCGGTTGCCTCTCACATGCCCCCCAACTGGGAACATAGCCCGAAACCCAGGCATGTGCTGTGACCAGGAATCGAATCAGCAAACTCTTGGTTCACAGGGAGGTGCTCAATCCACTGAGTCACCAGCCAGGGCCCAATTACAATTTCTTAAAGTGCAGGTAGAAATGTCTGAATGCTAGTTAAAAACAAGTTATTCAGTTATGTTTCGGCGAAACACTGGTTAAACTTTGTCTTCCATATCTTTGCACTTGGATTTGTGTCTATCTAAATAGAAATGTTATTTTTCAAATATTGGGTCAAGTTGTTAAACTTTGGAAAAGAATTAGTGGAAACTAGCCTAGTTAGAAGTAGACAGAAAAGAAAACAGGAAGCCTTTTACGCTTATGGCCAATAATGAAAGAAAGCAGAGTATAAGATACTTGTCAGCCTTAAATGATGTCAAATGCCAAATTCCATGCTATAACACATAATAATATTAATGTAAACTAACATTGTATACTTAGCTGTTGCCCTGAAGCCCTCCTTTGCAACTTTTACTGTGAATTTTCACTCAACCAAATGCAGTGATTAGATAATCACTTTAAAGAACCATTTTAGAACTATCCTATGGGATATAGGTAAAGGACAATGTACTGTTTAGAAGTGTCTTACTGATCAGTGCCACTGATTTGGAGACAAAGGTCAAGATGAGGGCTCTGAAGAGGGAAAACACAAGAAGATTTATTGCTAAGAAGTAGAAATACTATTCTGGCCTCTACATTCATGTGCCTTGAAAACAAATGGCCATTGGCTCTAATTACTAATCCATAAGGTAATAAAGAACACATACAGGACAAAGTAGAATAATGTTGGGAGAAAGTTCATTGACAGAAAGAAAAATAAATCTGACAAGCAAAATCTCTGATTGATTAGCTTTTATATTTGTCACAGACTCCTGAAAGTGACTCAAAATGAAGTGCTATAATAATGCAATCCCCAGAAGACAAATTCTAACCAATCTCCTCTCAGATGTGGCTATAGAGTAAAACTGAACGAAAAACTCCCCAAGGATATTGACTTTGTATCCCACTGTTTGCCAAATTCACTTATTAGGTCAAGTAGTTTTTTTGGTGGAGTCTATAGGATTTTCTATGTACACTATCATATCATCCGCAAACAATGACAGTTTTGCTTCCTCCTTTTCAATTTGAATGTCTTTTATTTCTTTTTCTTGTCTGATAGCTATGGCTAAGACTTCCAATATTATGTTGAATAGGAGTGGTGAAAGCAGACACCCTTCTCTTGTTCCTGATTTTAGTGGGAAAGCTCTAAGTTTTTGCCCATTGAGTATGATGTTGGCCATAGGTCTCTCATATATGGCCTTTATTATGTTGAGGAATGCTCCCTCTATTCCCACTTTTCTGAGTGTTGTTATTATAAATGGGTTCTGTACCTTATCAAATGCTTTATGCTAAGTGACATAAGCCAGGTGGTGATGGACAAATACCATATGATCTCACCTTTAACTGGGACATAATCAACAAAAGAAAAAAGCAAACAAAATATAACCAGAGACATTGAAATTAAGAACAATCTAACAATAACCAGAGGGGAGGGGGGAAAGATAATGGGGGCAAGGGTTTCTAGGAACTACTATAAAGGACACATGGACAAAACCAAGGGGGAGGATGGAAGCAAGGGAGAGAAGTGAGTTTGGCTGGGGTTCGGGGGGAGTGGTGGTAGGAAAAATGCAGACAACTATAAATTGAACAACAAAAAAATAATTAAAAACAAAAAGATCTCCCCAAGGAAAGTCGAAGATTCAATCCATTTCTAGGATAGAAGTCCTTGCCAAACTAAACTTCATTATTTTATATGCTATTCCACATGAATTCTTTCTATGTTATTTTCAAAGTTAGAGTTTTAAAAATTACTGCCATTTATTTGAGCATTGCATGTCACATGTGTGTTGGATGGCTCATTTATAATTTTGTCATGTTTCATGATGAAGAGCTTCATTCAGGCCTGAACAAGAACTAATAGTACCCCAATAATCTGGAATTGGTATTAGATGCAATAACTAGATGGACCTTGAGTAGAAATTGAAACAATACACTGATTGATGGAGTTGAAAAGTAGGCAGAAAAAGAACTAAGGACATCATTTAAATTCTAAATCCACTGTGTATGAATTGAGTACATAAAAAACATTTGAAAGGTGTATAAAAACAAGTTTTTAAAAAGTTAAAATGTAATGAATGCATAAGAACATAAAGAAATCCATGGAGGAAAATAATGTAATATTTTGAAAGTTTACCGAACAAGAATTTTTATCACAGCATGGTCCACTGCCACATTCTGCAGTTCCAATCAGTGTACAAGAAGTAGGATCACAGCACTTTTTAAAGGTGCAGGTCTAAAAGCAAATACAATCAAGTTAAATAATAGGAATTTTTAATCAAATAAATAATTTTTTCAAAATATACTAAAGTTTGTCTCTCAGTTAATTACAATTACAGTATAATTTTTATATTTGTATTTAGTATACACTAAATACACTGCTTCATTTAAATTCAATATATTTTCAATATAGAAAACAATGCTAATAAATTATTCATGATTTCATGCTCAAGAAATTGAACTGTTAATAACTTAATGCAATTCCTTTCAACCCTCTTTGGTTTTGCAAACATACGCACAATGAATTTTTAAATTTTTTTCATTTACTACATCATAAGTACTTTTCCACATGATCGAGTCTCAAGAAATAATTTGGGGGATATATAATAAGTTATGATTGTCACAAAGTACAAGTTTCTAAATTATAATATTTTAGTATAATAAAAAATGTTTCAAATATTACTGTTATTATTTCTTAGCTCTGCAAGTTTACATTAAAAATTAATTCAAAAAGTTATTGGAGTCAATGGAGTACAAAGATAGTAACTGCTGTTTATAATGCTATACTTTTTTATACACAGTAGTCTGTGCAGTGCACAATTGAAGTTTTATTAGACTGAGAGTAATATTTAAAATTTGCTAAAGTTTATAGACAAGATAATTAAGCCCTTGTGTCTATTTCAATTTATTATTTTTATTAATAATGAGTTGAAAATTTAACATATATGTACATTCTGGTTTATTTTATATTTCCATGTATATATTTTGGATAAGGTGTTCTTCTATTAATTTCCCTTATTGTAAGCACTTGTATATTAATAATATGCAATTCAAAAACTCCACTAGTCAGAAGAAAAACAATATAAGTGAACATAACCCAGAACACTTTGGTGACTTGGTCCAGATTTCCACCACTGCCCTTAATCTAAGGACTGGATACCCATTCATTCAGGAAACCTTATTCTGAGGCTTGTTGGCATTAGAGGTGGTAGAAACCTTTTGCTCAAGACAAACTTTTGAACAGTGATATGCTTTCAACTTCCCTCAGGCCTGCAGCTTCTACTCTGCTAGATCTATCATATCACTGACTCACTGGCTGAAAATCATTAGCCACTCCTATGAACGTTCCTTCAGAACATTGATTCTCTCCTACAGCGTTCCTTTGTGTCTTTCCCACATTAACAATCCCTACTTTCAGTCTTTTAAGACTTGGATCTTGACCTCATGTCAGCCAAATGCTGCTGAGGTTGCTACAAATGTCTTCATGGAAATTATTTTGCCCAAACGGCCAATGTATTGGACCTATATGTGCTGTGATGGCAAAATTACTCTCTTCAGAAACATTGCAGTCTGTTTGGCAGGGCATCTTAAAATCTATTCCAGAAATTTATTCATCACAAGGTACTCAGAATTGATTCAGTATTATATTAATTATCCTATTTCTGTTATAAAAAGTAACATAAACTTAGTGGCTTGTATTATTTTACAGTTCTGGAGGTCAAAAGTCCAAGAGAGGCTGCACTGGACTAAAGTGACGATTTTGGAAGTTCTTCATTTCCCTGGAAGCTCCAGAGAAAGTCCATATCCCTGACTTTCCAATGTATAGAAACCATCTGCATTCCTTGGCTCATGGATTCTTTCTCCATCTTCAAAACCAACAGAATGACATCTTCAAATATCACTGTCACATGGTTTTTGACTCTAACCTGCCTGCCTCCCTCTAAGGACTCTTGTGATTGCATTGGGCCCACTCAGATAATATAGGATACCTCTCCCTCTCAAGGTCCTTAATTGGTCATATCAAGTCCTTTTTGTCATGTAAAGTAACACATTCACAAGTTATGAGTATTTGGACCTGGGAACCTTTAAGGGTTATTCCAGCATATTTCACCACCTGATCACCAAAGATTCATCACATTCATCTCCTAAGCAAAGTACATGCACTCCCTTCCAACATCCATAAAATCATAACCCATTACAGCATTAACTTAAAGTTGCCGATCTGCTGACTTGTCTCAATGGAGTGAAGGAGCAGTTGGGTCTGCAATTGCTCTTCCTTCTTCCTGTATCTTCAGTTTTTCTGACTCCTGGGCCTGATGAGAATGTGTTCAGCTCCATGGCAAAGCCTCCATTATTGTGTGAACCAATTCCTGTGATGTCTCTCCCTTTCTATCCTTATTCATATCAGGATATACATATCCTTATACATATGCATATGTATACATACATAAGCACATAAATACAAAAAATTAAAGTATTCAATAATAATTTTATATAGATTACATGTTGAAATAATACTATATTGGTTATATTAACTCAAAATGTATTAATTAATCTTACCTCTTTCTTTTTATTATATAAATGTAACAAAAATATAAAGTACATATGTGGTTCACATTATATTTCTAATAGGTAACATTGATCTAAAGAAACACTAATGGAATTAATCACTGAATTCAGCAAGATTGCTGTAAAAAAAGTCAAAATAAAAATATCTAGTGCATTTTAAAATCTGAGTAATAAACCAAAATTTTAAGTATATTATTTAAAATACCATAAAGAAAATTTTTTAAAAAGCAATAAAAATTTAAAGTTTACCACTGAGATTATTTCCTAGTATTCAGTATTTATGCTGAATACTAGGAAATACTTTTGAGAGAAATTAAAAGAAATAAAAAATGGAAGCAAATACCTCCATTTTATCTAAATTCAAATTTTATCTAAAATTTCAATGCAAGGTCTTCAATCTTTTTGTTGGCAGAAACTGAGAAAACAGACCAGATATCCTTACTAAAATGCAAAGGGCCAAAATTACCCAAGATAATCATGGACTGGAATAATAATGCTGGAGGATATATAATATCATCTTCCATGAGTTATTAGAAATCTATAGTAATTAAGATAGTGACATTAGAGTAAAAAAAAACTCATAAATGTTTACTTGATCGATGACCAAAACTGATTCATAGCAGTGAGGGAAGGCCAGTCTTTAAATAAATCGTGATTGTTTAAGTTGATATCCTTATAGCATATATAAAAGTAAACTACATGAAGGAATGACATTAGAGGAATGGTGGCATGAGAGATCCCCTTGGTCTCAGCCCTTGCAGTTTCACCAATTTAAATAGCTAGGACTCAACAAAGGATTCTCTGTTCAACCCACAAACATGCCTTAGAGATCCACACATTGAAACATCTAAAGGTGGGCAAGTGAAAACAAAAAAGAGAGATGAGAAAAGAGAAGGGCTGAGAGGAACCAAGGACATAGGTCAGCAGTGGGGGGCTCACCAGGGACTCAGCCACAGAGGGGGGGAAATGGGTTGTGGCTGGTACTCCCCTCAGCCAGAAGAAGCAAAGATGTGAAGGGGAAGGGTTGTCAAAGAACATGTATAAAGGATCCATGGACAAACACACCAGGGTTGTGGGTGGGGATTGAATGTGGGAGATGTGGGAGGTGGGGGGTGGGTAGGGTAGGGGAGAGTAATGGGAGGAAATGGGGACAACTGCAACTGAATAACAATAAAAATACATGTTTAGATCATTAAGAAATTGCAAAGTGCCTGTTTTCCACAGATCTGCCTAATCACTACACTAATAAAAACAAATCTAAAAGTTAAAATAATAAAAAGATATGGTGGGCGTTACTGCAGGAGTGAGCAGTATGAGCTGTGGCTGAGCCCAGGGAACTGGGCAAGGACACAGCAGGGGAGTGTGTCCACAGTGGTCAGGCAGCTGGCATTTCAGACAGAGAAACAAAGCCAGGAATCCCTGCCCCTCGAACCCCATAGCCTCTGAGAGTTTGCCACACTTCACCCTTGGTGTCAGGTTGGCCATTTGAATGCCTCCTTGGAAGAAGTGTCTGTTCAAGTCCTCTGCCCATTTTTTAATTGGATTGTTTGTCTGATGTTGAGTTGTATGAGTTCTTTATATATTTTGCATATTAACCCCTTGTCAGAGCTGTTGTTTGCAAATGTCTTCTCCCATTTGGTTGGTTGCCTTTTTGTTTTCCTGGTGGTCTCTTTTGCCGTGCAGAGCTCTTTGATTTGATATAGTCCAGGGGTGTCAAACTCATTTTCACCAGGGGCCACATCAGCCCCGTGGTTGCCTTCAAAGGGCCGAATGTAATTTTAGGACTGTGTAAATGTAACTACTCCTTGACTGTTAAGGAAGAGCACGGTGGGGCCGCCAGGTAGAAACAAAGTGCTGGTCCAGATAAAACAAGGTAGAGGGCCAGATTCGGCCCATAGGCCTTATGTTTGGCACCCGTGATATATTCAATTCATTTATTTTTGCCTGTACTTTCCTCACCTTGGGGTCAAATTTAAAATTGTGCCTAAGATCAAGGTTCACAGATTCAGTACTTATGTTTTCTTCTATGTAATTTGTTGTTTCAGGTCTTATGTTTAAGTCTTGGGATTTTATGGCCCAATGATATGTTCTGCAAATGTGTATGTTTAAGCTTATTAAACATTGGAATTAACCTAGCCATTAGTTTGTTTTTTATACCTTTCATATGTTCTCTTAGTCTTTATCATATGATAAATTTGTTCTTGTTCTCAGAGATGATGTATGTTGGTGGCTCCTACAATAATTGAATATATTAAAAACTGACTACACTCCTAAAGCATTTTGAGTTTGTAAAATTTTGTATACCAGAAAAAAAATAATTATTGTCTGGCTAAAGAAAAGTCATGGGTAATTAGAGCCTTGCTAATATTATACTACTGATAGTTAAACAATAAGTGAAACCATTTTTCCACAGTGACTGACAAACCAAAAATAACTTAAATAATATTAATCCTAATAGCCTTTGATACATAATGCAAGGTACTACTAGTACTTCTTAATACAATTATGGGAAGTTGACAAAATTCATCTTAAGTTCATCAGGCATGGCTTAGAGCACCACTTTTTTGTCCTGGCCTCCCACAGTGATGTGTCATCTCTAAATTATATGAATTCTTGCAAAAGCAAAATACCATTGAGTGTACAGATAGTGTTCTATAATCAATAATTCTAAGATAGCCTGCACTGAGAAAATTGATTACCTTATTGCATGCCTTTTAAGCATATATAACTAGAGACAAACTCTATCATCCAAATAAGATTGTGCTATGAAATCTTCATGTGCTACTATACTGTTACCAAAATACTACCTAAGTTTCAATGACAGTAGGTGGAGTTCAACATCAAAAAGCACTAAAAGTGGTCCAGGATAAGGGCATGTTGGACAGAGTCCTACCATTGGGCGCCGTATCTGATTAGGACCTCACGCAATTACAGGCATCTCTGTCCACTTACACCACTGATTTCATCCATCAGCCCTAAATTTCCATCAATATTCACTTGTGCCTGGACTTTGAATCAAAAAAATTTATCCCACGATTAAGTGAAGAAAATGTATAATTTCAATATTCCTGTTCTGTTAATAGTCCTTTAGAAAATAACGCAAATAAATTGGGTAGGGAAATCCTTCAAAAATTTCATATAAACAGAATGGTCCCTGACACTGGTAAACACCACACTCAGGACCCTATGCATCTGTTAAAAAAAGAAACAGAAGTAGCCCACTTACTGCCTTACCTACACTACAAGCTCACTGGAGATCCTCCCTACAAGACTTGTCTGATGCCAAGAAAACTTAGTTTACTGGAGAAACAGCATAACTCTTAGCCTTCTACCATATTGATGAAAGACTGCTGATATTTCATAGTAGTGAATACTGATGAAAATGTGTAAAAGATATGAAAAGATCATGGAAACATTAAAAAACACCTAAATCATTAAGATAGCTGAAATTCTAAGTTTAATTTGCATATATATCTCTTGACAGAGCACATTCACTTATCAGTAGGAATATGTGCAGGGGCAGAAATGTGCAAGAACAGTCATAAATGAATGAGTCTTAATAGTCAAAAACTGAAATTTAAATTTTCATTGACATAGAATGGATAATTATAATATTCATAAAATTAATACTAATACCAATTGGATTATAACTGCATTTGAAAACTGATGAACTTTACAAGTACAATATTGAGTGAAAGACCAATTTACAAAATGATTTAAACCATATGATTGTAAGTTATACAAAGGTAGAAAACAATCAACCAGATCACATTGCACAAGGATGCAAAAAAAAGGGATGTAAAACTATGACAAATAGCAAAGCACTACCATAATTACCATTAAATTCTAAATCATGGTTGGAAGGAAGGGGCATGTTATTGAGAGAGCACATACAAAGAACTTCCTTGGCATAAGTAAAATTTGTTTTGGTCTGAGTACAAACTATTCAGGTGCTTGTTATATATTATACTCTTCATATTTCATGTATATACTTCACATGAATCACATATCACAAAGAAATGATGAGAATGACAAATGTTTATTGATAAACAAGCATAGGTAGAAAACTGTCTTATCAAGAAAACTGTTTCCCTAAGATATATTTTAAGAGAAAAATATAATTCAAAAGGTAATTATTTTAGAAACAATCTTTGACATGCAAAAAATCCTAAACCACAAAGGGAATAGTAAGTAAAATAAAGCACCTATTTCCTGCATAAAGTCCTCACCCACTTTTTACTGTAAAATGTAAAGATGACAGAAATAAAATATTAACAAAAATTGTATGTAAGCTAATTGAGTTGCAGACTGTTATTTTGGAGAAGGTAGCTCAGATGTATCAAATGTTAAATAGGCATGGTAAAAATAAAAAACAATCAGTAAAGGGAAAAATATACATATCTACTAAATCACTGAGAGAAATACTGGGAAAAAAAGAAAAACAAAAGAGATAAAAAAAAGGAGCTGAAATGCAATTAGAAAACAAGTGTGACAAAATTAACATAGAAAATATAAAATTTTGAGATAACTAAACATATAAAAAGTACATTCTACAGCAGCATAAGGAGTCATAACAACTAAATATAATAAGGTATCTTGGAAAGCAGCCATTAGGTAAAAACAGACAAAATAAACTAGGGACTTTAGTTCATTTTAATGTATGCAAATATATTAATCACAATAATGTCTAAGATAATGGATTATAAATTGAATATATATAATAAATTAAATTAAAACAATGCAGATATTGAACTTAAAGTATAGAAAAATTAAATAAACTGAATAAATAAAATAAACTGAATGAATTAGGGACTTTGTCATTTAATGTATGCAAATATATTAATCACGATAATGGATTATAAATTGAATATATATTATAATAAATTAAATTAAAACAATGCAGATATTGAACTTAAAGTATAGAAAATTAAGTGAAAATAGAGTTATATCAGGGAAATGCTAAATGAAAGAAAGCTAGAGTATGAACAGAGGTAGAGATAGAGATAGAGGTGGAGATGGAGATGGAGATGATAGAGATGGAGATAGAGATTGAGATGGAAATAGAGATAGAAATGGAGCTGGAGTTAGAGATTGAGGTGGAGATAGAGATGATAGAGATGGAGATGGAAATAGAGATAGAGATAAAGATGGAGACAAAAATAGAGATTGAGGAAGATGGAGATGAAGACAGAGGTAGATACATCAGACCAAATAGACTATAAAAGAGAAAGCAACATTAGAGATAAAATATTCACTACTTGGAAGTAAAAAGTTAAATTTTTAGAAAGGTATAACAATTGTAAATAAGTTCACACCATATAAAACAGCTTCAAAAAATAAAGAATGAATTGAGTAAGTTATGATGAGACTTAGGTAAATCCAACTAAATTGTTGGAGGCATCGATATTATTTCTCATGAGTCATAACACCATAAAAGTCCTTCATGAGAACATAGTCAGGAAAACCTCAGATACTCCACCCAGCAACATTTTCACTGATATATCCCCTAGAGCAAGGGACATAAAGAATAAATAAATGGGATCTCATCAAAAGAAAAAGCTTCTGCACAGCTAAAGAAAACAGCATTAAAACTAAAAGAAAACCAATGGTATGGGAAAACATATTTGCCAATGCTACCTCAGACAAGGGTTTGATCTCCAAAATATACAAACATAAACTATTCCACTCTAAGAAGACAAGCAACCCAATTAAAAAATGGGCAAAGGGACTTCTGGCCAAAATGGAGGCATAGGTAGACACACTGTGCCTCCTCGCACAACCAAAATTAAGGACAACAAAAATTTAGAAACAAAAAAACAACCAGATCTGACAGAAAATTGAACTGTACAGAAGTCCAACAATCATTCATCCAGACCGGTAAGAAGGGCAGAATCAGCAGCCGGCGGAGAGGGGATGAGGCAGAAAAAAGCAGCAGCTGGCAGTTCTGGGTGTGTGGTGGCAACAGGCAGATACGGTGAGGTGTACAAGGCCACTGGCTGACCACAGACACACATTTGAATTCAGATAAACCAGGCAAAAACAGAGAGCAAGACAGACCACACAACCCAGGGGCCCAGCGCCAGGGAAAAAAGCCTAAAAGCACCAATTGAAAACACTTGTGGGTGTTTAGGTGCCAGGAGAGAGTCCCAGCTTCACAGGAGAGTTTGTTGGAGAGACTCACAGGGTCCTAGAATGTACACAAGCCCACCCACCCGGGAGCCAGCATCATAAGGGCCCAATTTGCTTGAGGGAAGTGGTGGAAGGGATTGAAATATGAGAGCGGAGCAAGCGCCATTGTTCCCTCTCTGACCCGGCCCCCACAGGCAGTGTCACAGCCCAGTGACTGGGTTGCCCCACCCTGGTGAACACCTAAGGCTCCACCCCTCATACATAACAGGTGCAACCAGAACCCCCCCCCCCAAAAAAAAATGGCTCAAATGGAGGAACAAATCAAAGCCCAGAGCCAATACATCTAAAGGACCAAGAGATAGCCAACCTATCAGATGCACAGTTTAAAGCACTGGTGATCAGGATGCTCACAGAAGTGGTTGATTTTGGTCACAAATTAGATGAAAAAATGAAGGCTACACTAAGTTAAATGAAGAAAAATGCACAGGGAACCAATAGTGATGGGGGGAAAACTGGAACTCAAATCAATGGAGTAGACCAGAAGGAAGAAAGAAATAATCAAACAGAAATGAATGAAGAAACAAGAATTCAAAAAATGAGGAGAGGCTTAAGAACCTTCAGGACATCTTTAAATGTTCCAACATCCGAATTATAGGGGTACCAGAAGAGGAAGAGTAAGCAGTGGAAAAGTTATTTGAACAAATAATAAAGGAGAACTTCCCCATTCTGGCAAAGGAAATAGACTTCCAGGAAATCCAGGAAGCTCAGAGAGTCCCAAAGAAGTTGGACCCAAGGAGGAACACACCAACGCACATCATAATTACATTACCCAAGATTAAAATGAAGGAGAGAATTCCAAAAGCAGCAAGAGATAAGGGGACAGTCACCTACAAAGGAGTACCCATCAGACTGTCAGCTGATTTCTAAAAAGAGACCTAACAGGCAAGAAGGGACTGGAAAGAAGTATTTCAAGTCATGAAAGGCAAGGAACTACATCCAAGATTGCTCTATCCAGCAAAGCTTTCATTTAGCATGGAAGGGCAGAAAAAGTGCTTCTCAGATAAGGTCAAGTTAAAGGAGTTCATCATCACCAAGCCCTTATTTTATGAAATGTTAAGGGTACTTATCTAAGAAAAAGAAGATAAAAAATATGAACAGTAAAAAGACAGCAAACTCACAGTTTTAACAACCACACCTAAAACAAAAGCAAACTAAGCAACCAGAACAGGAACAGAACCACAGAAATGGAGATCACATGGAGAGTTAGCAACAGGGGAGTGGGAAGAGGAGAGAGAGGGAAAAGGTACAGAGAATAAGTAGCATAGACTGTAGGTAGAAAATACATGGGGGAGGGCAAGAATAGTATAGGAAATGTAGAAGCTAAAGAACTTTTGACACATGGACATAAACTAAAGTAGGGGAATGTGGGTGGAAGGGCATGTGCAGGGTGGAGGGGAATGATGGGGGAAATGAGACAACTGTAATAGCATAATCAATAAAATATATTTTTAAAAAAATTTTTAAATGGACAGAGGACTTGAACAGACCCTTCTCCACAGAGGACAAATAGAGGGTCCAGAGACATATGAAAAGATGCTCAGTATCACTAGCTATCAGAGAGATGCAAATTAAAACCACAATGAGATACCACTTCACACCAGTGAGAATGGCCAGCATCAACAAAGCAACAAACAACAAGTGCTGGAGAGGTTGTGGAGAAAAGGGAACCCTAGTGCACTGTTGGTGGGATTGCAGACTGGTGCAATCACTATCGAAAACAGTATGGAATTTTCTCAGAAAACTAAAAGTGGAACTGCCTTTTGACCCAGCAATTCCATTGCTAGGATTATATCCTAAGAACCCTAAAACATCAGTCCAAGAGAACCTATGCACCCCAATGTTCATAGCAGCACAATTTACAATATCCAAATTCTGGAAACAACCTAGGTGCCCATCAGTAAATGGATGGATCAAAACACTATGGTATATTTTCAGAATAAAATACTGTGCAGCAGAAAGAAAGAAAGAGCTCCTATCCTCTGCGACACCATGGATGGAACTGGAGAACATTGTGCTAAGTGAAACAAGCCAGGTGGTGAAAAACAAACACCATATGAACTCATGTTTAACTGGAACCTTATCAACAAAATCAACAAGCAAGTAGAATATAACTAAAGACATTGAAATTGGGAACAAGCTGGCAGTAACCAGAAGGGAGGGGGGAAAGGGTAATAGAAAAAAGGGTAAAGGCTTACAGGAACAACTATAAAGAACACATGAACAATAGCCAAGGGAGAATGGAAATAGGGAAGGGAGGTGGTGTAGGTTGGGGTGGTGGGGAGTGGTGGATGGAAAAGGCAGAAAAACTGTACTCGAACAACAATAAAATCGAAAGTATTTAAATAAAATTTTAAGAAATTATTTCTCAAGTACTGAGAGGTCAATCAAAATTAATAAAAATACAGAAGATTTGAGTCATTCACTCACAATCATAATGCAATCAAGTTACACAGAATTTTATTCCTAATAATTAGAGGCCTTTTGCATTTTCTAGAAAATACATGTCATTCAAAAAACCACCATGCATAAGTATAGGAAAGCAGGCACAACAAAATTCAGTGATTAGTTATCTTGCCAAGCACAACTGAAAAAAGATAATAGCAAAAATTAAATATAACAACAACAAACCATGAATTATGATTAACTCAATTCTGTGAAACCAAGTTAAAGTAAGTGAAGTTCCCCAAATGCAAGGACTGGAGTCAAAAAATGAGGAGGTAAGCAACACATTTTATAAGTTAGGGAACTAATGTAGTCCCTTGGGAAGAATTCAGGAGACAATTTAGGTGATGATTATATTATTAATGGTACAGATATTTGTGATACAAAAAGATGAGTATTACTACTAATGGTTACACAATGGAGAAAATCATATTGAATCCATGCTATGCTTACTCCATACTTAAATCTTTCAAATGCTTCAAGTTCAGGATGAATCAGTTCTCCCATGTCCCTTATCTCTGTATCTTAGATATTTGATAAAATGGTACAGCATTTGAGAAAAAGCTCCCCCTTTGGTATCACATCTATATTTATAGTACAATATGAGAAGCAATAAAACAAATCTTTAGGTAAACTATCAAAGTTTGTCACTCACCTCAGGAAAGCCACAATCACATTGCTCTCCAGTTTCTATTACTCCATTGCCACACGTTGCTTGCCTTCCTTGGATAACCAGTTTTGAAGCAGTTTGATTCTGAAGACATTTTAATTCTGGTTGTGAAACTTTATGTTTAAATGCATCCACACTGCAACTGCTAAACGACTTTACACCATGGGAGTGTCTAAAATTAAATTATATTCTTCAGATAAGTGGAATAAAGTCACTATCAAATTAACACTGTTGTGTATAACACTGTTCATTCTGTACAACTTCAATTACGGGGAATCCAAGAAGGAGAAGAGAGTGCTTTTATTTTTAACACAAGTCATAAATGAAAGGAATGGGTTCATTCCTCTGACAGCTGTTAGTTATTAGATTTATAAAGCACAGAGACAAAGGTCACACCAGCATCTTAAGAAATGTTCAGTCCCTTTGTTATCACCTGCAATTTGCATATCCCCACAAATTTGGGATCCTGTAATAGCATGAGTTTATTGATATTTCAGCCTCAGGTGGGACAACTTTTTGGCATTAGATTACTCAATGATTTCTGAGCTCCCAGATCAGTCAGGTTTTCAAGGTCTTACTGTGTTAATGTTATTTCCTCCTACACAGTTATTTACCTCATGCAGATGTTATTTTGTCAGTAGATTGCCTCCACCTGCTGCTATCTTTGGTGCATTGCAGTTTGGAAATGGAGAAGATGCTTTCACTTTCTTTGTTTGTTTCCTACTTTTACTCTTTATTTCATCACAGAGTTGGGGGAGGCTAAAATACCATGCTGATACTTTTACCATTTTACTTCCATCATTTCCCTTATTCTTTTTTTGTAATCCATACCTGAGGATATGTTTATTGACATTAGAGAGAGAGGAACTGTGGGAGAGAGAGAGAGAGGAGAGAGAGGGAGAGAGAGGAGAGAGAGAGAGAGAGAGAATGTCTATGTGAAAAAGGAACATGGACCAGTTGCCTCCGGTACATGCCCCAACCCAGGGCTGCACTCAAAACCTGTGTCACACCCAAAACCTGGGTATGTGCCTGATCCAGAATGGAACTTGCAACCTTTGGTGTACAGGACAATGTTCAACCAACCAAGTCACCCCACCAGGGCCTCTCCCTTATTCTTGAAACATAGTTCTCCCTAGGTAAGGATACATCTTATCTTGGTTCTTATTTTAATATTTTCTCCCTTTCTATACAAGTATGCAAAGATACATCTTAGGGCACCTCTTTTCACTCTTTTCACTTCTTTCTAAATCATCAGTTCATTGTTTTAATTCCCATCAATATGCTGATGGCTCTCACACTTTAGATCCCTTATCCTCTGAGATCCTGACCTGTGTAACTGTGCACTTAATGCTAATGAATGACTTAGAGCTCCCAGTATAACATATATTAACTGCCTCAAAATTTCCCATCTTCTCTTTTTTCAAGAAGAAAATATTTGCCTTTTTCAATATCTGTTAAATGTCATGATGTTCAAAAATCTACAAATAATCCCAGCCATTTCCATTCCTCTCGGTCTTAATAAACTGCTGTGATTATAATGAAACTCATCTCCCAAATATTCCTATATTGTTGCTCCCTCTGATATATTACTCATCCATTTAAAGATCATTTTTATTCTCCATTCTGCATAAATCAATTTAAAATGTAGTTTGTTACATTGATCATCAATTTTCAGCTTTCATGTCATGATTATGTGATCAGGCTCTTTTCCACATACCATGCGTTGGAAATAGTGACCTCCTGGACTTCTTTCCCTCACTCATTGTTCTGTTGCCTTATTGTACTCTACTTGATTTCCCTTGTGCCTTTTATATATTTCTTTATGGTCACAGCTATTTCTTTTGTTTTTCATTTTTATCCCTCTCCCCCTGCAGTCTCCTATTCCTGTCATTTGAACTCCTCAAGCTTCTTGCTATTCACACATCATTCCCTGCTTACCCTGAAAAGTGTTCAATAAGTTTTTTGTGATATTTTATTTATTTATTTTTAGAGGAAAGGGAAGGGAGGGAGAAAGAGATAGAGAGAAGACATCAATGTGTGGTTGCCTCTCATACACCCCCAACTGGGGATGTGGCCTGCAACCCAGGCATGTGCCCTAACTGGGAATCAAACCAGCAACCCTTTGGTTTATGGACCGGTGCTCAGTCTCCTGAGCCACACTGGCCAGGGCTCAACAAGTTCTTTACATGACCAGATTCATTCCTTCACTTCCAGGTCCCAACATAATTATTTCTTAGACCACTTATTTAGAAAGTTTCCTCTCCCAATCTATTCCCTATTCGTCTCCTTCTTTAAAAAACTATCACAAGATGTGTATGTTTTGTTCATTCTATAGCCACTTTTTACTTTTCTATCTCTAAGGTACTAATATAAGATAGCTAGGACTTACCTATCTTGTTAACTATTGATAGGACAAACACACACTATCCTGCAACACAGTCAGTGTTTGTGACATATATTTATAATGAATAAACAAATTTCACCTCAAGACTTTAGTAAACCCCAGAAATTCATTATCAACAAACACTTTCTCTGAAGACTATAATATTGAATATAGAAATATTAGGCACATTTTCTATAATATCCAATATTTATTTTATTTAATTTAAATTAGCATATATATTTAATTTAAAAAATCATCTTACCCAAATTATATTGCAAGTGATTATACATTAAGGACTACTACAAACATTTCCCCCCAAAAGATACAGATGTGATCAAAACAACACCTTACATTGCTTGAGGATCCATAATGCATGTAGCTCCTGGACAGTAACAACGATAGATGTCATCATATGTGATTCCCAGACTAATTGCAAGCAACTGTGCCATAACAACTGAAAATGCCTCTGAAGTTATCCTGTCTGGATACTAAACACACACAAAAAAATTGCCTAAGTTATTTCTTCACCCCTTTGATTTTTACATAAGTATTTTGTGGGCATACTACCTAAATGCAAATGCAAGTGTAAGAAAATAGTATTCCAAAGCTCGATATTTTTTTAGAAATATGAAAAACAAAAAAAAGGTGAATTTGGAAAAGTGGTATTTAAATCTAAATGGCATTGGCATGTAACAGATGAAAGTAATGCTATTTATCTTTTTATTATATTACTGATTTAAATTAAAAATAACTTTAAATTTTTTAGAAGAATAAGCATTGTTTCAGTAACTGTATTTTTCCCAGTGAACGCTAGGAAAAAATACACAAATTCTTAAGGATTGAATTGAAAATCAGTTTTGACTTCAGAAATAATTTTAGGAGTCTTCCCTCTTCTTGGATTTCTTTCTGTCTCTATGGACAATAGAGACAGAAAGAAATATTCTGTCTCTATTCAACAAAGGGGGCAGGAGCATAAATGGAGTAAAAATAGACTTTTGAACAAATGGTGTTGGGACTAGACAAGTACATGCAAATAATGAAACTCGACCACCAACTTACACCATTCACCAACATAAACTCAAGATGGATAAAAGATTTAAATATAAGTCACAACACCATAAAAGTCCTAGAAGAAAACATAAGCAGGAAAATCTCAGATATTCCATGCAGCAATATTTTCATTAATATGTCCTCTAGAGCAAAAGGCACAAAGGAAAGAACAACATATGGGACCTCATCAAATTAAAAAGCTTCTGCATGGCTAAAAAAACAGCATTAAAATGAAAAAGAACCAACTGTAGGGGAAAACATATTTGCCAATGATACTTCAGACAAGGATTTGATCTCCAAAATTTAAAAAGAACTCACATGACTCCACTCCAGGAAGATAAACAATCCAATTAAAATGGGAAAAGCACTTGAACAGACACTTCTCCAAGAAGGACATTCAGAGGGCCATAGACATATGAAAAGATGCTCAGTATCACTAGCCATCAAAAAGACACAAATTAAAACCACAATGAGATACTACCTCACACCTACCAAAACAGCTATCATTAATGAATCAATAAATAATAAGTGCTGACAAGGATGTGGAGGAAGGGAAACCCTAGTGTACATTGGTAGGGATGCAGGACTGGTGCAGCCACTGTGGAAAATAGTAAGGAATTTCCTCCAAGAATTAAAAATGGAACTGCTTTTTGACCTAGTAATTCTATTATTGGGAATAACCCTAAGAACCCTGAAACACCGATTCACAGGAACTATGCACCCCAATGTTCATAGCAGCACAATTTACAACAGCCAAGGGCTGGAAACGGCTTAAGTGCCCATCAACAATGAGGTGGATCAAAAACTATGGTACATTTACACAATGGAATACTACACTGCAGAAAGAAAAAATGAGCTCCTAACCTTTGCAACAGCATGGATGGAAATGGAGAGCATTATGCCTAAATGAAAAAAGCTCAGGTGGTGAAAGACAAATACCATATGATCTCTTTATATAAGTGGAAACTAATCAACAAAACAAACAAATGAGTAAAACAGAACCAGAGACTTGGTAATAAAGAACAAACTAACAGAGGGAAGTGGGGAGGGGGATAACAAGAAAAGAAGGAGAAGGGGGCAAACCAAGGAACATGGTTAAAAGACCCATGGACAAAGCCAACTGTGGGGAGGACTGAATGTGGGAGGTGAAAGTAGGTGGGACAGGGGACAGTGGGGGGGAGAAAATGGAAACAACTGTACTTCAACAACAAAAATAATAATAAAGTAAAGAAATAGTTTTAGGAGAGTAAGTGCAATTAATTTTTTCTGAAGGGCAGAATACTACAACCTTGAAAGTAACATTCTTTTATCTTAAAAATAACATTTGAGAAGTGGTAATGTGAGGCAGACATAAACCCCTTGCAACCAATGAGCTTTTCACTATCTGCATAGCTTTTCCTTTTCCGTAATGTCATGTATTTGGAATCATTTACTATTTGGCCATTTCAGATTGGCTTCTTTAACTAATGACTTAAATTTTCTCCATGTCTTTAGTGACTCAATGGTTTCATTTTAAAGCACTGAATATATTCCATAATAAGGGTTTACCTCAGTTTGTTATCCATTCACCTACTAAAGGACATCTTGGTTGCGTCCAATTTGTGTCAATTATGAATACAGTTGCTCCTAACATTCACAGTGCATGTTTACCAAAGACACAAATAAAACAAAAAACAAGTAAAACCCCAACTACAAGAACAAAAGAGAAAGAATAAGAGAAGAGGAAAAGGAATATTAAAAGAAAAAAACAGAAGACAAAAGAAAAAGAAAAAAGAATATCAGAGGAAAGAAGGAAGAGAAAAAATAAGAAATAGGAGAGAAAACCAGAAGAAAAGAAAGTAAAATAACAAGAAAAAATAATAAGAAAATGAGAGAATAAATATAGTAAAGAAAATAATATGAAAGAAATATGAAATAGCAAATATGAAAGAAAAAATAGCAAACATGGAAAAATTATAAAGCTATTAATAAGAAATAATGGAAAAAAAGTGAAACTTGTCTCAGCAGAGTAGTGCCTGCCTTCTGTGATCTCCCTTTGGATACTGCTCCAATGTTGTCTGAAGCTGATGTAAGGCAATGTTGGATGCTGTCCACATCTAGCCCTCAGCAGCCTGTTCGAAGCTGCAAGTGATCCAGACTTTGGGGCTGATTCCTCCAGGCTTGGGCACACCCAGGATTAGCCAAGTTGCTCTACAAAGCTGGCTTTTATCAGCACTGGTCCCAGGGGTGGGTTAAAAAAAAAGTCTCAAAGCACCACAGGATCCACCTCTGCCTGTCTCTGCCTGACAGCTGGCTGTCAATCTTAGTCACTGAACAGCTGTTTCTGAAATGGCTTCTGGAAGAATGGGGCTGGTGGGGCCCCTGAATCCCCTGTGAAGGGGAAGTGCTGTTCAGACTTCAGGGAAGATGGGTGGGAGTCTTTTTTGGTTCAGAGCCACACATCTGAGTCTATCCTGGATTATTTCCCTGAACTCTGCAGGGGGAGCCCCTAGCAGGCATGTGGGTTATGACCTCCAGAGCTCAGAGTTTGGGTCTGCCAGAAACCAGGAGGGTGTTTCTATCAGCTCTCCCATGATGGGGAAGTGCCAGTCCAGTTCCGTGGAAGTGTGAGGAAAGCTGCAACCCAAAGCCAGTCTCTGACACCCCCTGAGTCTGCCTATGCTGCTGTCTCCACAGAAGGAGTTAAGATGCAGGCTGGGGCGAGTGAAATTCAGAGGATGGAGTGAGTGACATTTCAACAGGTGGGGTGAGCAGGTATCCCAGAGGGTGGATAATTGCTTTTCCCAAGGTTGATTCCCTGGGAGGGCCTTGCTTTTCTCAAGAAGAAATGGCTGCTGCAATATTGGACAATGACCCAGCACAGGGATCCCATCAACCATTTCCCCGTGTCTCTTCCCAATGCCTCCCACTTCAGACACTCAGGCAATTCCAGTGTGCACCACCCTCCCTTTGCCAGAACCCAGGGTGCTTGGCCCTTAAAAAGTGGCTTTGTCTTCAATGGGTCTGTCTCTCCCAGTGGAGAGAAACTCCACCATCTTTCACCAATGATACTACTACATGGACGGCTGTTCCCAGCTTTGGCAATCCCTGCTGGGGAGCCCAGTCTGGGGTCTATGAATCCTTCCTCTCAGGGGGAAGCTTCTGCATCTCTGCTATCCCTCCTCAACCTTGGTTGCCACCTGTGGGAGCAGAGCCATCCTGTTTCACTACCTCATCCCTCCTACTGGTCTCAAGGTGGCTTCTGTCCATCCTTGGTTAAAAGTCTCCTTTTCAGATAGTCCTCACTTGGTATTCAGGGTGAGTGTTCCCCAATTCAGTTTATTTCCAGTTTGGGTCTGGGAGGAGATACAAAAAAGATCTTCCTATCCAGGACCATCTTGCAACCCCTTTGATTCTTGAACTGTTTAAACCACATAGAGCTGGCAGTAAATTCAACATTGTGGTTGGGTCCAGTTTTGTTCAGCATCACAAACAAACTTGTTGCTTTGGCCATCATCACTGTGACACAGAGGATACACTCCTGTGTCTGGCCTTCATTGCAGGTCATTAGAATTTTCTCCATGTATAATATAGGCCCTTCTTCAATTTGTTAGTTTTGTTCCATTCAATGAAGAGATCCTTCAACAGCTCTGTCCATTCTTGATCTCCTAAGATTGTGGCTGCCGATACCGCTGGAGTTCCAGCTGGTTATGAGCCCAGTCCTGCAGTCACCCCAGCCCTTTTTCCTTTCAGCATGACAGATGCTGATGTGTCTTTCACCAAGGACTTCCTGGCAGGTGAATTGGCCACAGCCATTACCAAGACAGGGTAGTGTCAGTCAAGTGGGTCAAGCTGCTGCTGCAGGTGTAGCATGCCAGCAAGCAAATCACCATAAACAAGCAATACAAGGGCATTCTAGACTATGTGGTTTATATCCCCAAGGAGAAGGGAATCCTATCCTTCTGGTATGGTAACCTAGCCAATGTCGCTAGCTATTTCTCCTCCCAGGCTCTCCACTTTGCTTTAAGATAAATACAAGCAGATCTTCCTGGGTGGTGTGCATGAGAAAACACAGTTTTGGTGCTTCTTTGCAGGGAATCTGGCACCAGGCAGTGCCACTGGGGCCACCTCACTGTGTTTTATATATCCTCTGAATTTTTCCCATACTCGTCTAGCAGCTGATATAGGCAAAGCTGGAGCTGAAAGGGAATTCAAAGACCTCAATGATTGCCTCATTGAGATTTACAGTTCTGGTTGAATTAAGGGTCTGTACCAAGGCTTTAATGTGTCTGTGCAGGGTATTATCATCTACTAAGCTGCCTATTTTGGTATCTACAACTCTGCAAAAGGAATGCCTCCAGGTCCCAAGAATACTCATATCTTCATCAGCTGGGTTGGCTTCCTATCCATTTGACTCTGTTTGTCAGTGCATGATGATGCAGTCAGGGTACAAGGGAACTGATATCATGTACATAGGCATGCTCGACTGCTGGAAAAGATTGCTGGTGATGAAGGAGGCAAAGCCTTTTTCAAGGGTGCATGGTCCAATGTTGGCAGAGGGATGGGTGATGCTTTGTGCTTGTCTTGTATGATGAAATCAAGAAGTTCACATAAATTGTTTCCTAGTCTTCCTCCCCTCAACCTCCAACATGAACAGGCATGTTGCATTATGTAACATATCTTGAGCACTCTTGACAGACTGTTGGTTATCTATTTATCAATGACAACCATTTAGTGGGTTGAAAATAAGAAGCAATAATATTCACCTGACCACTTTTCCTTTAAAGCCATTTCCATGATGATGATAGGACTCAATTAAATTTTTTCAGTCATCCTTGATAAACAACTAATTTGAAGAAATAAAACACCTAATTCTATATCAATATCATATATATAGTGAGAGAGAGAAAGAGATCGTGGCCATGGTGAAATAAAATACGCCTGGCTGGCAGCATACACTGACTTTCCTCCTTTGTAGTACTTAGTCACTTTTAAGTTTGTCTCCACAGCTATCACTCAAAGTGGTCACTTATTTGCAACAGTGATTTTGTATGTTTAGGGGCCATGCTGAACAAAACAACACAAGATTAGATAAACCACAAAATAAAATGATGCAATCAAGAGATGCAATAAACACGAGATGTAGGGGGCTGCTATAATATAATATGGCATAATGTTTTACAGAAAATTTATTTTTATAAGTACAAAGGGTACACTCTAAAATAATGATAAGAAGTATGACCATCATTAACAAATCAACAAAACAACAAGTGCTTGTGACGTTATGGAGAGAAGGAAACACTAATACACTGTTGCTGGGAATGCAGACTGGTACATCCACTGTGGAAAATAATATGGAATTTCCTAAAAAATTAAAAATGGAACTGCCTTTTGATCAAGTGGTTCCACTGCTGGGATTATACCCTAACAATCTCGAAACACCAATTCAAAAGAACCTATGCACCCCAATGTTCGCAGCATTGTTGTATACAATATCCAAGTGTTGGAAACAGCCTAAGTGCCCATCAGTAAATGAGTGGATCAAAAAACTGTGCTACATTTACATAATGGAATATTACACAGCAGAAAGAAAGTAACTCCTATCCTTCACCACAGCATGGATAGAACTGGAGAGCATTATGATAAGTAAAAAAATCCAGGTGATGAAAGACAAATACCATATGATCTCACCTATTAGTGGAACCTAATCAACAAAACAAACAAGCAAAATAGAATTTGAGACATGAAAATAAAGGAAAAATGGACACTGAGCAGAGGGAAGTGGGGAGGGGGATAATGATGGAAAGAAGGGGAAGGGGCAAGCCAAAGAACATGGTATAAAGGACACAGGGACACCAGAGTGGGGATTGACTATGGGAATAGATGGGGGGTGGGCAGTGCAGGGGAGAGCAATGGGGAAAAGAGTGGTACAACTATAATTGAACAACAATAAAAAATAATTAAAAAATAAAAATAGTATAGTATAATAATTACATAAACCAGTAACATAGTCATTTATTATCATTTTCAAGTATTATGTACTGTATGTAATTATATTTCTACTTTTATATAACTGGCAGTGCAATAGGTTTGTTGATATCTACATCCCCAGAATCACATGAGTAATGTGTTGCACTATGAAGTTATGATGGCTACAAACTTACTAGGTGATAGTCACTTTTCAGATCCATTATAATCTTCTAAAACCCCCATCAAAGAATGGTCCATTGTTGACCTACATAACATTATATGGTACATGATTGTATTCATTTCACTTGAGACCAAGATTCAACATTTTACTACATTCAGGTTATTAATAAGCTAGAGGAAAAGGATACACATATACCCATCAAGATTGAATAATGAAGAACAGAAAATCTGAAGGACAATAACTAGTAAGGAGATTGGAGCAGTAATCAAAAACCTTCCAAGAACAACAACAACAAAACAACAACAAAAACCTGGGACCTGATGGCTTTGAATCAGGCTTTTAAATCAGAATTTACCAGTGATTCAGGCTTTGGTGGACCTGAATCACAGGTAAATTCTACCAAACATTTAGCTAACATTTAATGACAATTCTCAAACTCTTCCACAGAATTGAAGAGGGGATGCTCACAAAATTATTCTATGAGGCCAGCATTACCCTGATACCAAAACACTCAACAAAAAAAAAAATTACCAGTTAATATACCTGATGAATGTTAATACAAATCCTCAACAAATCACTAGCAAACCAAATTCAATAGCACATTAAGAATTATACACCATAACTGGAGATTTTTTCCCTGGAACACAGAGATTGCTTAACATAGGAAAATCTGGCAATGTAATCACCATTTTTACAGAATGAAGGGCAAAATACACATAATCATCTCAATTAATGCAGAAATGCATTTTACAAGACTCAACACATGTTTTTAGTAGACACCACTTGACAAAATGAGAATATGAGAAAACTACCTCAATACAATAAATAACATGAAAAGCTCACAGCTAACATCATACTCACTAGTGAATTCCTGAAAGATTTTCCTCTAAGATCAAAAATAAGCTAGGATGTTCCCTCTCCCACCACTTCTATTTAACATAATGTTGGAAGATCTAGCCAGAGCAATCAAGTAATAAAATAAATAAATGAATTTTAAATTGGAAAGGAAGAAGTAAAATTCTCTCTGTTCACAGCTGACATGATCTTGTTTATAGAAAACACAAAAGATCCAGCATAAAAGAAATAGAAAAATAGATACAGAAACATTTTGTCTGTCAACCAGATAGGAGAGGGGGGTCAGGTGGATGGGTACAAAAGGTAAAGTGATTAAGAGTACAGATTGGTTGCTTCAGAATCGTCACAAGGACATAAAGTACAGCATAGGAATACAGTCAATAATAGTCTAATTACTATAAATTCTGTCAGGTGATGAGATTTATTGGTATGATCATATATTAAGCTATGTAATGTCTAATCACTGGGGTGTACATGTGAAACTAATGTAATAATGTATTTCAGCAGTGATTGAAAATTAAAAATGATAAAAAATAAAATAAAATAAAATAAAATAAAATAAAATAAAATAAAATAAAAATGGACTAAGAATTTGAATAGCTATTTATCCAGAAATGATATACAAAAAGCCAAAATGCCTGAGAAGGTGCTCAGTATCACTAATAATCATGGAAATGCAAATCAAAACCACAATGAGATATCACCTCATACCAATTAGGATGACAGGTATTAAAAAAACACAGAAAAAAGTATTGGTGATGTTTTCATGAATACAATATGAACTTGGGGATTATAAAATGATGTCAGCAGTGTGATGATTTCCCAGAATATTAAAAATAGAGCCATATGATACAGTGAACCTACTTCCGAGTACACATGCCAAATAATTGAAATTGAAGTGATATCTCATTCCCTTTTATGTATTCTACCATAATAAAAATCCTTTTTAAACTATATCATTTGAGTTTCAAAATCTATAAAAACATTTCCTAAAAATCTGTCAAAACAGTATGGTAGATACACTTGTGTGGACTTTCCTTGAAGTGGTTGTTAACTTTCAAATGATATATAACTACTGAAGACATGGAAATAAAACACATACCAGAGCAATTCCTGCAGCAAGTTTTGGATCACACACCATCCCATAATATGTTGCTCCCACATAATTAGAATAATTCCTGTAACTAAATAATAAAATTTCTCTTGTGGATAAATGCATTTATTTATTTATTTATTTGTTTGTTTGTTTGTTAAAATATGTTTATTGACTAGAGAGAGAGGAATGGAGAGAAAGAGTGAGAAATATCAATATGAGATAGAATCATTAATTGGTTGCCACCTACATGAGCCCCAAACAGGGAACAACCTAGGTATATGTGCCCTGACCACAAACTGAATTCCCAACCTTTTGGTGTGTGGGACAATGCTCCAAACAACTGAGCCACACCAGCCAGTGCTGATAAATGTTTTTTTAATTATTAACATTAATGACCTTTTAAGACTTGGATACTTCAATAAAGCTATGTTTTCTTTACAACATGAATATTACGTATCATGTCCAATGCATGTCCAATCATTCTGTGTTTGGGTAATGTCCCATAATTCCTACAAAGTTAGGTTTTAAAGGATACTTTAATTTTATTTGACACATATCCCAGAACCCAGCAGTGCCTAATCCATCCAAAAAATTAATCAGCCCTGGACAGTGTTGCTCAGTTCGTTGGAGTGTCGTCCTGTAGATGGAAAGGTCACAGGTTCCATTCCTGGTCACGGCACATACCCAGGTTGCAAGTTTGATTCCTGATCAGGGTGGATACAAGAAGGCAACCAATTCATGCTTCTGTCTCACATCGATGATTCTCTCTCCCTCTTTCTTTCCCTACTTCTCTCCCTAAAAGCATTGAAAAACTGTCTTTGGGTGAAAATTAAAACAGTATTAATTAGCACTATTGACAGTGCTGGATGGATATAATTTTTAGACATAAAAGTCAGGATAGCTTATTGCCATGATTTATACATGAAAAACCTGTAAAGTATGTAAAAATGTCAATTGGAAGACAAACAGAGACAATATACAGTAGGCTCACTAAGAAAAAAATAGATAGGATGTGCAAACTGTCCTTACTCGCTTTAGCTCTTAGTTCATGTTACTCCCAAGTCCCCAAACCTGACCTCACATTCCATAGGAGACACCAATAGATTTATAAATGTATTCCACATTGCTTACAATTTCAAAATTATGTTTTTTGTTTTTTCCATCTAAAAAAATCAAGTTATTAAAACAAAACCCTGCATAGTCTTTTGAAAGATAAAGATCAAGTAATTTATTAGCTACCACTTGTCAATAAAGAAATATCAGAAGGTAAGCACATTACAATTTAATGTTTTGTATTATAACCAGCATTGTATGGAATTATTAATTCTATTAACTTATTTGTATTTTCTTTAATGTTAAAATGATGGTATAAATTATTTGCATCTAAGAAAATCTTTAAAAACACAGAGGCCTATGTTATCCCAAGATGTTCTGTATTTTCAGTTCATTCAGTTTTCATAGGTAAATAGTCTACTCTGAGAATAATGGCCTACAATGATTTATCACATTTCCTTGTTATCTTATTTTTTATTACTTTACAAACACTGTGTTCATACACTATTTTTGTCATTATACATATTAGATTTTATATACAATTGTGACAACTAACATATCAAATAATTTGATAAACTGCATCTTAATGTAAATAAGGTACTTACATTAATAAAATGCCATATCACGGACCTTGAACAAAAATTTTTCTTTCCATGACACAAATCTTTGCAGTACTTCATTAGCATCCCCATCAGATAAAATCTTATTTTCATCAGACCAGAGCTCCAAGATGTTAACATAAAAGTCACTTTTAGCTGGGAAAACATCTGAAAAATTACATGCATGATATATAGTTTAAGTAATAACAAATATAACATTGCATCTCTATACATAATGCTAATCTATTCAATTTATTATTACTTGGAGATAAAATCCATTGGTGAATAAAGCTGATTGGTAGGGCTATCCTTTTTATAGAAATGTTATTGCATTAATAAGAATGTTCTTATTTAAAATACGAATCATAACCACTTACAGTGTTGATGAGACCAATGATATGGACAACCTTCTCCACTGCAACTGCCACTTCAGAGCCCATATAATCATACTGAAAGGCAAATTCTATTTCTTAATTACCAGTGAAAATTAATGAATTATCACATTTAAATAGATAAAAATGTTATAATAAAAGCTTAGGTGAAAAGACAAAAGTAGAATTAAAATTTATCAAATTTTAATGTTTTAGGCATATACCCAGGGTCTTTATGTGTTAATCAATAATATTGAAATGATAGAGTTATGATTATTTTTCTGTTTACATATATAGAAATTAAGTGTTAAATGTTAAGTTTTCAAGAATTTATAAATACTGAGGGTAAAAACCAGAATGCAAGTCTCCAACTAACCTAATAATCTTTTGGTCTAACAGAGAGGTGTGAGTACCATAGCAGTGAACAATTTTAAGAATGTGTCCTGCCCTGGCTGGTGTGGCCTCAGCTAGTTGGAGCATTGTCCCATAGACTCAAAGGTCACAGGTTCAATTCCAGGTCAGGGCACATACCCAGGCTGCAGGTTCATTACCTGGTTGAGGCATGCATGAGAAGTCAACCAATCGATATCTATCTATCTATCTATCTATCTATCTATCTATTTATCTATCTCCCCTTTTTCCCTATCTAACTCCCTTTCTCTCTAAAAGCAAGGGAAAAAAATGTCTTCAGGTGAGGATAAAGAAAAAAGAATATATCCTTATTTAAGGAAACAAAAATCATAATTTCTGTGAAATAATTCTAATTGTGTGTTCACATACATTTCTGTTTGTGAAAAGCATAAAAGTGGCAGTTTGCGATTTTCAATAATCTCCAGCAAGTCTGCAGAAGATTACTGACAGGAAACACAATGAACAGAATTCTCTGATTTCGACATAAGAGATGCTGTTCCCCTAGTTCTTTAGAAACTGTTTGGACTTTCCTATTTTTCTGCATGTGACCTTTTCCAATAAACCACACTGTATATTCACACAATGCAGCATATATGTGGTATGAGTGAAGGTGATCCATTGTGAGCCTAAACATATGAAAAATAAGACAAAAGAAATAAAAAATATGGTTATGAAAATGAGCTTGCATATGTCAATAATCACTAATTATCAATAGCCCCAAGTGACAAAGACTGTTTAAATAAAGCCACTATATGCAAATTAAAATTTTAAAACCACTACTTTAGGAGGACAGAAATATTAAGAGTCACAGCATGAAAATATTTATCAAGACATTACTACACAAAAAGCAGATGTCACATATTGAGATAGCTACATTAATATGAGTTATATTAATATAAAAAAGCTTAAAGCTCAATATATCTGTATTATAAAAAGGTATGTTTCTTTTTCTTATTCCTTCATATTTAAACACAAAATAAATATTTGATGAAATGCATCAATAATGCATACCAAGGCTTTATCCATAATGATTTGTATTTTCAGAGTTTTTTTCAATGGCACGAAATCTGATTTTTTCTGTGAAATAGAAAAAATGAATTAAATAAAAGATTTAAAATTTGTATGTTGTTTGTAATTATGTACATAATATGCATACAGAACAGAGAGGCATAGACAAAGAAACAGATAAATATAGATACATAAAGTTACACAGATTATAGGAAAACAAAAGGATGGCTGTTGACTGAATAAATGAACAGGTGAGATTCCAAATAAATATTTTAGAAATTCAAATCAGAAGCTTTCATTTTATATTCTTAGTAAACAGTTACTGCAGGGCTGGAGAACCCATATATCTTTCCTCTCAAAACCTTTAGGATCCTCCTCCAACCTTCAGGCTAACAGACTCCCATCAACTTTCCCCCAAACACTGCCTCTTATTTTCTCATTATTTTTATACCTTAAATTATTTAGATTGACTTCATTGTGGCTTATACTCAATAAAATGCATCCATTTTAAGTATACAGTTATGTGCATTATTTAGTATTAATGTATATAGCCTTGTAACCATTTCCATAAGGAAGACAAAAAATGTTCCCATCACCCCCTTCCAAGGGGGTGAATTTCATATACATGGAATCATAGGGCATGTATTTATTTCTGTTGGGCTTCTTCCATTCAACAGTCCCCATGTTGTTGTTCTCAATATTAGTTAATGCATTAGCTTTTTTCTATGCAGTATGCCATTGAAGACACACATTGCAGCTGGTATATGCAATAACCTGTTGACCATGTGCTTATCTAGCTATTGTAGCTATTATTTAAAAAGCTGTTAGAAGTATTATTGCACAGGCCTTTCTGCAGGTTTTTTTCTTTCATTTTTCTTGGTACTTAGAATTGGAATATCTGAGTCATACAGTAATTGTGGGTGTGTAAAAGTGGTTTGAAAGTGCCAGATTATTTTCTAAAGTCATTTGATCATTCTGCATTTTTACCAAGAATTAATAAGTGCCAATGGTTCCACAGTCTTGCCTGCATTTGGCAATGGCACTAATACTAGAATTGTTGAAAGAACTGCAAAGAAGGGTTAAATGTAAAAGCACTTAAAACAATATGTGGCACCTATGAGGCAGTACATGAATATAAAATAACATCGACATTGTTTTTCATTCACTTTGAATTTTGCATTTTCCTCTATTGCCTATATTTATATTCATTCATATGGGTCATGTTTATTTCTTTCTGATAATTGTTTTTATTTTAGAAAACATGCAGTTCTTTCACTCTAAGAAGAGATTAGTGACATATTACACTTGGGTTATAGTATAAGAAAAGGCCAATTATCCAAAAATGGCATTTTTCCCTCTCCAAGAGAGGAGATACCAATGAAAAGAAGATGTCCAAGCTCACCTGTACCAATGTGGAGACATACTATTTTCCCTTTACTCTTGACTAGATTTATGTAGTCTAGGGAGGGACTCTTAGGGACCTTGAGTCAAAGCCAGGAAGGGAATCAACCAAAATTTCATCCACCTTGGACTCTGCGTAAGCCTTATGTTACACCAATGAGAGCTGGACATTCATTGCTTTAAAATTTAATGGCATTTGTCATAACCATGATCAACTAGAATTTATTCCAGGGATGCAAGTTTGTTAAAATATCCACAAGTCAATAAACATGACACACCACATAAACTAAATGAAGGACAAAAACCACATGATCATATCAGCAGATGCAAAAAAAACTTTTGATAAAATCCAGCACCCGTATATGATAAAAACTCTCAGCAAAGAGGGAATACAGGGAACATACCTCAGTGTAATAAAGGCCATATATGCCAAACTCCAGCCAACAATCACACTCAATGGACAAAAACTAAAAACATTTCCCTTCAGATCAGGAAAAAGACAGGGATGTCGGCTATCACTACTCTTAGTCAACATAGTACTGGAAGTCCTAGCCACAGCAATCAGACAAGAAGAAAAAATAAAATACATTCAAATTGTAAAGGAAGAAGTAAAATTGTCATGGTTTGCAGATGACATGATATTGTACACAGAAAACCATAAAGACTACACCCAAAAGCTACTAGACCTAATAAATGAATTTGGCAAAGTAGCAGGTACAAAATTAATATTCAGAAATTAATGGTATTTCCATACAATAATAACAAACTATCAGAAATAGAAACTAAGAAAACAATCTCATTTACTATGCAACAAAAACAAAATAAGGTACCTAGGAATAAATTTAACCAAGGAGGTAAACACCTGTAACTTGGAAAATTATAAGACATTGAAGAAAGAAATTGACAAAAATACAAATATGTAGAGCATTTACTGTGTTCGTGCATTCAAAGAACTCTCCAAAGAGGACATACAGAGGATCCAGAGACACATGAAAAGATGCTCAATATTACTAACTATCAGAGAGACGCAAATTAAAATCATAATGAGATAACACTTCCCACCAGTGAGAATGGCCAGCATCAACAAAGCAACAAACAACAAGTGTTGGAGAGGTTGTGGAGAAAAGGGAACTCTACTGCACTGTTGGTGGAATTGCAGACTGGTACAACCACTATGGAAAACAGTATGGAATTTTTCTCAGAAAACTAAAAATGGAACTGCCTTTTGAGCCAGCAATTCCACTGCTAGGATTATATCCTAAGAACCCTGAAACACCAACCCAAGAGCACCCCAATGTTCATAGCATAACAATTTACAATAGCCAAGTGTTGGAAACAACCTAGGTGCCCATCAGTAAATGAATGGATCAAAAAACTATGGTACATTTACACAATGGAATTCTATGCAGCAGAAAGAAAGAAAGAGCTGCTACCCTTTGGGACAGCATGGATGGAACTGGAAAGCATTATGCTAAGTGAAATCAGCCAGGCGGTGAAAGACAATTACCATATGATCTCACCTTTAACAGGAACCTAAATGACAAAACAAACAAACAAGCAAAATATAACCAAAGACACTGAAATAGAGAGAAGGCTGACAGTGACCAGAGAGGAGAGGGGAGGGAATTTCAGGGGAAAAGGGAAGGGTTTGCAGAAACAAGTATAAAGAAACACATGGACAAAAACTATGGGGGTGGGTGTGGAAATGGGAGGGAGGTGAGGTGGGCTGGGGGTGTTGGCTGGGATGGGAGTAAAAGACAGAAAACTGTACTTGAACAACAATTAAAATAAAAAATAAAATAAATAAAAAATAAATAAAATTTTTAAAACATCATTAAAATGCCCATACCACCCAAGGCAATCTATGTATCCAATGAAATTCTTATTAAAACACAAATTTCATATCTCATAGATCTAGAGCACATACCTAGAAATTTATGTGGAACCAAAAAAGACCCAGAATAGCCTCAGCAAGCTTGAGAAGGAAGAACAAAGTTGAAGGGATCACTATGCCTGATATCAAACCATACTATAAGACCATTGTAATCAAAACAGCCTGGTAATGGCATAAGAACAGGCATATAGATCAATGGAACAACACAGAGAAATCAGCCCACACTTTTATGATCAATTAATATTTGACAAAGGACACAAAAGCATATAATGGAGTAGAGAGTCTCTTTAATGGTGTTGGGAATATTGAACAGGCACAAGCAAAAATATGAAAGTACGACCAACTTAACTCCATACACAAGAAAAAACTCAAAATGGATAAAAGACTTAAATGTAAGTTGCGAAATTGCAACACCTCTTGAAGAAAACACAGGCAGTAAAATCCCAGACAACTCTCAAAATAATGCTTTTGTCGATATGCCTCTTAGGGTAAGGGAAACAAAGGAAAACATAAATAAATGGGACTACATCAAAATAAAAAGCTTCTGTACAACAAAGGAAAACCTCATCAAAATTAAAACGGAACCCAGTGTATGGGATAACATATTTGCCAATGATACATCTGATAAGGGACTAATTTCAAAATATATAAAGAATTTATACAACTCCATACCAAAAAGACAATCCAAGTAAAAAATAGGTGAAGGAACTGAATAGACACTTCTCTAAACAGGATATACAAATGGCTGACACATTAAAAAAAAAAAAGTTCAACGTCTCTAATCATCAGAGAGATGTAAATTAAAACCACAATGAGACATAACCTCACACCTACCAGACTGGCTACCATCAATAAATCAACAAACAACAAGTTTGCTGACTGGGATGTGGAGAAAAGGAGACCCTAGTGCACTGTTGGGAATGCAGACTGGTGCAATCACTGTGGAAAACAAAAAGAATTTCCTCAAAAAAATTAAAAATTGAATTGCCTTTTGACCCAATGATTCCCACTTCTGGGAACACATCCTAAGAATCCTGAAACACCAATTCAAAAGAATATATACTCCCGTATATTTATGGCAGAGTTGTTTACAGTAACCAAGATTTGGAAACAGTCCAGATACCCATTAGCAGATACAGTATATGACTGGATAAAAAAGCAGTGGTACATTTACACAATGGAATACTACATGGCTGTAAAAAACAAGGAACTCTTACCTTTTGCAACAGCATGGATGGATCATTACACTAAGTAAAATAAGCTAGTCATAGAAAGACAAATACCATATGATCTCACTTATATGTGGAATATAATGAAGAAAATAAACTGACAAGCAAAATAGAAACAGAAGGATGGACACATGGAACAGACTGATAGCTGTCACAGTGGGGAGGAAGGGAGGAACCAGATGAAAGGAGGTGATGGGATTCACCAAAGAACATATATGCATAACTCATAAGCACAGACAACAGTGTAGTGCTAGCCAGAGAGAAGGGAGTGTAGGGACTGGGTAGAGATGGGCAAAGGGGAGGAAAATGGGAACATCTGTGACAGTGTCAACAATAAAAATAAAAATTTAGTGGCATATATTACTCATAATAATACTCTCCTACAAAGAAAAATATGTATTGGCAAAATAATACTGACAGAATAATAATCAACAAATTCGGGCATTCTATTAGTAGGGTGCAAATTCAGTAACAATGCAACTATGTACCATCTGCATAAAAATGCAACTAGGGAAATGTAAGAATGTTCACTTTGAAGTGTGTGTGTTTGTATCTATCACATTCTCTAAATTTTATAGGAATAAACATTTTTATTTATCTATTCATATAGTATTTAAGATAAATATCTTACAAGAGGTTTTAATATAATCAGTATCAGTTTAAATTTGTTTTCCAAATATAACACATTTCAGTATGAGTACATTTATCAAAATCAGCAAAAATGAAGATTTCAGAAAATGGTTGCTTACTTCTGACTTCACAAGAATCTTATAGGGCTGATTTGCAGCTTGGATTGTAGAATCATTTTCTTGTAAAGAAAAAAAAATCAATTTCATTATTCTTTATTTGATAAAGTATATGTTCATACATAGCTGCAGACTCCAATGGTTCAATTCCATAACTGACATTCTCCAACTGCAATAATCCTCTGAATATTTAAACAGATAAAAAATAAATGATAGTAATTAATACAGATTTCCACTGAGCACTATAAGTTAAAACTAAGTAAAAACATTTTATAGAAACTTTATAGTGGCCTTTATGGTCTAATTTAATCTAAGAATAGTCCCAGTTTACTCAAATTAACTTCAATCCAATCTTACACCTTCTGTCTATATGGCATTTATGAGTCACTGTGGTTCTAGGTGGTTTATAAATGTGAATATTCTTTATACTAGTGGGTTTTTGGTAAATAAATTTTATGACTGTAAGCCAGGATAGAGACAAAAATATATTAAAAATGATAAGAGGAGGACAAGGAAAAATATATATATATGAGAAGAAACACAATCAAAGCCTATATTTTCTTTGCATTCACTCTACAATTCAAGGGATTTCTAAAAATTAAAGTGTTACATGAGATAGTTTATCATGCACATCTCTAGAATATGCCATTACCTGAGTCCAGAACAGGTGCTAAGTGTCACAGCTGATTTTGGAATCTCTGCAGCATATCCTTGATAATAGCAATGGCCCTAAATGGGAATAAATAAAGTCATGTTCATAAATGATTTGTACATAAAGTTTTATCCTCACTTCCTAGACCTGAAATGTGCAGATTTAGCCACTAACCAATATTATTCACCAGATATTCCATTCCCTTTTTATCTACCTATAATGTTTTCCTCCTAACTCTCTTCCGTCTATGAATCCTCCAAAAAAATCCTTGCTATCATTCTAACTTCTATAATTTTGACAGAAGCTCTTATAATCAAAGGACATATAAAGAGTTTCCCAAACAAGAAAAAGCTAAAGGAGTTTGTAACCACCAAACCAATATTAAATGAAATGTAGGGTTCTACTAAAGAAGAAAAAAAAAACAAAAAATAAAACAATAAAATTGCTATAAGTACATATCTATCAATAATTTAAGTTAAAAAGCAAAATAAATTAACAATCAGAACAGAAACAGAAAAAAAAACCTTAATGTAAGCTATAGGATTTAATAAAAATATATCAATATGGGCCCATAAATTATAACCCAAACAACATACTAATACAAGATGTTAATAATAGAGTAACTAAGGGGTTGGGAGGGTGTAGGGGAACTTTTTAACACTTTCCACTTCACCTTTCTTAAAGATGAACTCCTGAGAAAAACAAGGTCTATTAATATTTTTAAAGATATGAGAAAATATTTTTAAAGAGATGAGAAAGCAAAAAGGCAAGCCATGTAATATATGAAATAATACAGAGTACATATATTTTATTGCATTTATTTATTTTTTAATTTAAATTTTCCTTTTCTTTTTCTAATTATATTTTATTGTTTATACTATTACAGTTATCCCAAATTTCCCCCCTTTGTCCCCCTCCACCCAGCCTCTCCCACTCTGTCAGGCAATCCCCACACCATTGTCCATGTCCATGGGTCCTGCATTTATGTTCTTTGGCTACCCTATTCCCTATGCTGTACTTTACAGCCCCATGATTATTCTTTAATTACAAGTTTGTACTTCTTAATCCCTTCACCTTTCTCACCTATCCTCCCAACCCCCTCCCATCTGGCAGCCATCAAGATATTCTTTTATCTGATACTGTTCCTTCTGCTTGTTTATTTTGTTGTGGGTTTGTTTGGCTTTTTTTTAGGTTCAGTTGTTGATAGAGATGTATTTATTGCCATTTTATTGTCCATAGTTTTGATCTTCTTCTTCTTCAAGAAGACCTTTTCACATTTCCTGTAATACTGGTTTGGTGATGATGAACTCCTTTAGTTTTTCCTTGCCTGGGAAGCTCTTTATCTGTCTGCATATTCTAAATGATTGCTTTGCTGTGTAGAGAGATCTTGGTTGTAGGTCCTTGCTTTCCAGAACTTTGAATATGTCTTGCCAATATCTTCTTTTTTTTTTTTTAATGAACAAGTCATTCTTTTTTTTTAAGATTTTATTTATTTATTTTTAGAGAGGGAAGGGAGGGAGGGAGAGAGAGAGAGAGAGAGAGAGAGAGAGAGAGAGAGAGAGAGAGAAACATCAGTGTGCGATTGCTGGGGGTTATGGCCTGCAACCCAGGCATGTACCCTGGCTGGGAATCGAACCTGCGACACTGTGGTTCACAGCCCATGCTCAACCCACTGAGCTATGCCAGCCAGGGCTGGCCAATACCTTCTGGCCTGCAAAGTTTCTTTTCACAAATCAACTGACAGTCTTACGGTGGCTCCCTTGTAGGTAACTAACTGTTTTTCTCTTGCTGCTTTTAAGATTCTCTCTTTGGCCCTGGCTGGTGCAGCTCAGTGGATTGAGTGACAGCCTGTGAACCAAAGGATAGATGGTTCAATTCCCAGTCAAGGCACATGCCTGGGTTTCTAGACAGGTCCTCACTAGGGGGCATGCAAGAAGCCATCACACATTGATGTTTCTCTCCCTCTCCTTCTCCCTTTCTTCCTCTCTCTCTAAAAATAAATAAATATATAAAATATTTTTTAAAATAGAATAAAATGGATCTGCCATTTAAAAATGATTCTCTTTTTGTATTGAACATTTGTTGTTTTAATTATGATGTGTCTTGGAGTGGGCCTCTTTGGGTTCATCATGTTTGGGACTCTATGTGCTTCCTGGACTTATATGTCTATTTCCTTCACCAAGTTAAGGAAGCTAGCTTTATTTCATTATTCTTTCAAATAGGTTTCCAATTTCTTGCTCTTTCTCTTCTCCTTCCGGTACCTCCATGGTGTGAATGTTGGTATGCTTGAATTTGTCCCAGAGGCTCTTTATGCTATCCTCATGTTTTTTATTCTTATTTTTTTCTTGTTGTTCTGCTTGGTTGTTTTTTTTTGTTTCTTTATGTTCCAAATGGCTGACTGGTTCTTGCCTTCATCCACTCTACTGTTGATTCCCTGTAAATTATTCTTTACTTCAATTACTGTATCCTTCGTTTCTGACTTGTTCTTTCTTATGCTGTTGAGGTCCTCACTAAGTTCATTGAGCATCCTTATAACCATTATTTTGAAGTCTGCATGTGATAGATTGTTTTTCTCCATTTTGTTTAGTTCTTTTTATGGAGTTTTCTTCTATTCTTTCATTGGGCCATGTTTATTTGTCTCCTCATTTTGGAAGCCTCCCTGTGTTTGTTTTTATGGATTAGGTAGAGCTACTGTGTTTCTCAGGGTTGGTAGAGTGGCTTAATGTAGTAGGTGTCCTATAGAGTCTAGTGGTACAGCCTCCTCTATTACCTTAGCTGGGTACTCAAGGTATGCCACTGTGTAGGGCTGCATACACCCACCCCTTATAGGTGAGTCTTGATTGCTATTGCCATGTCCAAGGTCAGCCATCACCAGTGTTATATCTGGGTCACACAGCATTAGCTACAATGCAATCTACAGATGGCCACTCCTTGTGCTGGGCTTGGAGGTAACCGCAAGAGGCAAAGCTGTGAACCAAGGCCAGTTGCTGCTAGTGCTGTACCTGGGGCAACATATCAAGAAGTATGTAGCCTGCTGAAGCCAGATGTTGCTTGTTTGACAGAATTTAGAAAAATCTGAAGCATGAGCCAAGACAAGCCATTCATATGGAAAAACCACTGGAAACAGCTTGGGCGGGCCTGAAAATTGGATGGGTCAGGGCCTAAGGGAATCACCAGGGTGGGGAAAACAGTGTGAACCAGGTTAACGGAATCTCAGAAATGGCCCTTGCCTGCTGGCTAAGTGAAGATAGGGCTCAGAAAGGGTACAATGGCCTCTGCCAGCACTTCTCTCTGGGAGAAAGCTGCCCCCTAGCTCTCACCCTGATGCCAGATAATTCGGTTTCTTCCTGTATGTCTCTGATGCCTTTTAGCCTGCTGTCCTAGCACTGGAGCTCAGAAGGAGTGAGTCCAAGTAAGTCTGTGTGCAGGCCTTTTAAAGGAACTGCCTGAGATTCCAGACGTTTCTGTCTTCTACAACTTCAATCCTAGCTGGGTTTTGTAGCCATAGGTTATAGAGACTTAACTTCCTGGAACCCTGGGTTGGGGAGTCTGGTGTGGGGCTGGGACCCCAAGCTCTTGAGGTATCCCTTCTGATTTTTATCTGCCACACTTGGGCATGGGACCAGCCCATTCCATATCTCTGTCCCTTCTACCAGTCTCAGTGTGGTTTCTTCTGTAATTCTGTAGCTATAGGACTTCTGTTCAGCTCAGTCCAATGATCTGAATGATGGTTGCTCTATAGTTTACTTGCAATTTTGATGTGTTTTGTGAGGAGGTGAGCCATATTTATTTATGCTGCCATCTTGACTGGAAGTCCTCTCATTTGATTTTGATTTGAAAATTTTATTTTTTAATTACATTTTACATTAATAGTATTTTACATTAGTATCAGGTATATAGAATAGTAGTTATAATTTGCAATGTGTTTTTCTTAATATTTTCAGTACCCACCTGGCACCATATATAGTTGTTACAATATTATGAACTATATTTTCTATGCTGTATTATATATTCCTGTGATTATATTGTAACTATCAATTTCTACTTTTTAATCTTTTCACCTTTTTCATCCAGTCCCCCAAACCCCTTCTCCTGTGGCAACCATTGGTCTGTTCTGTATCTATGTACGTTACATATATTTTTAAAAGAACTTGCACCTAAGATGTAAAAAGAGCTGCTATAACTAAGTAATAAAAAGATATATTAACCCAATTAAAAGTGACTAAGACTTTTTGATAATAAAAACTTACTATAAAGCTTCAATAATCAAACAGGGTGTTACTGTAATGTAACAAACACATAGACAAATGCAATAGAATTAAGAGTTTAGAAATAAACTTTTACATCTATAGTTAATAAACTTTTTTAACAAAGCTTCCAAAATTATTCAATGAGGAAAGAATAGTCTCTTCAACAAATTGTGCTAGGAAAACTGAATACCCACATGAAAAAGATAATATTAGATCATTACTTTACAGCATATATAAAAATTAAGTGCAAATGGATCAAACATCCAAACATAAGAGCTTAATTATAAAACTCTTACAAGAAATTATAGGGATAAATCTTCATAAATTTGGATATGGCAATTGGCAATGGTTTCCTAGGTCTGTCACCTAAAGCACAAAAAAAAAAAAAAAAAAAACAAAGGGAAAAATAGACAAGCTGGAGTTCATTAAAATTATAAAAACGTTTGCATATCAAAGGACACTATCTGGAAAGAGACAGCTCATGAAATGGAGGAAATATTTGCAAGTCATATAAGTGATAAGGCTCTAGTGTACAACTCAACATAAAAAAGCCTTATACCATAATTAAAATATGCAAAAGACTTAAGTAGACATTTCTCCACAGTATATATACAAATAGCCAAAAACACTTGAAAAAGTCATTAGGGGAAATACAAATAAAAAACAAAATGAGTTACCACTTCATATGCACAAGAATGAACAATTAAAATTTTTTTAAAAATTAAATGTTAGTGAGGATGAGAAGCAATTGGAACTCCTATATACTGCTGACAGGAATGTTAAATACTGCAACCAGCTCGGAAAACAGTTTGAAGTTTCCTCATAAACTTAAACAGAGTTTTACCATAGAAAACAGAAAATTACCATATAATTCAGAAATTTCATTCCTAAGCACATACCCAAAAAATTGAAAGCAGGTTTTGTAACAAAAATGTGTACACAAATGTTTATAGCAATCCTAGTCTAAATACATACATACAGATGGACATACATACACACATACATACATATAATATTGGCAGAAGCTTTTTTATCTTTCCTTTCTCAGCTGCATTTCTGGAATGTATCATCCATAACTGCTAACTTGATGTAATTAACAACATTAATTATACTTCAACTCTGAACATCTCATTTGTTTTTTCTGTTACTCAAAAATATGTTAATTGATTTTTCCTCCTTAATAGTTCACCATACTGATCATCCTTAGATCAAACTCTCATCCCCATGGACTTTCATCACATGTCTTCCCAGGTTCTCCCCTGACATTCTCTTTCAGTCAATCTTTCCCTCTGTTCCTGTAAAAAACTAGTGATATCTAGAATCAGTCCTGTTCCTTTGTTAATCCTGTGCTATTGAAACTTCAGTATAATCACATTCTCTCCTATGAATTTGCTTATGCATTTTCAGTTCCCAGAGATGCATCTGCATCAGTAACCATTTGCATTTTCTCAAAACTAGGCTTAACCATAGAAGATTGAATACACTCTGCTCCATACCAGCAACAGCTACAGTTATCTCCACTTGCACTGGTGTCAATAGCCATTGTAGCCACAAGCCCTTCACAAAGTAGTTTTCTCAAATCCCACACAGCAGCAGAGGGCAATTCAACTGTCCTAGCCTTGCATGCAGTCAGAGAAAATTATCCTTATGAGAGATTTTCCAGTATCTCTAACTCTAAGCAGTATAAAGTGACCCAGTGAGGATCTGTGTTAACCAACAGATTCTAGCAGAGATCAAATGGGAAGCACACTGACATCCAGTGACTGGAGAGCAGCCACAGAAAATGCTCTCCATCTCACGGGTTCTTCATTATCCAACTGCAACGCTATATTTATATTATTCCCAGTCAGAGAGCCAAGTTGAATGTGAGACTCACCTTCTATGCATCCTTTCTCTGACAAAATTCCTCATGTGACTGTCATCAAATGTCTAAAAACAGGTACCTCATGTACAATATTTTGTTATGCTTCCTACTTGTAGACAGTGAGTACAACAGATGCTGTATCACTTACCATATTTGTAATCTCTCAATAGCAATAAAGAAATAGAATTCACCAATCACCTGTCAAACATTTGTTTCTTCCAAATCATATGTTCTGGCAAAATAAGAATCACACAGACTAAAGCTAACTTTCTCACATACTTTGAAAAATTTATTGACTCCTACCTGTGTTTAATTTTTTAACAGGAGAAAAGCATATAAACTTTATTGAATTTTTTCATGTACATGAGGGCCTTCACAAGAGAATGAAGACCCTAAGAAGTGACCAGAGCAGCGAGCTTTCATATCTTTTAGAAAAAGAAACAATAAACATGTGAAGAACTGACAAGACAAAAAGGTTTGGACCATGGGTACTAGAAGGTAGAGAAGTAACAAGGTTTATTCATGCACCTTCTTGGTCTTAAATTCTCTCCCTCCCATCCTTCTCCAAGGATGTGTAAGGATGTCTCTCTTCTTTCTGGTACAGGGAAGGCTCCTTCCATGCAAGGAAACACAAGAAACAGGAAGGTCACCCTGCTTTCAGTAAAGTAGGGTGACCTTCTTGTTTCTTCTGTTTCTACGTTTCACATGTAAACATATTCAGTTTCTGTACCCAATATACTTTTGTGTCTTCACATTCCCAGTGGTCATTCTATAACTGGCACCATTGCCTCCACCACTCAGCAACTATGATACATCAATGTACTATTCAATGTGCTATTCAATGTGTTTAGGACTTTTTAGCTCCTTCACACATTTTGTTTTTGTTTCCTGTCAAATTCCTACTAATACATCTAGGTGATTTAAATGACCTTTTGGATAAGTGACTCCTGAATTTTAAATTTAAAAAGTAATTTTTCTAGCTCTGGCCAGATGGTTCAGTTGGAGCATCATTCCATGCACCAAAAGGTTGTAGGTTCGATCCTCAGTCAGGGGCCATACAGGAGGCAACTGATCAATTCTCTCTCTCAAAAATCAATAAACATCCTCAGGTAAGGATTAAAAGAAAAGTAGGTATTCTATTGAAGATGATTTCATTATCATTGCCACATTATATTTGTATTTGTGATCTGTTTGCCCAATAATTCTGTGCAGTACAAAACATTCTCTTTTTTTCCCACCAATGACACCTCGATGACATAAAAATATAAGCTACATAAAGAAAAACTTACCTTTGTAAATGAAGAATCTGGATACAATGTTCCTGATTTGTTGTATGAATATACCAGGAAATGAGGGTCTAAAAATGACCTAATTCAACCAAGATAATGACACTTCATTATAATACTTTCATTAATGAAAGTAAGTTACAGAATCATGAAAATAAATAAAATTTACTTTCAATTATACAAGCTCAAATATCCAAGAATTAAATGGGTTCATCTCTCCATTATTTAACTTGCTTTCCAATAGCGTATTGTGTATATAAGAAAAAATGATAACCAGTGCAGCCAGATACCAGATGGATGCTGTAATGACACAGCTTTAGCTGTAGTAAAAAACAGCTTTCAAATCCCCACAACAAAGTTTTCTTTTAGATTTAACTATCAATAAATTTAATAGCATAAATACGTTACTTAATATTTGCTAACAAGTACCCACTGACTGACAAAGACAAAAAAGATATATGCTTTTATTGTTACTTTTCATGAAGTGAAGCCACGGTAAAAACAGCCCATCTTTTCATTGTCTTAATGGCCTGACACCTCTTACCCACCCTCCCTATTCACCCAGTCTCACCCTGGGGGACTTTGTTTTTGTTTCCTCTGATGAAAAAAGTCCTCAAGGGAACATGCCATTGTGGAGGAGATAAAACAAAAAAATGGCAGAAGCACTAAAAGGTATCAAAACTGGTAAGTTCAAAACCAATTTGAGCTGTGAAAAAGAGTCTCTATAAGTGTATTGCATCAAATGGAGAGTACTTTGAACGTGACTGAAGTTTAAACATGTATGAATAAATACACAATTTTTTATAAATTCAGGATTTTTGGGGTCCCCCCCCAGTATGACAATACAAGGAAAGAATGAAGATACAAGGAAAGGTAAAGAATCGGGGTCACTTTTGTGGTCTACCATATCACAATAAATAAATTGTATGATGGAATATACAGTATTGAGTCTTTACATCTATAAACCAATACTGAAAACACTATTATTCATCTCTGGGCACATAGATGAATGAAGAAAAAATATGACATAACAGTATGTGTCAATATCATAACTGTGATTAGCACTAGGCATTGAGAGAAATGAATAGGTCTGGGTATGGGAATAACAGGTTTCACTATATCGGCCATGTACGCTCCTTTTAAAATAGTGTAGGCACAATGCTTACATGTATGTCACTAGTTGTTTAAATTATTCTCACAATTATCCATTTTATTTTATATCATTCAAAAGAAAAAGCCAGTATAAAAATATTGCACTAATATAAACTATGGACTTTGGGTGATAATGATATGTCAGTTTGGGATAAACAATTATAACCGCCTATCATTTTGATGGGGGATGTTCATAACGGGAGGCTCTACATATGTGAGGTAGGAAGCATATGGGAAACCTCTGTACATCCGGTCAATTTTGCTGTAAACCTAAAACTGCTCTACAAAATAAAGAATATTAAAACAGTAATGAGAAAACTATATGAATAGGTAGGCCTTATTCAGGTAAATGCAAATAGCCAATAAATGTTTAATTTTTAGGAAAATACAAACTGATGCTAAGATGAGATAGAATATTTCAGTACATCACACAGACTTTGGAAATCTAAATTGCTACCACCTTTTCGGAAAGACACTGGCAATGTCTCTCAAAACTTCATATACTATAAAATGTGGGTAATAAAGAGTGCCTATCTTAGAGGTGCCTGTGACAATTACATCAGTCACTACATGCAAATTGCTTAGAAATATGCCCAGCAAATGGTGTGTGTTCAATGTTAGTTGCTTTAACTGTTTTGTTATTATTTTCAATATTATCATTAGTAGTCACACTTCTTGATCCAGAAAGCTATTTCTTGAGTATCAAAGCCGCAAAACAAAATCTGTATTATATAAAAATATACATACGACAATGTGTTTTTAGGACTTAATAGTGATAACCTCTGGAAATAACCTCATTACCTAGCACTATTACATACTATGCAATGCTATCTATTAAAGAATGAGTTATAATATGCACATACAGTGAGAAAAAGCACCATTATTTAATATGATCTGTCATTTGCAAAACTCTACTTCCATTTTTATAAAAACACAAATTTTGCTGGTTTTATTTAAGGTAAATACAAAATTTTAATACAAAGTTGGGAAAATAGACACACAAAGTCATTAATTTTGATTTTCTAGAGTAAGATAGAAAACAGAATATTTAAGACATTAAAAATACTACCATAGCACAATGTGAAAAAATTATTGTTGCATATCAAGTAATATGCTTAAAATCACATCAGTATATGAAATAAGATGAAGACAGACAAAGCTAAACATGGACAAATAAAATTATTCCTTTAATTGCTCCAATTGTGGTTACATTAAGGAGTTACACAGAGTAATTTTTATCTGCCTAACATACCTTAATATTTACATCATTAAATTAAAATTTGGCTAAAACATTAGATTTCAAATCTCAAGATGAAGACAGAAATTCCAGTCTGACATGAATCACAGAGGATATAACATGTTAGATAAACATAATAGTCACACTTTTGTTTAGTCTCAATATAGGGTAGTGACTGTACAAATTTAAGAAACTGAAAGCTGTATGGAAAAAATGGCCACTTACTGTTTTTCAAGATGAAGAGTGTATGTTTCTCCATCAATTTTGATAGCATAAGTGACCTACAACAAAGTATTCAGAGACAAAGTAATTATTAGAAATTTAAAATGTTTAAAAGTCAAAAGCCATAATATTTTCAATGTACTTTTTCATAAACAGATTATATCCTGCAGTCTCAAAAATTATATGTACATATAGAAGTTTATTGCAATTTTTCTTTAACTGCAGGATGTATGACAAAAAAATCAAGGGGTCTAAGTCATTAGTATTTATTATCATCATCAATTTAAATTTTAATTTAAAATGATTACATTTATAAATTCTAAATAAACTTGAATTTTATTATCTTTTTTCTACTTTCCTACTTTGCAGTAATATGAATGTGTGTGTGTGTGCGCGCGCGCGCGCGCGTGTATAGCAATTCTATAAATATGATGCCTCTTTGCTGTCTGTCATGCCACAGAGAAAAGTTTTTTAAATAGAACAGGGATCCCCAACCCCGGCGGCAGGGGAAGGTACTTGTCTGTGGCCTGTTAGGAACCAGGCAGCCCAGCAGCAGGGAGCGGCTAGAGAGCGAATCTTGGGTAGCATTACCACCTGAGCTCTGCCTCCTGTCTCCTTCCTTTGCTCCCCTCTCCCACCTTGCCCCAACTCGGGCCTCTGCCCCATCCGTAGAAAAATTGTCTTCCAAAAAATAAGTGCCTGGTGCCAAAAAGTTGGGGACCGCTGAAACAGAGGGTTTCACCCTAACTGGTGTGTCTCAGTTGATTGGGCATCAACCCGCAAAGGGAAAGATCTTTGGTTCAAATCCCAGCCAGGGCCCGTGCCTGGGCTGCCGGTTCTGTCCCAGGTTGGCACAAGTCAAGAAGCAAACAATGATGTTTCTCTCTCACATCGATGTTTCTCTTCCTCTTTTTCACCCTCCCTTCCCCACTTTCAAAAACAATTTAGGGTATTCTACTAAAACAGAATTAAAATATCTCATGAAAAATTTAGAGCTGCTCTTAGACACTTTAGAATCACCTGTTCAGATATCAGTAATTCATTATAGAGCTCACACAGCATAGAGAAACAAATGTTCTAAAGGCAACAATTTGGCAGATAGAGCTGCAAAAGATGGTATTAAAACATGGCAGGCTTCACACTTATTGTAGAAACTCCACTTTGAATACAATGAGAAACTTACATTTACATTCAAATGTTTGCTTTTTGAAACAAAATAGACAAATGGACTATAAAAGGAACTAGGAGTAATTTGACAAGACTATGGGAATTATCTAACAAAATAATTCCTTTGCTACAGTCCTTATTACCTTGGTTAGTATTGTGCCCCCAAAAATTAAAAAATTAAAAATTAAAAAATAATTGCCTGAATAAAAGAAGGATTTTATTTTTTTAATTACTTTATTGTTGTTCAAGTACAGTTGTCTGAATTTTCCCTCCACCACTTCATGGCACCACAGCCAAACCCACCTCCCTCCCTTGCATCCACCCTCCCCATTGGTTTTGTCCATGTGTCCTTTATAGTAGTTCCTGAAAACCCTTCACTCCACTGTCCCCTTCCCCCTCCACCCTCACTATTGTTAGATTGTTCTTAATTTCTATGTCTCTGGTTATATATTGTTTGCTTTATTCTTTTGTTGATTAGGTTCCAGTTAAAAGTGAGATCATGTGGTATTTGTCTCTCACCATCTGGCTTATTTCACTTAGCATAATGTTCTCCAGATCCATCCATGCTGTTGCATAGGGTAGGAGCTCCTTCTTTCTCTCTGCTGTGTAGAATTCCATTGTGTAAATGTACCATAGTTTTTTTGATCCACTCATTTACTCATGGGCACTTAGGTTGCTTCCAGCACTTGGCTATTGTAAATTGTGCTGCTAGAACATTGGGGTGCATGGGTTCTCTTGGACTGATGTTTTAGGGCTCTTAGGATATAATCCTAGCAATGGAATTGCTGGGTCAAAGGCAGTTCCATTTTTAGTTTTCTGAGGAAATTCCATACTGTTTTCCACAGTGCCTGCACCAATCTGCCTTACCACCAACAGTGCACTAGGGTTCCCTTTTCTCCACAATCTCTCCAACACTTGTTTGTTGATTTATTTATGATGGCCATTCAGACGAGTGTGAAGTGGTATCTCATTGTGGTTTTAGTTTGCATCTCTTTGATGTCTAGCGATGCTGAGCATCTTTTCATATGTCTCTGGGCTCTTTGTATGTCCTCCTTGGATAAGTGTCTGTTCAAGTCTTTTGCCCATTTTTAATTGGGTTTTTTGCCTTCCTGGAGTGGAGTTGTGTGAGTTCTTTATATATTTTGGAGATCAAAACCTTGTCTGAAGTGTCATTGGCAAATATGTTTTCCCATATAGGTGGTTCTCTTTTCATTTTAATGCTGTTTTCTTTAGCTGTGCAGAAAATTTTTATTTTGATGAGGTCCCATTTGTTTACTCTTTCCTTCATGTCCCTTGCTCTAGGAGACAAATCAGTGAAAATATTGCTGCGTGAAATATCTGAGATTTTGCTTCCTATGTTCTCCTCCAGGACTTTACTGGTGTCACGACTTATATTTAAATCTTTTATCCACTTTGAATTTATTTTTGTGTGTGATGTAAGTTAGTGGTCAAGTTTCATTTTTTTGCATGTAGCTGTCCAGGTCTCCCAACACCAATTGTTGAAGAGGCTATTTTTACTGCATTTTATGCTGCTGCCTCCTTTGTTGAATATTAATTCACTGTAGAGACTTGGGTTTATTTCTGGGCTCTCTGTTCTCTTCTGTTGGTCTGTGTGTCTGTTCTTATGCCGGTACCAGGCTGTTTTGATTACAGTGGCCTTGTAATACAGTTTGATATCAGTTATTGTGATCCCTCTTACTTTACACTTCTTTCTCAAAATTGCTGCAGCTATTTGGGATTGTTTATAGTTCCATATAAACTTCTGAAATATTTGTTCTATATCTGTGAAATATGTCATTGGTACTTTAATAAGTATTGCTTTGAATCTATAAATTAGTTTGTGTAGTATGGATATTTTGATTATGTTAATTCTTCCAATCCATGAACATGGCACATGCTTCCATTTGTGTCTTCCTTGATTTCTTTCTTCAGTGTTGTGTAGTTTTCTGAGTACAGGTCTTTTACTCCTTGGTTAGGTTTATTCCTAGGTATTTTGTTTTTCTTGTTGCTATAGCAAATGGAATTTTTTTCCTGATTCTATTTCTGATGTTTCATTGTTGGTATACAAAATGCCTTTGATTTCTTTTTTTTTTTTAATTTTTTTTAAAAGATTTTATTTATTTATTTTTAGAGAGGGAAGGGAGGGAGATAGAGAGAGAGAGAGAGAAACATCAATGTGCGGTTGCTGGGGGTTATGGCCTGCAACCCAGGCATGTACCCTGGCTGGGAATCGAACCTGGGACACTTTGGTTCCCAGCCCGTGCTCAATCCACTGAGCTACGCCAGCCAGGGGTGATTTCTGAATACTGACTTTGTATCCCACTGTCCTGCCAAATTCATTTATTAAGCCAAGCAATTTTTTGGTGGAGTCTATAGGATTTTCTATGTACACTATCATGTCATCTGCAAACAATGACAGTTTTGTTTCCTCTTCCAATTTGGATGCCTTTTATTTCCTCCTCTTGTCTGAATGCTGTGGCTAGGACTTCCAATACTATGTTGAATTGGAGTGGGGAAAGTGGACAACCTTCTCTTGTTCCTGATCTTGGTGGGAAAGCTTTTAGTTTTTGCCCATTGAGTCTGATGTTGACTGTAGGTCTCTCATCTATGGCCTTTATTATGTTGAGGAATGCTCCCTCTATTCTCACTTTTCTGAGTGTTTTTATGATAAATGGGTGCTGTTCCTTATCAATTGCTTTTTCCACATCTATGGACATGATCACATTATTTTTGTCTTTGCTTTTGTACGTGTGATGTATTAGGTTTATTGATTTGCGAACATTGTACCATCCTTGCATCCCTGGGATGACTTCCACTTGGTCGTGGTGTATTATCTTTTTAACGTATTGCTGGATGTGGTTTGCCAATATTTTGTTGAGGATTTTAGCATCTATGTTCACCAGCAGTATTGGCCTGAAGTTTTCTTTCTTTGTAGTGCCTTTATCTGGTTTTGGGATTAGGATGATGCTGGCTTCATAAAAGGAGTTTGGGAGTCTTCCATCTTCTTGGATTTTTTGGAATAGTCGGTGGAGGACAGGGGTTAGCTCTTCCTTAGTTGCTTTGTAGAATTCTCCTGAAAAACTGTCCAGTCCAGGGCTTTTGTGTGTCAGGAGTTTTTTGATTACTACTTCAATTTCATCACTTGTTATTGGTCTGTTCAGGCTTTCTGCTACTTTTTCCTTGAGTTTTGGAAGATTATATTTTTCTAGAAATTTGTCCATTTCACTTAGGTTTTCAAATTTCTTGGCATATAGTTCTTCATAGTAATTTCTTACAATCCTTTGTATTTCTGTGGTATCAATTGTAATCTCTCCTCTTTCATTTCGCATTGTGTTTGTTTGGGTCCTCTCCCTTTTTTTTTATGAGTCTGCTTAAAGACTTGTAGATTTTGTTTATCTTTTCAAAGAACAAGATCCTGAATTTACTGATAATCAGAATTGTGCTTTTAGTCTCTATGTTGTTTAATTCTGCTCTGATCTTGCTTATTTCCTTCCTTCTACTTGCTCTGGGCTGTCTTTGTTGTTGTTCCTCCAGCTCTTGTAGGTGTAGGGTTAGGTTGTTTATTTGACATGTTTCTATTTTTTTTATGTAGGCCTGTATCACTGTGAACTTCCCTCTCAGGACTGCCTTTACTGTGTCCCATAAGTTTTGGATTGTTGTAAATTCATTGTCATTTGTTTCCAGAAACTTTTGATTTCTTCCTTGATCTCATTCTTGATCCATTCATTGTTTAATAGCATGCTTCAATCTCCATGAATTTGAGTGTTTTTGAGTTTTTTCCTTGAGGTTGGCTTCTAGTTTCGGTCCCTTGTGGTCAGAGAAAATGCTTGATATGATTTCAATTTTTCTTGAATTTGTTGAGGCTTGTTTTGTGTCCCATCATGTGGTCTGTCTTTGAAAATGTTCCATGTAAATTTGAAAGAAATGTGTATTCTGCTTCTTTGGGATAAAAGGCTCATATATATCAGTTAAGTTTATATGATCTAGGACATTGTTCAGTGCCACAATATCTTTATTGATATTTTGTTTGGAAGACTTATCCATTTTTGACAATGAGGTATTGAAATCCCCTACTCTAATTGTGTTGCTGTCAATATCTTTCTTGAAGTCTTCCAAGATTTCCATATATATTTGGGTGCTCCTATGTTGGGCACATATATATTTACAATGTTTATGTCTTCTTAATGGATTGTTCCCTTGAGTTTTATGAAGTGACCTTCTGGGTCTCTTTTTATGACCCTTGTTTTGAAGTCTATTTTGTCTGATATGAGTATTGCTGCTCTGGCTTTTTTTTTCCCTGTCCGTTGCATAGAATATTTGTTTCCAGTCCTTCACTTACAGTCTGTATAGGTCTTTTGTTCTGAGGTGGGTCTCTTGTAGGCAGCATATGTGTGGTTCATGCTTTCTTATCCATTTGGTTCCTCTATGTCTTTTGATTGGAGCATAGTATCCATTTATGTTTAAGGTATTACTGATAGGTACTTATTCACTGCCATTTTTTCATACCTGTGTTCCTCTCTCTCTCTCTTTTCCTTCCTTTCCTTAAAGCAGTCCTTTTAGCATCTCTTGCAGAGCTGGTTTGGTGGAGGTGTATTCCTTTAGACTTCTTTTACCTGGGAAACTCCTTATTTGGCCTTGCATATTAATTGAAAGCCTTGCTGGGTAGGCAAGGCTTTCCTTGCTGAGACTTGTTTGCAGGCCTCTGATTCTCATTACTTGGAATATTTCTTGATACTCTCTTCTGGCTTGGAGCATTTCCATTGAGAAGTCAGCTGCTAGCCTTATTGGGGCTTCCTTGTATGTTACTTCCTATTTCTCCCTTGTTGCCTTTAAGATTCTCTCTTTGTCTTGAAATTTTGCCATTTTATTTATGATGTGTCTGAAGTGGGCCTCTTTGGGTTCCTCTGGATTGGGACTCTCTGCATTTCCTGGATTTGTGTGACTTTTTCTCTCATCAAATTAAGGAACTTTTCTGTCATTACTTTTTCAAACAGCTTTTCTATCACTTGCTCTTCTTCTTCTCCTTCTGGTATCCCTATTATACAGATATTGTTACATTTCATGTTGTCTTGAAGCTCCCTGGTATACCACCTGTTTGTTTTTTCTGAGTCTCTTTACCTTTTCTTGCTCCCTCTGGGTGATTTTTTCTACCTTGTCCTCCAACGCACTGGTTTGATCTTCTGCTTCATCCAGCATGATTGTAATTCCTTCTAATGCGTTTTTTATTTCTGAGATTTTATTGTTCATTTGTTTCTGGGTTTTCTTTATTTATAGTCTCTATTTCCCTTTTCATGCTGATGTACTTCTCACTCAGTTCCTTATAGTTGTCTGTGAGTTCCTTGAGCATCTTTATTACCATTAATTTGAATTCTATATCTGATAGTTTGGTTACCTCCATTTCATTTAACTCTTTTAGTTGGGAGTCTTCCATTCTTTTTGATTGCATGTTCTTTTTTGTCTCCCCATTTTAGGTAACTTTTTTGTTTGTTTCTGTGCTTCCTGATGTTTCACTTGCTAGCTGTCTTTGTAGGGTGAACTTCTATGTTAGGAATTCTCTGAGGTTCAGTGGTGTGGTCTCTTCACTGATCTCCTTGTTTGGATGCTCTAGGTTTGCCCTTTCTTCTGTTTGTGTGGGCTCTTCTGTTGTACTTGGGGTTTTACCTTCTAGTGGTTCCTTAGTTGGTGCTTTTTCTCCTCCAACAGGTATACTGATATTCATAGAAGAATAGCTCCCACCTATTCTTCTATGTGATCAGTGGTGGGGGTAGGCAAAATGGATTATGACAGCAGGAGAGTATTTTATGGGATTCAAAGTACCAGAAAGTAGAGAAGTGAAAGGAGATTCTTTGGATCAGTGTAGTGTTAACTGTGATATTTCACTCAACTAGCCACTTATTATAGAAAGTGAAAGAGAGATAAGTCTCTTGTTGGAGGGGAGGATGATTGTGAGCTGAATCCAGAAAACAGAGTACTTGCGCAAGGTTAGATGATGAGATATAGTGAGATTAAAGTATAGAAAGTCGACATAGTTTGAGAGAGAATAGAGTTAACCACAACAAAGAAAATGCTCAGGATTAAAGTGAAGTGGGCTAAGATCATGGAGGGTTGCTGCGTAGTATGTACAATTGTATGGAACAACAATTATTTACAAAGTACTGGAACAACAATAATATGACAAGAAATATGTGATTTGGATGACCAAAATAGAAAGTACCTGATTAGGGGTTATATGTTATTGGAACACAGGTGAAGTGAAAGAAGGAAAACTAAAATACAATATGAAAGAGAGAATAAGGAAAATCAGTCAAACAATGAAATTAAACAGAGAAATAAAATGAGGAAAACTAAACATAAGGAAGAGAAATAAAAACATACTAATAAAATGAAAGTGGTAAAAATAATGACAAGATAATAATAATACACATACGCAATAAAATGCCAGCTGTGTGGGATGGAGAAGTGACATTTGTCTCAGTTTTTCAGTTTTTGGAGTTAGCCTTGTGCTTCCCCTTTCAAGCTGTCCCTAGACCCTTTGTAACTCCGTGTCTTATTGTCTTACTTGGGGGAAGAAGAAAAAAAGAGAGAGAGGATCCAAAAAGAGAAAGAAGAAGAAGAAGATGCCTCTTGATGACTGTAAACCTGTTTAGCAAATTCTGCTGGTATTTCTAGATGCTACAGGAAGAGGGGGGCTGGGCTTCCTTTGGTTCTGAGAGGATGGAGACCAAGTGTGGGTCGCAATATTCACAGTTTCCCTGCCTCTGGCCCGCGTCTTCTGTGAGCTGCCAGGCTCAAATCAGCCACTCAGCTGCTCACAGCATGAGTCAATCTCCTGCAGAGAGCCTGAGACAAGGGGGGCACTTGGTTCTTCCCAGCCCCTCAACTGGGCATGCAGTGCCAGACAGGCGGGGCCCATGATTCCCCTCAGCCACTCACTTTGGGTGCACGCAGGTGAAATCTCCCTCAGGCCAGCCAGCAGCTCTTGGAGAGTTCCTTACAAAGCAGCTGCCCACAGTTGCCAACAAGTGCACAGCTTTTCACACAGCCCCACTTTCCTGCCAATCCGGAGACTATCCAAGTCAGGGTCCAACCTGGCCCAACACCTCCCTTCTCTAGGAGTCACCCAGCACCCCAATTTCTCTGGTGCCAGTGTCCACAGTCCCAGCAAATGTATACAGCTTCTGTGTGTCTCCCACTTCATCTCTATTTCCCCCAGGGATGTCCAGCATCCAGGTCCCTCCTGCCCTACCTGCCCTACCTGCCCTGGCAGGGGACAGAACTGGCGCTCTAACTCTCCTCCCTGTATTCTGCAGCAGGTGCTGGGCCAGAGGCACAGCAGCCTTGGTTCTGGCACAGATCCCAGGGAACTTACAGTCCCAGCACACCCTCCTCATCATCTGTTTTTCAGTGTCCTCTGCAGTTTTTTTGCCTCCAGACTTCATATAAGCTGGGATTCTGTTAGCTATTCACTCTGTTCCTCAGAAGGTTGGCTACATGTTCCAGCCGGACACAGGGAGAACTGGGCTCTGCTCCCACCTACCTCGCTGCCATCTTCCCTCCCTATTATAACTTTTTGATAAAGTTATTTATCATTATGACATACAACTATTTATCCTGATAATATCCTTATTCAACAGGCTATTCTCTAATATCAATGTACCACCTCACACTTATTTTTGATTTGGGTTATAATGAAAAAAATTTACATCATTTTATTTTAATCTATTTGTGTCTTATATTTAAATAGTATTTCTTGTGGACAATGTTCAATTTTTCACCCAAAGTGATAATCTCTGACATAGTTGCAAAATTTACACCAATTACTTTTTTTTTATTTTAATCATTGTTCAAGTACAGTTTTCTCCCTTTTACTCCCAATCAAGCCCACAAATTACTTTTAATGATATAATTAATGATATATTTAATGATATAATGATAATTTATATATTAGACTATAAGCAAACTCTCTTACTTTTTTGGGGGGGGGGGTGTATCAGATATTCTGACCACTCTCCCCATTTTTCTTTTCCTCATACTTTTAGTATAAACACACTTGCATATTTATGCACATTCACACACATGTGCACACACACCCTACATCTTGTTTGTGTATATACACACACCTATTTTCTGGCTCAGGCCACTGAATTACATATAAGCAGTGAAACCCTAGTAGCAATTAGCACACTGAGCATGCAGAGATTGAATTCTAACCACCATTTGCCTCTCTCCACTTACAGGAAACAGGCTCTTTAATTGAAAAAATAGCTAAAACCCAATTAACAAATAGACTGGATAGTGAGAAAGAAAACATGTTAAGAACTTAAAAATGTGACAGAAACAAAGGACATATAGAGATAATAAAAACTGATAGGTTTAAACTCACTCTACCAAGAATTTCAATTTGTAATTACAAATCTTCTCATAGAGTATCTCCAAGTCCAGAGGCATGAATTCAATGGTGAACTGCTCTAAACATTTGAATTAGGAAAAATTCTAATCTTATGGAAATTCATGAAATATACAGTTAGAATAATTCCCAACTAATTTTATAGGTAATATAATCCAGATACTGCAACAAGAAAACTATGTTCTGAGGAAGCAAATCACTTCTCATGATCACAATTTCAAAGCCTTTAACAAAATACTCACAGATTAAATTGAGCATATATGCAATATATTACAACAAAATGGCCGTTGTGCCAGGGATGAAAGGCTGACCCACGCCACTGACAGGAAACATATACGTACATGCACGCATGGATATATACACTTGTATACATCTGCAGACAGGGTGCTCTTTCTAAAAATAAAAAAGCTTCTGAAAAACTAAGAAAGGTCATTTATGAAATCTATAGCCAATGTCATACTTATTTTTAAAATATTGATAGTTTCTTCCTACAGTAAAAACAAAACAAACACAAAAAAATCCATAAACTAGATGAACTATTACCTGCTACTCAACATCATATGGGATTCCTAGACAGAACCAAAAAAAAAAAAAAAAGACATAAAAATTGGGCAGAAAAAAATACTGTCCTTATCTGCAAATGATATGAATGCCACATAGAAAACCCAAAGAAAACTGCAGAAAACTCTCATTAATGACAGTGAGTTACTGTTTTCAAAACTGATATAGTTAAGTATACAAAAATCAATTTTTATTTCTATAAAATGAAAGATAAGAGATAGGAAAGAAAAGTGTTATAAGTACCATTTACCAAAGCATCAGAAAAGCATAGAAAGAAACACAGGCTCAACATAAAAAAACTGCAAAACATGGAAGAGAAAATTAAGTAAGACCTAATACATGGGAAAATGTACCAATATCATGAATTGGAAATACTGATAATCATCTTTTGTTTCGATCAAAATTGAATTGTAGTTTGAATGTTATTCAGCAGCTAATTTGTTAAATTTAGGAAGATAATTTTCAAGTCTATATATAAATGAAAATGAACTATACTAGACAAAACAATTCTGAAGAAAAGCAAAAAGAAAACAGACTTTTAAGTCCCAAATTTCAAGACTTATTATAAAGCTACAGTAATTAACATAGTGAGCCATTTATGTAAAAACAATATCACCTGGAAAAAATTGAGTTTAGAACAAATCCGCAAAAGGTAACATTTTGAAAGAGGTGCCTATTTAAATTAATGGGAACAGGACATTTTGAATAGATGGAGGTAAGTCAATAGATACACATATGAAAAAATGATCCTTGACTCCCTAATTTTAGGACTGTATAAATGTAACTACTCCTTAACTGTTAAGGAGTTGAAATTACATTCGGCCCTTTGAAGGCAACCGCGAGGCTGATGTGGCCCCCAGTGAAAATGAGTTTGACACCATTACCCTAGCACATCATTAAAAAAATTAGGAATAATCACAGATATAAGTGTGAAAATTGATATTATGAAGTTTCTGGATGAAAACATAGGAGGATATTCCTATGACCTGGTGTTGGCCAATAATTATTAAATACAAGGTAAAAAGAATAGCCATAGAATAAATAGTTGATTAACTGGACACCATCAAAATTAAAAACTGTTGTTCATCTAAAGCCATTATTAAGAATGTTAACAGGCAACCCAGACTAAAGAATGCTTTTTGCAATTCATATCCAATTGGCCTATCAATATTCCACAAGTCACTCATCATCACAATTCATGGGATGTCAAATAAACCAAAATAGAAAAAGGAGAATACAATTAACAAAATTGCAAGCAACAAAGACTGAGAATGCCAAATGTTGATGAGGATAGAGAACAACCGCAACTCTCATACACTGCTAGTGGAAATAAAAAATATTATAACCATTTAAGTAAGCAATTTACCAGATTTCTATAAGTTTAAATGGGCACTTACAATATAAATCAGCATTTCACCATGAAAAATATGCACATGAAAACATATGTCAACAAAACATGTTTTTCTTTAGAGCAGATTTATTCATAATAGTTACAAGCTAGAAACAATGCTCACTACCAGGTTAAAATTTTAACTTTTAGAATACTAGATAGCTTTAAAAATTATTAACTAAATCACATATGAATCTACCTGAATGAATCTCAAAAATAGAATGTTGAAGCAAAGATCCCAGGCACAAAAAATATAAGCTACTGGATGATTCCTTTCATGTTAAGGTCAAGACAACAAAATAATGAAGTAGGAGGTGATGGCTAAAAAAAGCATAAGGGAACTTTCTGACCTGGGCGAGGGTACAAAGGAGTTTAGAAGTACAAATTTGTATATTTTTATATAATCATAAACATTTTTCTTTATTTTTAAAAATTTATTGGGTTGACACTGGATTAAAAGATTACATAAGTTTCAAATGTAGCATTTCTATGATACATGGTCATGTTGCATTGAGTGCCCACCACCCAATGTCAAATCATGTTCTCTCACCATGTATTTGACCCTCTTTGTCCCTTACTACCCCTTGCACTCCTCTTCCCTCTGGTAACCTCCATACTGTTGACTGTGTCTATGAGTTTTTGTTTGTTTTATTTTTTTGCTTTCAGTTTTATATCCACATATGAGTGAAGTCATATGGTTAACTTCTTCTGTCTGAATTATTTTGTTTAGCATGAAATCCTCCAGGTCCATCCACTTTGTATCAAGTGGGTGTATTCAATCTTTTCTTGTGGTCAAGTAGTATTCCATTGTATATACGTACCCCATCTTCTTTATTCCATCACGGGATCAGTTGAGCTTATAATTGTGGGGAAGGGGGTCTTATGATTTTAAAAATGTTTTAGTTTCTTCATAGGAAAAGGGTATTAGTGCTGCTTGTTTCATCTTAGGGCACTTTTATGAATTTAACTATTTTGTTTAAGTAACAATTATAAGTATATACTTTTGATATTTTATTTATTCCTTTATATAGCTCTCATTTCTAATATTACAGAGTTTTCCTCTTCTTTCTATTTTCCTTAGTCTACCTCATCAAAACATCTGTCCTATAATTTTTTTCAGAAATCAACTTCTGACACTGTGAATCCAGGCTATTTTAGCTTAATTTTCTACATCTTAAGTTTAGTTACATCTTTAACTTTTTAAAGATTATATTTAATTTTAACTTCTAATTTTAAGGCTTTTTGCTTATTTAAGTATTTATAATAATAAATCATTCCTTACATTAAGAGCATGGCTCAAATTTTGGTTTGTAATTTTTTCATTTTTGACCATTATTCATTATGTAATATCCATTACAATTAATGATTTCTCCTTTAACACATACTTATGTACAAGTGTATTTTTAAATTACTGAAAACATTTTTCAGCCTTTTTGATAAATTTTAAATTAATTAAATTGTTACCAGATAACAAGTTCTGTAGTGTTTGATTTTTAATTTTTTTACTTGCTCTTGTCAGTTTTATTGAATGACCTGTACATTCTTGAGAAGCATGTGCATTATTTACTGTAGGGACAGAGATGAATTAAGCAGGATTAGAAAAGCTGAATGTTCCTGACTCATTTAAAACAAGGGCTCTGAAATTTATAATGTAGTGTTTAGGGTTCGAAACTCCCTGGCCAAAGTTAACTTACTTAGTGTATTCCTAACTAGATAGACTAGGCTTGCTTGACTTCTTAGAGTCACAGAATGTTTTTTAAAAAATTCTACCAAAGCCAAGATTCCTCCCATAGGTTTTGTTATTTCAAAACAGACTCAACATGATTGAGGAACAGAGATTGGGTTCATGGGTACCTAACTGCTGATGTTCTTCAATCCTGATATTTGTCTCAGTTTTCATTCTCTTGCTACATCAAATGCTTCACCATTAAAACATCTCCTGTGTGGGGTCTACTGAGTCCTAACAAATACCAGAAAGAGGAAAACAGTGTATTCACTCTGGGGAGGTCACTTCTATGAATATATAGTCATTGAATAAAATGTTTATTCTTGTTGTTCAAATTGTCCTTATGTCTTTATGATGTTTCCTCCAACATTTGAAAATAACATTTTTTCTCTGAGTTTTTTTAATGTTTATTTTTCAGTTACTGTCGCTATTTAATATTATATTAGTTTTGGTGTACAGCGCAGCGATTACACATTTATAGGAAATGAATCCCTGGATAAGTCTAGTACCCACTTGGCAACATTATGGACTGTATTCCTTATGCTGCACTTTATATACCCATGACTTTGCTGTAACTACCAATTTGTACTTCTTCATCCCTTCACCTTTTTTACCCAGCCTCCCTCCAGCTTCCTCATATCTGGCAACCATCAGTTTATTCTCTGAATCAATGAGTCTCTTTGTGTTTTCACTTATTTTGTTTCTTCATTTATTTCTTCATTTCTTTCGCTCTTTAGACTCCACATATAAGTGAAATCAGGTAGTATTTATCTGTGTAGCATTATTTACAATAGCCAAGATACAAAAGCAACATAAATTTCCATTAATAGATGAATGGAGAAAGATGACGTGGTACTGTAGGGATGGGCAAGAGTGGGTTTATAAAGACCTCGTGCCAGAATGTGCTTGAGTATCGCCAGGAGACTGCAAGAATTTGTAAATAATGAGGGCCGGCAATTTCAGCACTTAAGAGATTGTACCTAAGTGCACTGTGTCATTGTGGCATTCTTTTGAGTTGATAATAATGAGTCAATAATAATAAGCCTACTTTTGCCCATCCCTGTGTATACAATGGAATATTATTTGCCCATAAAGGAGAATGAAATCTGACCATTTGCGACCACATGGATGGACCTCGCAGGTACAATGCTAAGAAAAAAAACATTTTATGGATTCACTATGAAAATAGACTTGAAATTTCTCCCTCAGTGCTGTCAGTGTTTATTTTATGTGTGTTGAGGTCATTTCATGAAATTCATGCAAATTTAGAATTGTTATGTGTTCCTAGTGAACTGAGTGTTTTAAGAAATAAGGTTTACCCTTCACAATGTTGTTTGTGTTGAGTGTGTGTAGTGTGTTAGAGGGAACTAAATGCTTTCTGTTTTTTTCTGCTATTATTATGGATACCCCTATTTTCTTTTCATTCACATCTTCCCAGGATATGTCTTACTCTCTTAAATATTTAACTTGTGGATATTTATAGTTTTGACATAATAGTTTCTATAAACACATAACCACTGGATTTTGGCTGGTGCCATAAAGTGAGACAGTCAGACGGACCATGCAGTCTATAAAACCTGCCTCAGTGCCCAGTAGTTTTTCAGTTGGCAATTCGCTGTTCCTTCCCAACCCTGCAACTGAGGTTCCAATCTTTGGAATCCTCTCAGATCACTGAGTATCTTTATAATTTCATAATGAGCATATATCACTTGAGAAATGAAAACAATCAAAACACTTGCTCTCATTCAGAAAAAAAAATGACTCAAACACAGTAACAAGAACACAAAATTTCACAAAGGGATATTCATGAATTAACTTGGGTTATGTAGTCCAGTAAAAATGAAACACTCATTTAAAAAAAAAGTGATTTCTTAATTACATGTGTTTCTGAAGCATCGCCATCATTGGTGTTGGTCCCAAGCTTCCGTGGCACTGTAATTTGCAGATGTGACATTTCAGAGTCTGCAGTAAGGAAAACATGCGTGAGTATTCCCAACACACACTCACACAAACACACACACAAACACAAACACACACTTTCTGTGATTCCAGGAAGAGGCTCCCCTCATGTGACAGGACACTTGGGACGCTGACCTTGGGACGCCCCACCGGGGTGAAGTGTGGACCTGGACCCCTTCCAGGCTCTCTCTGTCCCCTCCGCCCCTGAAGCAGGGCGCCCTCTCCTGGCAGTGCTGCATCAGGTAAGTGAGGGACAACTGTTCCAGGTCTTCTCTGAGCCCTCTGAGCCTAGGGCGCCACAGGACCCTGAAACTAGGCAGGCTGTGACAGCAACCTAGGCGATCCCACACCTGGTCCAAGTTCTGGACTGAGGAGGGCCATACTCTGGTCCTGGCGGCCCTCCTATGTCCCCAACTTACAGTGGCCTGCGGATGTCAGCTGGCCCAAATCTGAGAGGATGAGCAAGAGAAAAAGCATTGTGAGGCAGGTGGGCCGCCCCACAGAGGACCGTTGGTGGTGTACCCGCTGCTTCTCGAGGGCTGGGAGGCCAGGGTGGGGCAGGGCGGGAGCAGTGGGGGTCAAGGCAGCTCACCCGCCCATACCAGCGGCCCCGCCCACCACAGCCAGGCCCCACGTGCCAGAGAACACAGGAGCATGCCTTCTGCCACGCACTTTATTTTTCTGAAGCTGACATTTAAATAGCCTTACAGGGTCACTGGAGGTTGTAAAGCCACTCTCGTCTGGAAGCAGGCTCTTGGAGATGAAGTTCTTGGCAACTGTAAGAGTCCACGTCATATCTTTCCTGTACAAGGGCTGAACTATTCCAGGGAAGAAAAAGGACAATAGAAATTAATGGAATATTTAGTAGCAAGAATTGTTTCTTTTAACCACATCTATTGCCAGATTACTATGTAAATCTCAGGTATAAACAAATACACATACACCCATGAACATAAAGAGATGTTGTAAAAAACTAAATGTAGATCAATTAATTGCACATAAATTTGTTTCTTAGCTAAATCTTTGGTTACACAAACTAAATGGAGAGCTAAATATGAAATGTGTGTATGTATTTGTTTTAATCTCCCAGTATGTAGTTACAATTTAAGTATCAGGGAGAAAAAAAGCACAAGTATGAAGTGATCCTGTAAATACAACTTTATATTCGTATTAATTATTCTATGTGGATAATTTAGTTTCTGTGGCTGAGCAGACTAAGTAAAAGATATACACATTTTTTCCCCACCAGTGTGGAGTTCACACGTGGAAAGGCAATGTAATTAACTTGGAAAGAGCTTTCATTTGATGGCTTAATAAGCAGGTTAGTGAAGCATAATTTTAATTTTGCAATGATATTTTTTATTTTTGTTCAAGTACAGTTGTCTGCATTTTCCCCCTACCATCCCCCCAACCCTAGCCATTCGCACCTCCATCCCCTGATTCCACCCCACCCCATTGGTTATGTCCATGTGTCCCTTATAGCTGCCCCTGAAATCCCTTCCCCCCATCCCACATTATCCCTTCCCACATCCCCTCTGTTACTGTCAGATTATTCTTAATTTCAATGTCTCTGATTATATTTTGCTTGCTTGTTTGTTTTGTAGATTAGGTTCCATTTAAAGGTGAGATCATATGGTATTTGCCTTTTACCACCTGGCTTATTTCACTTACCATAATGCTCTCCAGATCCATCCATGCTGCCACAAAGGGTAGGAGCTACTTCTTTCTTCTGCTGCGTAGTATTCCATCATATAAATGTACCATAGCTTTTTAATCCATTCATTTGCTGATGGGCACTTAGGTTGCTTCCAGCACTTAGCTATTGTAAATTGTGCTGCTATGAACATTGGAGTGCATAGGCTCTAATGGATTGATGTTTCAGGGTCCTTCGGATATAATCCCAGCAGTGGAATTGCAGGTCAAAAGGCATTTTTAGTTTTCTGAGAAAATTCCATACTGTTCTCCATAGTGGTTGTACCAGTCTGCAATCCCACCAACAGTGCCCTAGGGCATCCCTTTTCTCCACAACCTCTCCAACACTTGTTGTTTGTTGCTTTGTTGATGCTGGCCACTCTCACTGGTGTGAAGTGGTATCTCATTGTGTTTTTAATTTGCATCTCTCTGATAGTTAGTGATACTGAGCATCTTTTCATGTGTCTCTGGATCCTCTGTATGTCCTCCTTGGAGAAGTGTCCAAGTCCTTTGCCCATTTTTTAATTGGGTTGCTTGTCTTCTTAGAGTGGAGTTGTGTGAGTTCTTTATATATTTTGGACATCAAACCCATGTATGAGGTATCATTAGCAAATATGTTTTCCCATACATTGGTTCTCTTTTCATTTTAATAGTTTTCTTTAGCCATGCAGAAGCTTTTTATTTTTGATGAAATCCCATTTGTTTCTTCTTTCCTTTACGTTCCTTGCTCTAGGGGACATATCAGTGAAAATATTGCTGTGTGAAATATCTGAGATTTTCCTTCCTATGTTCTCCTCTAGGACTTTAATGGTGTCACAACTTATATTTAAACATTTTATCCACCTTAAATTTATTTTTGTGTGTGATGGAAGTTGGTGCTCGAGTTTCATTTTTTTCCATGTAGCTGTCCAGCTCTCCCAACACCAATTGTTGAAGAGGCTATTTTTACTGCATTTTTATGCTTCTGCTCCCTTTGTTGAATATTAATTGACCATAGAGACTTGGGTTTATTTCTGGGCCCTCTGTTCTGTTCCATTGGTCTATGTATCTGTTCTTATGCCAGTACCAGGCTGTTTTGATTACAGCGGCCTTGTAATACAGTTTGATATCAGGTATTGTGATCCCTTGGCAGGGGGCTTTTCCCACAGGGCCCCCCCAGCCACCACAGATGAGAATAAGTCTACCAAGACACAATCTGCTTGGGGAGGAAAGCTGGCTGATCTCTCAAAGGAGAAGGGCCAAGAGCCTTTTCCTCAATGGGCTTTTATTGGTTTCTTTTTGCACAAGAATACAGGTGAAGCTCATTAATCATTGTCAGGCAGTAAAGATCAAACAATAGATAACATACAAAGAACTCTGAGGGCTTATTCTGAGTAAGGGTCTGTTAACTAAAGGGCTACAAAACTTTGGGGAACAAACTCACTTCTTGCTTGGACCTTATCACTTAATTGAGAGCATTCTAAACAAAGCAGGTTTCACAGGATTTTATATATTCTTTCTTAGGTCTGATCACCCTAGGGAATCCACCCTTTCCACCACAGGGCGACACCCACCACCAGCATTGTTTCAGGCTTAAAACATTGTTTTAGGCTTAAGTCAGGCAGGGGAAGTAAAGAAGCCAAGAGATTAGGACACGTCTTGCAGACCGAATGAGGACTCAGGCTACTTCAAAGCCAAGGGGCTAGGGTCCATCACCCCCTTTTGCTATAGCCCCCCAAGTCCTTCCCCGGGGCCTCCCCATGATCCGTGCCTGTCTTAAGTCATTCCCCCCTTAGGGAATCTTACCCATCATTGACTAATGGATCAAGCATTGGGAGCCAGGCAGGGAGAGGAAAAAGGAGCAGAAGCAGGGCCCCTGCCAGGGAGATAAGCTTTGTCTCCTTAGTGGCTTATGGTCCAAAGGTCTCTCACTCAGCCTTAGCTGTGGGGGGTTACAGCTTCTGAAACCAGGCAGGGTGGTTCCCAACAATCCCTCATATTTTGTTCTTCTTTCTCAAAATTGCTGCAGCTATCTGGGGCCATTTATGGCTCCATAAAAAAATTTAAAATATTTGTTCTATATCTGTGAAATATGCCATTGGTACTTCAGTAGGGATTGTGTTAAATCTATAAATTGCTTTGGGTAGTATGGACCTTTTGATGATGTTAATTCTCCTAATCCATGAACATGGCACATGCTTTCATTTGATTGTGTCTTCCTTAATTTCTTTCTTCAGTGTTGTGTAGTTTTCTGAGTATAGGTCTTTTACCTCCTTGGTTAGGTTTATTCCTAGGTATTTCATTTTTCTTGTTATATCAACAAGAAAAGTTTCCAGTTGTTATATCAACTGGGATTTTTTTCCTGATTTCTGTTTCTGATATTTCATTGTTGGTGTACAAATATGCCTTTGATTTCTAAATATTGACTTTGTATCCCACTGTTTTGCCAAATTCACTTATTAGGTTGAGTAGTTTCTTATGGCATCTATAGGATTTTCTATGTACACTATCATGTCATCTTCAAACAGTGACAGTTTTACTTACTCCTTTACAATTTGGATGCCTTTCATTTCCTCCTCTTGTCTGATTGCTGTGGCTAGGACTTCCAATACTATGTTGAATAGGAGTGGAAAAGCAGACACCCTTCTCTTGTTCCTGATCTTAGTGGGAAAGCTTTCAGTTTTTGCCCATTGAATCTGATGTTGGCTGTAGGTCTCTCATATATGGCCTTTATTATATGAAGGAATGCTCTCTCTATTCCTGCTCTGCTAAGTGTTTTCATTATAAATGGGTGCTGCGCCTTATCAAATGATTTTTCTGAATCTATTGATATGATCATGTGATTTTTGTCTTTCCTTTTGTTTATGTGATATATGTCATCTATTGATATGCTAATATTGTGTCATCCTTGTATTCCTGGGATGAATCCCACTTGATCATGGTGTATGATGTTTTTAATGTATTGCTGGATGCAGTTTGCCAATATTTTGTTGAGGATTTCAGTGTCTATGTTCATCAGTGATATTGACCTTACTTTTCTTTTATTGTTGTGTCTTTATATGGTTTTGGGATTAGGATGATGCTGCCTTCATAAAAAAAATTTGGGAGCCTTCCATCATCTTGGATTTTTTGGAATAGTACCTGTAAAGGATAGCTCTTCCTTAAGTACTTTGTAAAATTCTCTTGAGAAACTGTCCAGTCCAGGGCTTTTGTGTGTTGGGAGTTTTTTGATTACTGCTTCAATTTCTTTTGTTGTTATTCATCTGTTCAGGCTTTCTGCTTCTTTTTCATTGAGTTTTGGAAGATTATATTTTTCTAGAAACTTGTCCATTTCACCTAGGTTTTCACATTTCTTGGCGTACAGTTCTTTGTAGTAATTTCTTACAATCCTTTGTATTTCTGTGGTATCAGTTATATCTCTCCTCATTCATTTCTGGGTTTATTTGGGTCTTCTCTCTTTTTTTCTTGATGAATCTGGTTAAAGGCTTGTCAATTTACCTTTTCAAAGAACCAGCTCCTGGATTTATTGATCCTTAGAATTGTGCTTTTAGTCTCTATGTTGTTTAATTCTGCTCTGATCTTGGGTATTTCCTTCCTTCTCTTTGCTCTGGGCTGTCTTTGTTGTTGGTTCTCCAGCTCTTGTATGTGTAGGGTTAGGTTGTTTATTTGAAATGTTTCTATCATTTTTAGGTAGGCCTGTATGTCTATGATAATCCCTCTCAGGACTGCCTTTGCTGTGTCCCATAAGTTTTGGATTGTTGTGAGTTCATTTTCATTTGTTTCCAGAAACTTTTTGATTTCTTCCTTGATCTCATTCTTGATCCATTCATTGTTTAATAGCATACTATTCAATCTCCATGAATTTGAGTGTTTTTGAGTTTTTTCCTTGAGGTTGGTTTCTAGCCTTAGTCCCTTGTGGTCAGAAAAAAAAATGCTTGATATGATTTCAATTTTCTTGAATTTGTTGGGACTTGTTTTGTGACCTATCATGTGGTCTATCTTTGAAAATGTTCCATGTAAATTTGAAAAAAAATGTGTATTTTGCCTCTTTGGGATAAAAGACTCTATATATATCAGTTAAATTCATTTGATCTAGGACATTGTTGAATGCCACAATATCTTTGTTGATATTTTGTTTGGAAGATCTGTCCATTTTTGAAAGTGAGGTATTGAAATCCCATACTCTAATTGTGTTGCTGTCAATATCTTTCTTGAAGTCTTCCAAGATATTCCTTATATATTTGGGTGCTGCTATGTTGAGTGCATATATATTTACAATGTTTATGTCTTCTTGATGGATTCTTCCCTTGAGAATTATAAAGCAACGTTCTGGATCTCTTTTTATGACCCTTGTGTTGAAGTCTATTTTGTCTGATGTAAGTACTACAAACCTGGGTTGTTGTTGTTGTTGTTGTTGTTGTTGTTTTTCCCTGTCCTGTTGGTTAGAATGTTTGTTTTCAGCCCTTCACTTTCAGTGTATGTAGGTCTTTTGTTCTGAGGTGGGTCTCTTGTAGGCAGCATATGTGTGGGTCATGATTTCTTATCCATTCAGCTATTCTATGTCTTTTGATTGGTGCATTTAACCCATTTACATTTAAGGTTATTATTGATAGGTACGTATTCATTGCCATTTTACTTCCTTCGTACCTGTGTTCCTCTCTCTCTCACTGCAATGACATTTTTACCAGACAGTTCTTAAGTTGTTCTTCCATGGAATACTTTTCCTTGCATTCCTTAATTGCAATATTTATACAAAAAAATCAAATGATTATCTTTTCCCAATATGCAACAAAATAGGTAAGTGGATAAGGCTAGCCTTTTATTAAAAAGTACCTTTCTTTGTGCTTTTAAAAAATTATTTTAGTGTGATTTATCAAAAAAATTCCGCAAGTGCTAAGTATTAACACAAGATTTTTCTGCCTCCACATAGGCAAATATGTGCACAGTATTTTACTAATATATGATTTAGTTTTGTTGTGATGCATATTGATTAACACATTCATTTATTTCAATAATTTTACATGCTATAGAATTAGTATTTTTATCTTTTGCAAATTTATATGTATATTAAAACATTTAATATATCAAGATGGATATGCTGCTCTTAAAATAAAATGCCTCTTTGATTGTCTAAAACCTGATCAAATGTTGAAGTCTACAATATATCACTGAAGGCATGATGACTTATAAAAGGTTGTTCATGATTATACTAAAATTTTCTGTTGTTCAGTCAAATAACCAAAAGGTGAGATAGGTATTTGTTATTTAAATTTATTACTTTATTTTCATGATTGATAATAATTGCTCAATTTTTAATATGCATGATTTATAGGCATTCAAATCATTTGGGTTTATATCTGCAATTATTTTTTACAAGCTTACTAGAGACCCGAAACTAGGCTGGTATCAAAATACATGTGACATTTTCTATTTCTACATACATCAGAGATTGAAAGAAAGCTGGATATGTACAAGAGATGTCACTGCTAGAAATGAAAAATCTTTGTCAGAAGGATGTTCAAAGTTCTCTGATTAAAATGATGCAGGCTGGAAATAGTAACTTCATGAAGGAGAACTTTCCCTAGTTTAGACCACTATTGCTACATCCTCAGGAATAGCAAATGAGGGGAAAGTTAAAATAGCAAAGTTTTCCTGAGAGTATTTTTAAAAGAATAATAGGCTTGTAAATTATTTGATGTGGAAGTGGTTGAAATTGTGGATATGACCAAGCAGCTGGGATGAGAGGAAGGCCTCGATGTCGGAAGAAGCAGATTCAAACAGGGAGTGAGAAATATTCCCTGTTTGGTTAAAGACACGTGGAACTGGAGGTGCCTGTGGAATAGCTTGTGGAGGAGTAATCAGAAATTTCAGTCTGACACATCAGATTGCACTTGAAAAATATAGATTTGTGAACACATTAAAAAACATGAAGGAAAAAAACGTGTGGATAGGAAATCGATGAAGAAACATATGGAAAGAAAAAGGAGGTCTGGCATAGAATTATGGGCAAAACAGATGTTTGAGGGATTAAAGAAAAAGCATCCAGATAAGAGATAAAATGATCAAACATTAAGATGGTAATAGTGATTGAAAATAAAAATAAAACAGAATTACAGGATGAAACACTATTCAAGGACTCCAAGTGCATCTCAGAAATCAAGTAGAATGAGAACTGAGAAAGTGATGATTGTGTCGGTGGTAATGAGGCAATTATGAACCTCCCCATTGTGTTCTCCAGGAATCAGGTGCTGAGCAAGAATCAGAGAACAAAATGTTTTTTGGTTTTTTTTTTAGAAAGTAGCACTGTGAAAAAAGAAGAAAACAAAATTGGGTAAACAGGGTCTAGGACAGTAATAAAGACCTGACAAAGTTTCTGCCAAATGAGACAGGTTGCTCCAGAGCAAGGGAGCACCGGAGCAAAGATTGTTCAACAAAAGGAGACAAAGTTGAGGACTTTGTACCACTGGCTTATTCAGTAATTGAACTGATGCTCATATAGTTGGCTAAGGCAGATGGTAAAACAGCTAAGAACTTGAATCTGCCAGTTAACCACACTCCTCTCCTTGAGTATCAAATGTTTCCTTGAAGGAGGATCTGTATGGTACATTTTTCTGCTCACCAAATAGACCTTCCTAGAAGCTGGCAGAACAGCAGGGACAGAAGCCATTGAGCAGAAAATTAGAAAGGAAACTGAGGCAAGATGATGCAGATATTAGAAGAGGTAGCCTGTTTTTTAGCAGAGCCAAAGAGAGTTCCAATTAGAGAAGCAGCAACTTAGCAAGGGTGAAGGTTGATGGAAAGGAGTACTAGAAGATAAAACATGAAAGTAAGAAGAAAATAAATCACACTTTGAAAGAGAGGATTAAACATTAAATTAATAATCCTTTATCTTTTGAAAATTAAAGAAGGGAGAAATATTCTGCCAAAAGATGTAAGATTTAGAGTGATAAAAGTAATAGTCCAGATGCTAAGAGGCATTGTTTACTGTGGGACACAGACGATAGTCATATTTTCCAAATTTGACAGTAAGCTACACAGGGCAGGGAGATCTCTATTATCTTTTAATGTCTATTTTTTCACTGTACCCAGAACAATGTCTAGCATATAAGTACTTCATAACAGGCTGACTGAATAAATATTTGTTGAACTAGCTAATGAATCAGCTACACAGTTTAAACTGTGTAACGTGCAAGGGGAAAAAACAGTGTGAGATAAACAATAAGAGCACCATGTAGGACACTGCTATATGTGCTGTAGCAATTTCCCAACAATTTTCAGTGGATGAGAAATGGAAGCATTGTTATGGATGCAAAGCACATACACTTGGTAGTGAAAGCAGTGGAAAAATAGAACATTGCTTAAGAAATGTTTGTGTGAAGGCAGGCCCTGTGGTTGGAGGTACAAAACAAGTGGGACCACTTCTACTTTCATCCCTATATTCCCGGACCCTCAAGTCCTTTCTATCAGCGACACCTTAGAGATCTCTGGATTAATAAATATACAGGGTGGGGCAAAAGTAGGCTTACTGTTGTCAATACATGAGACAATTTATTCCTGTATTATTACTTATTATTGTATTATTTTTGCACACAAACAACTGTAAACCTACTTTTGCTCCATCTTGTGCTGTATGCTAAGGATGTTGCATTTGTCAGGGTTCTCCAGAGAAACAAAACCAGTAGGAAATACATGATGGATGGATGGATGGATAGAGAGAGATATTCTAGGAATGTTGCTCATTTGTCCATGGAGGCCAAGAAGACCCATATCGATTCCAGATTTACAAGCTAGAGAACCAGGAAAGCCGGTGATAAAATCGGCCTGAGTCTGAGGGCCAGAAAATCTGGTACTGATGATGTAAGCGCTGGATCTCAATCTCAAAGCCCAAGAATCACGAGCACCAATGTCCAAAGACAGGAGAAGATGGATGTCTCAGCTCAACCAGACAACAAATCGCTCTTTCACCACTTTTTTCTGTTCAGGCCCTCAATTTGTCAGAATGATGTCCACTCCGCCTTGGGGAGGGGCATCTGCTCTACTCAGTTCACCAATTCAAATGTTAATTTTTTCTGGAAATATACTCACAGACATACCCAGAAGTAATGTTTTACCACCTATCTGCACGGAGAGCTCAGTCAAACTGACACATAAAATATACCATCACAGATAGCATTCCATTGCTTTAAAATACCTCCTTCAAGCTGGTGCTTCATTTCACCTATTAGAAAAGCTATTCAAAAGTTCTGAGGCTAGGTGGTGCATCATGAGAAACAATCAGCAGTGGTTCTCATGGTCATGTGCTCGCTCCCACACCTCCTCTACCATGAAGTGGGTTCCCTGGCCAGATGCCATGCAATGTGGGATTCTATGTCTGTGTATTTCAATATGTTAAGAATTATATCAGTTATCCCATATGTAATAGTGCTGCCTATGGCTCTGCAAGTGGGAAAGGCAAAGCAATAACTGAATAGGTGTCTCTTCCTAACAGAACTTTGGCCCCTGCTGGGTTGGAAGAAGTTCTGATATGATCAACTTGCCATCAAGTGAGAGTTGCTTTCCTTTAAAAAAATACATGTATGTGCGTGGGGTGGGGTAGTGCTATATTAGAGCTTAGTAATAGTCTCTGCCTCTGACAAGTTAGGCACTTGCCATTCAAAAGCAGAAGTAAGTAAGAAGTAAGTAAGTAAGTGGAAGTTCATCCTATTAGGCATATACATAGCAACTATGGCCATGCCATTAATATACCCATCACAATACTCCTGAGGAAGGCGACAATAATGGTTGACTAAAGTCAATTGACCAAGTCATTTTGTCTATGTGGTTGTTTACTGCCTTTCCTGTGGTGGATGTTTCCCAGTGGACATTGGCATGCGATACAAAAACATTCACACTCGGTGCCCATTCCCTTAAGTCCATCCACATGCCTCTACCCCAGAGCCCCTTGTATCTATAACCAGAAGACCAGACCAAACCATCCATAAACTCAGGCTTTTCCTTCACTTTTAGCTGGTCATATGCAAGGTATGATCTATTGCCTCTCAAGTCCAAATTCATTATTCACTATTTGATCTGCAATAATGGATCAAACTCTAGACATTTTCTCCATTATAATAGGGCGATGCTAAAATTTGCCAGTACAGCGCACCAGAGGGACATTGGAGAAACAAGAGACCCACGGTGCGTACTGCGCTTTTCTTTGCTTATTCCTGCTGCACTGGAAATTACCTGTGCCATGTGTGAGGACATGCTGTGGTACTGTACTCCTTGCACACATACTGCCAGAATACACTTGCAAGTGATCTTGCAAGCCTGGCCTGGATCCACTAACCACATTCTTGTGATCCTGCTGACATGGACATCATGGACTTCAGGCTGTGGCTCCTGCAGCACCATCCTGCCACACTCTGTGCAACCCCATACCAGCTGTGTATGATTTCTGCTTTCTCCACGTCTGTGGACCAGTTTTGGTCTAGTGGTCAAGCAGACATAAATCACACCTTGTCCTTGAGGTCTGAACTCCAGCCTTGCAGAGTGGCCACCCTTACACATGTCCCCTTCTTTGGGAACTATTGTCAGACCTAGGGTACCACAGAGTTCTCTTTGTGTCGTTATAATTACTTTCCTATTGTAGCTTATGATCCAGCTTTTCTTATTTAAATTACTGTGTGGCTTCTGTTCCCTGATTGAACCCAGACTCTGGCTCTCAGATATAGCCAGTAACTGCTTGTTATCAATCTTCAAATTCTTATTATCTCTCTGCAGAAAGCATCAGTAAAACATAGCAGTGACCAGCTAACTCCTCTGACTAAATGCCTGCTTTATCTCTTCTGCCACATTTCCCTCTACTGGGACAGTTTTCCCCGTTGCCATACAATTTTTAGAATTGTACTGCCACCTTGTGGTAGGAACTATCTGCGCCCTTCTTCCCACAGGGATCCCGTCCTTGCTGCTGCAGAACTAAGCGAACCAAGCCAAACCCACATCTTACTACTCAGCAGTTTACATGCACTGTTCTCATTATTAATTGTTTTAATCTGGATCTCCTGAGAAGGAGATGCCACGACAGGGCTAAATATGCAGGAATTTCACTAGAAGGAACACTGCTGTATGAAAAATGGAGAGAAAGGTGAAAGGCTGAGAAACCTGCCAGACAGCAAAGCAAATCTGACCCCAAGTGAAGAAGAGACGGAGAGAAAGCTGGATAGAAGCATTGTAGGATCACACAGTTTAAGGAAGGCCCATGCAATGTAAAGAAAGTGAAGCAAAGCTGTTGGGGAGTCCTCAAGCCAGAGTCACTGTCAGAGGAGTCCCGTGTCTTCCTGGGATGCTTGCCTTATTTCTACCAAGGTCTGTCATTGGTTGGGAGCAGACCATGGGACACGTGGCCTCGGCACAATGAGCCAATGTGTTTCAGAAAGCAGCTGCTCAGACCCTTCATCATTCATGCTCCTTGTTCTAGGAGATTTCCGGGGTACATCCCTGGCTGCCACACACCACTCTGTGCACATCCCTATCTGCTTCCAGCCTGTCCAACTTTTAGAAATGGCTATAGGCCTTGTTAGTGAATCAAGGACACTTTTCCCACATCAGTGTACCTCTGAGGTTAATTTGGCAGTCAACTTGGAAACTAGTAAACTGATTCTACAAGGACTCGTAGAGGTGGGGGTGGAGGGGAAATAGCCAAATCAATGACCGCAACCCTGTCAAAGAATGCTTTAGGAGGTCTTCCATCATGGGAACTATGGCAGGTCTACGCCTAGGCACACTTGGCACATGCTTCGTGTTTTCTATTTTGTTCACAGTGTGGTAGAGAGCATTAAGTGGCGCTCACCAAATATTCCATGAGTTCTCCCGATGTTTTCCAGACCCTAGATGAGCTCAGAAAAGAATACAAAATTAGGTCCATGACTTTGAAAAGAACCTAAGCAAGCAAGTGGCTCTGGTGCTTTTGCTTCCTTAGCTTCCTGATGTGTCTACTGTTGATAATAAATATCTCAATACACTAAAGAAGGATATACAGCTCAAAGGGAAGCAGTAACAAGAGGATTGTAGTCAGATCTTACTTGAGTAAATACCACTGGGACAAGTCAAAGGCCAGCTGAAGGCTAGGAGGTCTGAAGAGAAAGAGGAAGGTCAGATGAAGGGAGGGAGATTCAGGTCAACCGATAGGGTAGAAGGGAAAAGAGATAGTCTCTATCTTTGGGTCAGGAGGCTAAACCAGCAGGCCTCCATGGCATCAAGGGATGAGGATCCAAGGCTGCGTTCTCCTGATTCAGAACCTCTTCTGGATTTACATTAGAGGAGAGAGGGTGAAAGCTGAGACTGAAAATACAGTAGACAGCAGACACGATTCAGGTGATTCAGGTGCCGATGGTTTATTATATCATAATTTAAACCTTCAATAGTGAAAACACAGGTGAGGAATAAATTATGTTTTTTTTTCCTTCTTGGTATAAGCCAATTTCTGATTATTTATTTGGTGTCGTTCTCTCTTCAAGCCAAGGTTGTTAGATACTGTTGCTGTAAGAGAAAAGAAAACAACCAGAGTTGCTTTTTTTCTGAGCTAACATATTTCTAACGCAAGTAATTTATAAGGCATAGGTAATAGAAAGGAAAGGGTCAAGGAAATGAAAACTAAATACAGAAGAAAACAATTATCCAGTTACCTAAATGGCAGATACTCTTGGTCTTTAATAGAAGCAGCTCTCTAAAATACTGTTCATTTATCCATATTTAGTAACTAATTAGGTCAACATAACAAGTATCTTAACACTTCCATTCCAAGTATATGAAATGATTTTAACTTAGCAAAAGGAAACTTTGTGATACAACCACATTTTACTTAGTTGCACACACCAATATACAAGCACACACGTGTATATATCTATATATTGAAATAGTTTAACAATGACCATCCTTTGTGCTAAGATTAATGATAATGATTATTTAATTCGTTTGCATAGCTATATTCTTTAAATGAATGCTTATTGTTACTTATGAAATAACAACAGAATGATTCATACACTCAGATACATATACAATTATTTGAGTGAATTAAGAAAGGAGAGTCAAGGCAATATTTGGGCATTTAAAGGCCCCTGGATGGGAAAGGATCTTAATGTTCTTTAAATCTAAAACCACCCTTCAGAATTATGGAAAATGACACCAGGTAAGCATTAAATAAAGTTAGAATTTTTGTTGTAAACTTAAATACAAAGGCAAAAATTACAAGTGTTTTCGAAACCAAGATAAATAATGTTTAAAAAACAGGAATTTATTAACACTGTGCTAAATCTAAAATCCCAACTTACATAACTGGCAAATCAGTGCAGTGAGAGATGGAAGAAGGTAAAAATATATTAAGGATCCCTAGTACTAAAGGGAGCCCCCAACATGCCTCTAACTCCATATGATTACATTGTGTACTTTCTGTGCCGTACTTTGTATAGAAATAGCTTGGTACTAAATGACATAGTGTAAAATAACAAAGAAAATTCCATAGGATAGTAAAAAATAGTAAAATTCAAAATATGCTATGTCTCAGAAAATATACTACTCACATGTTCAACTCACTAAAAATAAATAACTTATGAAGTTACAACCTGACACAAACAGATTGGTGATGATCATTACAAGTAAGTAATTTGGCAATAGATACCAAAAAATAATGAGTGCATATACTATATTTATGCTTTGATCACTCTCTTCTAGGGATTTATCCTGAGGCTATAATTGAATAATTATTTCGAAATGTGTATACATTTAAGGATATTATTTACAGGGAGTTTATAAAAATGAAAAACTGGGAGTTGCCCTGGCTGGTATAGCTCAGTGGATTGAGCACTGGCCTATGAACCAAAGGGTCACCTGTTCTATTCCCAATGAGGGCATATGCCTGGGTTGGGGGCCAGGTCCCCATTAGGGGGCACATGAGAGGCAACCACACATTGATGCTTCTCTCCCCTCTCTTTCTTCTTCCCTTCCCCTTCTGAAAATAAGTAAATAAAATCTTTAAAAAAGAAAAAACTTGTTTAAAAAAATTGGTAGTCTAAATATTCATAATAGTGAAATTTTTTAAATAATTTTTTTGTTTTTAAATTGAATAGTATATGTCACAAAAAAATGATATAGGCTAATTTTAAGATAGGCAAAGTTGTCCATAAGGGTTTGTAAGTTTAAAAAAATTATTTTTATATTTACTTAGAAAAACATTTAAGAATATTTACATCTATATATTTTTTAATAAATTACTTTATTGTTGTTCAATTACAGTTGTCTGCATTTTCTCCCCACCACTCCTCTCCCACCCCAGCCAAACCCACCTCCCTCTCCCTTGCTTTCACCCTCCTTCTTGATTTTGTCCATGTGTCCTTTATAGTTGCTCCTGAAAACCCTTCTTCCCTTCCCCCAGTATTCCCTCCCACCTCCCCTCTGGTTACTCTCAGATTGTTCTTAATTTCAATGTCTCTGGTTACATTTTGTTTGCTTTTTTTGTTGTTGATGAGGTTCCAGTTAAAGGTGAGATCATATGGTATTTGTCCCTCACCGCCTGGCTTATTTCACTTAGCATAATGCTCTCCAGTTCCATGCATGCTGTTGCAAAGGGTAGAAGCTCGTTCTTTCTCTCTTCTGTGTAGAACTCTATTGTGTAAATGTACCATAGTTTTCTGACCCACTCATTTGCTGATGGGCACTTAGGTTGCTTCCAGCACTTGGCTATTGTAAATTGTGCAGCTATAATATTAATGGAAATCATCTTTGTGTATTGATTTTGAAAATTCACCCTTAATTCATATATCAACCAAGGTAACTTAGATATTTTAATAAATATTTGATAATACATTAACAAAAAAAAACATGTAGTTTGAAAATAAAATGATCTATATTTTAATTCATTGTTAGTTTAGTTCTAATACCAAAGTTTACCTGTATATCCCTGTTTTCCTTTCATATAAATTTCAAAATCTTTTTCTCAAGTTTGGTACTCATATGTCCAAAAAATAATTTGAGTGAGTTTCTTCAAAAAGGCAGAAAATTGTACTTGACAAACAATTTAAAAATATATATATATACAGAAATATACATATACCTACATAGTTTATTAATGTTGGAAAAAAGAAAATAAGCTTTAAAGTTAAAAGATATAAAAGGGAGAAGACAGTCCATTTCAAGTTAAGTGGAAAAGAAATATATTTTAGATAATCAGACTCAAAAATAAAAAAAATTTACCTTTGTTCTGTCTCAAAAATAAATGTTGAGTTAATTATAAAATAAATATAAAATTTAAATATGATAGGTATGATAGTTTTAAAAATAAAAATATAAGCTACAAATTTGATTGAAACCTAATAATTTTGGAAGATGTTAAGTTGCTGAACTATAATAAAAATTATACTGTACCAGACTTCCAGCCAAGATGGAGGCATAGGTAGATACACTGTGCCTCCTCGCACAACCAAGCTAGAGACAACAATTTAGAAACAGAATAACAACCAGAACTGACAGAAAATTGAACTGTATGGAAGTCAGGCAACCAAGAAGCTAACATAGACACATTCATCCAGACCAGTAGGAGGGGCAGAGTCGGGCAGCTGGGCGAGGGCTGCGACAGTGGAGAGCAGAGAGCATTGGGACCCGGCGCATAAGGCATCCGGGGTGCACAAGACCGCAGTGGGTAGACCCTGAGCATGCAAGAGGCAGCTGGCAGACCCCGGCCAAGGGGTGGCAACCAGCAGACCCAGCAAGGCGGTGATTGTGAAGCAAGGCACTGCACACAACCCAGGATCACAGCACTGGGAAATAGAGCCTTGGGCACTAATTGAAAACACCTGTGGGAGTTGAGGTGCAGGGAGAGACTCCCAGCCTCACAGGAGAGGTCCCTGGAAAGTCCCACCACGTGCAGAAGCCCACCCACATGAGAATTGGCACCAGAGGGGCCCAGTTTGCTTGGGGGAAACAACAGAAGGGACTGAGGTCCCATGGAGAGCAGAGCAAGAGCCACTGTTCCCTCTCGGACCCTGCCCCCATATACAACCTCACAACCCAGTGACTGAGGTGCCCTGTCCTGGTGAACACCTAAGGCTCCACCCCTCATATGTAACAGGCATGACCAGATGAAAGGGAAAAAAAAAGATGGCTCAAACAGAATAGAAAGCCCCAGAATCACTACTTTTAAGCGACCGAGTGATAGCCAACCTATCAGATGCACAGTTCAAAGCACTGGTGATCAGTATGCCCACAGAATTGATTGATTTTGGTTGCAAATTAGATGAAAAAATGAAAGCTACAGTAAATGAAATGAAGAAAACTGCACAAGGAACCAATAGTGATGGAATGAAAGTTGGGTCTCACATCAATGGAGTGGACCAGAAGGAAGAAAAAGCATACAATCAGAAAAGAATGAAGAAATAAGAGTTTTAAAAAATGAGAGGGTTAGGAACCTCCAGGACATCTTTAAACGTTCCAACATCTGAATTACAGGGGTACCAGAAGGAGAAGAAGAACAACAAGTGGAAAAGTTATTTGAACAAATAATAAAGGAGAACTTCCCCATTCTGGCAAAGGAAATAGACTTCCAGGAAGTCCAGGAAGCTCAGAGAGTCCCAAAGAAGTTGGACCCAAGAAGGAACACACCAAGGCACATTATAATTACACTTGCCAAGGTAAAAATGAAGGAGAAAATCCTAGAAGCAGCAAGACACAAGGAGACAGTAACCTACAAAGGAGTTCCCATCAGACTGTCAACTGACTTCTCAAAACAGACCTTACAGGCAAGAAGGGGCTGGAAAGAAGTATTTCAAGTCATAAAAGGCAAGGACCTACATCCCAGATTGCTCCATCCAGAAAACTTTCATTTAGCATGGAAGGGCAGATAAACTGCTTCTCAGATAAGGTCAAGTTAAAGGAGTTCATCATCACCAAGCCCTTATTTTATGAAATGTTAAAGGGACCTATCTAAGAAAAAGATAAAAAAAAAAAACACGTATAGTAAAAGGACAGCAAATTCACAACTACTAACAACCACACCAAAACAAAAACAAAAAGAAACTAAGTAAACAACTAGAACAGGACAGAACCACAGAAATGGAGAGCACATGGAGGGTTAGCAACAGGGGAGTGGGAGGAGGAGAGAGGGGGAAAAGGTATGGAGAATAAGTAGCATAGATGGTAGGTAGAAAATAGGGGAAGGGCAAGAATAGTATGGGAAATGTAGAAGCTAAAGAACTTATGACACATGGACATGAACTAAAGGCGGGGAATGTGGGTGGGAGAGGGTGTGCAGAGTGGAGGGGAATGAAGGGGGGAAATGGGACAACTGTAATAGCATAATCAATAAAATATATTTAAAAACTATACTGTACCAATATATACTCCTACCTGCATTTTTATTTAATGTCTTTTATTTTTGTCTTTTTCTGATGAATAATGATGTTGAGTGATTTTTCACATCTTGAGTCCCTTCAATATCATCTTTTGTGAAGTCTCTTCAAATAATCTGACTACTACATTCCCTCACCTTCTGTTATTAAGTTGTAGGGTGTGTGTGCATATATATATGTGTGTGTGTGTGTGTGTGTGTGTGTGTGTATATATATATATTTCTAAGTATAAGTCCTTCATTGGAAATATTCATTACAAAAATCTTCCCCCACATTGTGACTTCCCTTTTCCCTTTTATAAGGAAGGCTTTTGGGAAGCAAAAGTTCTTAAATTTTTAGTAATTTTATTGTGTTGTGGTAAGAACACTTAGATCACCTTTCTTAATGAATTTTTTAAGTGTATAATACAGTATTGTTAAACATAGGGACAACATTGTACAGCAGATCTTTAGAGCTAATTCATCTTGTAAAACTGAGGCTTTATTCACATTGACTAGCAACATGACTTCTTCCCCTGCCCCCATTCTGAGATAACCACTATTCTACTGTCTGCTTCTATGAGTTACACTATTTTAGATGCCTCATATAAGTGGAATGATGCAGTTATTTGTCCTTCTGTAACTGGCTTATTTCACTTAGTATAATGTTCTCAAGGTTCCTCTATGTTGTCACATATGCAGGATTTCCTTCTTTTCTATGGCTGAACAACATTCCACTGTATGTGTATACCCCATTTTCTTTATCCACCCATCCACTGATGGACATTTAGTCTGTATATACATCTTAGCTATCATAAATAGTGCTGCAGTGAACGTGGGACTACTAATATCACTTGGAGATCCTGACTTCAATTGTTAGAAAAATATCCAATAGTGGGCTTACTGGTTCATGTAGTAGTTCTCTTTTATAATTTTTAAAAGATTTTTCAATAGTTTTGCTTAGTGAATGCAATAATAATTTGCATTCCCACCAACATGCTTTTGTTTTTTGTTTTTCTGATGATAGGCATTCTAACAGGTAGTCGTTATGCTTTTGACTTGCATTTCACTGAAGATTAATGACACTGGTCATACTTTCATATGCCTGTTGGCCATCAGTATGGCATTTGGGAAGAAGTATCTGGTCAAGTCTCTAGCTCACAGGTGGCAAACACAAGGCCCGCAGGCTGAATCCAGCCCTCCACCTTGTTATATCTGCCCAGCACCTTGTTTCTACATGGTGGCAATGCCAAGCTCCTTGCCCCTTGTTAAGGAGTAGTTACATTTATACAGTCCTAAAATTACATTCAGCCCTTTGAATGCAACCATGAGGCTAATGTTGGCCCCCTGGTGAAAGTGAGTTTGACAACCCTGCAGCCCATTTATAAATCAGGTTATCGGGGTTTTTTGGTATTGATGCTAGAAGTTCCTTATATATTTTCACAATTAACCCTTTATTTGATATATGGTTTACAAATATTTTCCCTGATTCTTTAGGTCATCTTCCACTTTGTTGAATGTTTCTCTTGCTGTACAGAAACTTTTTAGTTTGACACAGTCCCACTTGTCTATTTTTTGCTTATCTTGCCTCTATTTTTGGTATCAGTCCAAAAAAAATCATTCCCAAGGCCAAGGTCATAAAGTTTTTCCCTGTATTTTCTTCTATGACTTCTACTGTGCTAGGGCTCACATATAAGTCTTTAATGTATTTTGAGTTGAGTTTTGTGTATGGTTTAAGCTAAGGGTCTAATTTCATTCTTTTGTGTGGGTATTTTCCATTTTTCCAACACCATTTGTTCAAGAGACTATCCTTGCCCCATTGTGTATTCTTGGGCACCCTTTTGATCATATGTGTGTGGACTGAGTTCTGGGTCTCTATTCTGTTCCATTGGTCTTTATTGTTTTTATACCAGTACCATAACTGCATAGATGTATTTCATCTAAAAAGTTTAATTTATTGATTTTAAGTTGTTACTAGTACCCTCTTTTCTTCCAATGTCCAAAATATCAAAAACATGTAATTTTAATACCTGATATTGATCATTTATACCCTTTCCCTTTTTATTTTGATTAATTTTTATCACTTAACATTATTAGTGATATAATATCACTAATTCCTTTATTTTTCTTTGATTATTTTTGTTATTTTTCTGTTTACTTTCCCTTTCATTTATTTCTGCTCTTTCCTTAATTATTTATTTCCACCCACTGCCTTTGAAGGCAATGATCTCTTCTATATCTTTGATACAGATTATAATGGAAAAAATACATTTGATTGTTCTCTGTCCTGTAATATTCATTTCATTGTGATTAAAGGGATAAAAGTATACTATTGCTAAAAAGTAGAGATATGTCTAATCTTTGTAGGGCCTAAAACAGTCTGCCTTGATCATAGGATTAAGATGGTATGGTTCATACTTAATAGTGCTCTTAAAATTTGTATTTCCCTCAGTCAGGCATGTATCTCAACATTTGTTACACGAGTATCAGTCAGTACTGCAAGAATGAAGAGAGAACTTGAAAAGTAATCTTGGATGCTGTTGAATTATTCTCTCTTTTTATATACAATCCATCCTTCACTAAGGGAAGTTTTTATATACTGATTATAAAAGGGAAATGTCTAATTTTATAAAACAATGTGATTATTTCATAGTCTGATCTCTAAATTTACCTTCCCTGATGAGTTAATGCAGTAAAACCAAAGAATAATCCAAGGCTCTATCTTATTAACAGTACTTTTTTCTGAGGTAATAGTATAACTATAAGCATGTGTGGCATACCTTATAATATCAGTCCTCTTTTTATGTGGCAGTAAAATGTCACTTAGATATAAGTGCTTCTTACTAATACTCAAAAAAATCCCATAATGTATGTGCTCATAGATATTTGCAAGGGTACTCAAAAGTCACTCCCTTAGTACAGGTCAAGGAAGAGAGGGTGAGATGTCATGGAACCGAATTTTATTGTTAAAGGTTATAAAGTAGCTCACAATGAGAACCATAAAGAATGTTATGAACAAATGCTCCATTTGCAAAGGAACAGCTCTTAAGTGCTCACAAACATCATGACCAAAACATGCAATGGAGAATGATTAATGACACTGCTCCAACTCACCTCTCACTGGGGGACAAATCGTCATTGCTGCTTTCTTCTGACGTAGATCTAGAAAATTGATAAAACTTCTTTTCAAGTGGGGAAGTTTTAAAATCTTAAATGACTATTTGAATAAAGAAGGTTTTCAAAGAAACGGAGTGACTTATTACATTAAACATCTTTCCCCAACAAAATAAAATAAAAACAAAATAAATGCTGTCTCAACATTGGAACAAATGCCATTGGCCACCTTGCTTTGTTAACACGTCTCATCCTCATTTTACGTCTATCCAAGTGTTTATGTTGTGAGCTCACATTTGTCCAGACAGGCCCCTGATTCTATCTTATCCCTAACTCTTCAAGCCAAATTAAGCCAAAACTATTAAGCCGTCATCAAAAATTTCAGTTAAGTTTTCTATATGTGTATACATATTTCTTCTTCTCATAACACATATTTTTTTAAAGATTTTATTTATTTATTTTTAGAGAGGGAAGGGAGGAAGATAGAGAGAGAGAGAGAAACATCAACGTACGGTTGCTGGGGGTTATGGCCTGCAACCAAGGCATGTACCCTGGCTGGGAATCGAACCTGGGACACTTTGGTTCCCAGCCCGTGCTCAATCCACTGAGCTATGCCAGCCAGGGCCATAACACATATTTATGTATGCTCTTCCTACCGATTTTTGGAAGGTAAAACTAGAGGTAAATATTTCTGTGGGAAAATAATGTGAATTATTAAAAAGGATCTCGACAGTGATGTTTCAATGCTTGTGTGACTCTGGTGGCAGAGCTGCACAGCAGGAGCGTGATGGGCCCATAAATATCCATGTAACTGATTACAGACAACAGGGGATATTTCACTTACTGATTTGGTGTACCTGAGAAGTTTATGACACATTGGAAAGCTATTATTATCTCCCGTTTATAGAGTTCTGGAGAATAATTTTAAGAACATAAAGATTAAATCACTTGTTCAAGAAAGCATCGTTGTTACATGCCATATTTAGGAATTACAATTAGGTTTTCTGAGGCAAAATGTAATTCTGTTCCCATTTCATAATGCTACTTCCTGTCCCCTAACCTGACATTGTGAACTATGTAATTTCTACTTTAGGAATGATTTTCCAAATTACCAATATCAATGTTTAGGAAGATAAATATTATGGAGGCAAGTTTGCAGATACTATCTCTAGTTGAAAAAGGCAATAAAATTGTTTACCACTCAGCTGAGACTCTGTATCTAAAACTTTTATTTTTTGAAGGTTCCCTTGAAGTGTGGTGCCACCAGTTCTCATGAAACCTGCGACTACATAACGGGTTAGGCAGGGGCAGCAGACTAAGAGACTGCCCCTCTTAGGGGATAAACCACAATATTCAAGGCACCCTTATGTCCCCGTAAAATAATTCCAGTGGTAAAATGAGTCAACCTAGAAAAACACAGAGGGCACCAAACCAGTTTGAAATGTATCCTTGGGCCTCTCCTCATACCGTCCTACCTATAGTCTTAAGTTATTCTTGATGAAACCTAAATAAATACATTTTTTTCTTGCCTTCCTTAGTAAGAGTTTTATATATTTATATATACCTCTCACTTTCAGTTTCACCTCTGTGGCATAGCTCTCTTATTTTATCCCGCTTGATTAAAACAGCAGCAGCGATGATGAGCACAGGTAAAGAAATGTAGAAGATGAGTTGATATTGGCGTTTTGGGGGAGCAGTAGATCTCCGGTCCAATAAACTTCCTACAATAGAAAATATCCACTTCAAATTATGTCATAACCAAATGATGTCATTTGGTTAATAACATAACCAAATGAAAAGGGGGAGAGGCTATCATTGCCAACACTATTCCCAAACACTAAACATTTCATTCACGTATATTATGAGTGTAATAAAGTCCCAGAGACTAATGTACAAAATGAGCTGGTCCTAGTGCTTTGCTGATGATTTTACATGTTCAACCTTCCACTATACGGTGATCTCTTTGGCTGAAGGTAATGTTCTTTCATGAAGCACATGCTCAATACTTGCAAACATGTCCTCGGTTCTTTTCTGACACAGTTTCTCCAAAGTTCAAACACCCATATCACAGAGATTATTGGGATTATACCTGGGAAATGTGGCATTTGATTTCTCACACATTACTATACATTTTTCTAAAAATTAAAAATTAGTAGTCACTAAGTTAAATAACTAAGTTGTTTAACCAAATATGTAGCAATACGAAATTAAAATGGCTCTAGTATAGAATGCATCACTAAGCCTGGCATTAACCCATTTTTGACTCACTAGTGCTAGTATCTACATTTTTCTCCCCAGTTCTTATTCATTCTCAATTGAGAATATGGCTCCTCTTTGTATATACCAGTCACCTTTCTGGAGCAATACTGTGTCAAGTTCACTTTCTCCACGGTTTGCTGACCTGCCTGCTTTTACTGGACATGAGGAGCTCTGTTCCCTCACGTCTCTGCCAGTTGGAACAACGGAGGACCTGACAGGCAGAGGAGCCACTGTCTAGCTACACTTCCTGACGATCGTTGAGTCCCAGTAAAATCCCATGATAACTGCCCCCAGAGCACTTATAGTCCCCTAAAAAATTTTAAAGGGAGTTCAAGGTACAAAGTTCAACACTTTCTGTTTGTCTGCTTTCTACATGTGGTTGGGATTCCTGGTATTATCAGGGGGAGGATTACATTATATTTGTAATCAAAAAGCCACTGAATCAGATGGAGAGATCGCCCTCTCTGGCTACATACTGCAGATTCTCAGCTACTTGTATAGTCTTTGGGGTCATCAATGATACTACATGGGTTATTTGCAAAGAACATAATATATTCCCAGGTGGCCTCAGAAGCACGAGTAGGATATCCAAAAACCAGAAAAATGGGTCTCACTTCTTTCCTTTATACTACCGTCTAGTTTTAACAAGCACTACTAATAACAGCTAAGAAGGAATGTTTTCTAACGCGCCTTTCAGTTTGGTCTTCTTCATTTAATTAATTACTCTGAGTTTCCATTTTCCATTGGTTAAAACCAGGCCGCAGTAATCACCTCAACGCTTCCTCTACTTCACTCCATAGATGCTTTGCTGAATCATCTCGGTATTTAACTCTTCATGGTCTTTCACCTTCTCTCTTTTATTACACTGAAGTGTTTTAGCCTTTATTACTCCAGGTTTTAATCGTCAAATCAAACTCCCTGAAACAAATCTTACCCACACCAAGCATTATAGTCAAACATCAGATAAAGAAAAAACGGCCTCTCCTCGGAAGAGCCTGAATCCATCAGCGGCACCTCCCAAAGGTTTCCCTTGTTCCCCTGCTCTCAGCACTCAAACTGACTTCAGGAAAAAAAAAAAAAAACAGATGAATGCTTTGAGTGAAGTAGAAATGATATTGCTCATTAAGGAAGCTTCCTCAGTTTTGCACTCTTAAAAACACAGCTTACATGACTACCTAGCTTCTCCAACTGTTCCATCATGAATCAACACATTCCAGGTTTTAAAATAACCTATGTACACAGATAAGTACATCCTGCCAACAATATTTTATAGAGAGGGACTCTTAGTTTCCACTGCCAGCAAATGCTACTAATATGTGTGTGGTGGTTAACTTATGTGTCATCTTGACTTGGCCATGTGTGTCCAGATATTCAGTCAAATATTATTCTGGGCATTTCTGTGAGGGTGTTTTGGAATGACATTAACATGTACAATACACTGGTAGACTGAGTAAAGCAGATTGCCTCCTCTAATAGGAGTAGGCCTCATCCCATCAGCTATAGGTCTTAATAAGAAAAACGCTGATCTTCTCGAGAATAAGAGAGGATTCTTTCTGCCTGAGGAACCTTAGTGGAGACATTGGCTTTTCCTGCATCTAAAACCTGCCAGCCTTTGGGTTGTAAATATACCATCAACTCTCCTAACGCTCCAAGCATGACAACTTGCCCTGCAGATCCTGGGACCTGTCAGCCTCCATAATCACATGAGCCAATTTCTTATGATATCTCTCTTATCTCCTCTCTCTCTCCCCACATATATAAACACATACATACTCACACACACACACAAAGATCCTATTGCTCCAGTTTTTCTGGAGAACCCTAGTACACATTTTGGTGCTGAGAATTAGGCTGCTGCTGTAACAATTACCTACAAATGTGAAAATGGCCTTGGAACTGGGTAATGATAGATAGAGGCTGGAGAAATTTTGAGGCACATTTTAGAAAACCCTAGATTTACTATAAATGTAAAATTATAAAAATATATAATTTCAAATAAGTATCTATTTTTTACATATTTATGAGAAAATACTGTATGTGTAAAATTATATGGTACATGTTAAATTATTATGCTTTTATTTTGGTCTGATACACAGTCTGATATAGCTTTGTGTTAGTTCTCTAAAAAGTTGGTCATCCCAGGTATGACCACTGCCTGGTATCAAGCTACAGATAAGTCTGTCCAGGTGTTTCATTATTACTCTGCCCCAAAGGAAAGGAAGTAAGGGTAGATAGCCCTCTTCTGCTCCCAGATTATTTTAGGTGGGCTCCCATACACTCTGGAACAGGGGGTATCCCTAAGTTGTTCCCATTCTTATCCAGACTTCCTTAATCTCAGAATAATTCTCAGAAACCCCAGGGTTGGGGAGGGGGGGTTCTAAACAGAAAATTTCAAAAAAATTAAATGGGAAGCCTTATAATTGAGAAGAAAGAATTGGAAGACAGTCTGAAAGATTCCAGTGGCATTACTATAACAATGAGTTATACACCAGGAATGCATGAGACAATCCAGAGTGAACAATCTAAATTAACTAGTTAAATGATATACACTGGCATTCCTAATGCCATTTATGCACTGGCATTTAAAAGTGCCTAATACTGACTATACTTTATATTGGTAAACAATGTCAGTGTTGACATAGAAAGGAGAGTACAAACATAGAGTCCAAGATTTTTTTTAGCCTTTCATATCAAATAGATATGTAGCCTAATAGACACATTCTGCAAAAACCCCAGAAAATAAAATAAAATAAAATAAAATAAAATAGCTGTGTTTTTTTGGCTTTACTTGTTTGGCCATCTAGCTTGTAACCTATACTTTTATTCTCTTTCATATTATCTTTCATCAATGAAATTTGAAAGACACCTACTTCCAGTGCCTCGGTGCCCATCATCAATACTTCCAAACTCTCCTTTCAATTCTGTGCAGTTAGGAGGAGCAAACCCTTTGTCACAATGACAATGATGAAAATTGTTGCAAATCTGAAATAGTCAAAATATAGAATAAATTTTATGTACACAGATGGTTCTCAATTGAAACCAATGAATATCCTATACTTATGCAACAGATAACTTATTCCAGAGAAATCAGTCATTCTAGAGGATTTACCTTAAACAGACAATTTGACAAATTTTCATCAATTTTCTCTTGAAATTATCTATACCTTAAAATGTACATCTAGCCACCTTTGTCAAATATCTATCGATCAACAGGTGTGGGTTTATTCCTGGGCTCTCTGTTCTGTTCAATTGATCTATTTGCCTGTTCTTGTGCCAGTACCAGGCTGTTTTGATTATAATGGGTTTATCATAGAGTTTGATATCAGGAGTTGTGATACCTCCAGCTTTGGTCTTCTTTCACAACGTTGCTGAGGCTATTCTGAACCTTTTATGTTTCTGTATGAACTTTTGGAATATTTATTCTAGTTCCACAAAGTATGCCATTGGTATTTTAATATAGATTGCTTTGGGCAGAATGGCTATTTTAATGATGTCAATTCTTCCAATCCATGAACATGGTATATGCTTCCACTTATTTGGATCTTCTTCGATTTCTTTCTTCAGTGGCCTATAGTTTTCCAAGAACAGGTCTTTTACCTCCTTGGCTACAATTATCCCTAGGTATCTTTTTTTGTCATAATAGTAAATGAAATTGTTTTCTTAGTTTCTCTTTCTCATAGCTCATTATTGGCATATAAAAATGTTGTCAATTTCTGTACATTAATTTTGTATCTTGCTATTTTGCTGAATTCATTAATTAGGTCTAGTAGTTTTTTGTTGGAGTCTTTAGAATTTTCTATGTATCATATATCATCTGGAACAATGACAGTTTTACTTCATCCCTTACAATTTGGGTGTCTTTTATTTTTTCTTGTTGTCTGATTGCTGTGGCTAGGACTTCCAGGACAATGTTGAATAAGAGTAGTGAAAACAGACATCCCTGTCTTGTTCCTGATCTTTAAAAAGGTGTTGAAAGCATACAATGGAGCAAAGACAGTCTTTTCAATAAATGATTTGGGGGGAACTGGACTTACATACACAAAATAATTAAACCAGAGCATGAACTTACACCATACACAAAAATTTAAAAAATGGGTAAAAGACTTAAATGTAAGTCACGAAACCATAAAAATCTTAGAAGAAACATAGATAGTTAAATCTCTGATATTCAATGTAGAAGTATTTTTGCCAATATATCTCCTAAGTCACAGCAAAGAAGGCAGAAAATAAACAAATGTGACTAGATCAAATTAAAAAGCTTTTGCACAGCTAGATAAACCACCTGCAAGACAAACAGGGAACCCACTGTATGGGAGAACATGTTTGCCAATGATAACTCTGAAAAGGATTTACTCTCCAAAATATACAAAGAACTAGTACAGCTCAATGCCAGGAAGACAAACAACCCAATTAAGAAATGGGCAAAAGACTTGAATAGACACTTCTCCAAAGAGGACATGCAGAGTTCCTATAGACATGTGAAAAAATGCTCAACATTGCTAATCATCAGAGAAATGCAAATTACGACCTCAATGAGATATCATCTTACATCTGTCAGAATGGCTGCCATCAGTAAAACAACAAAAACAAGTGTTGGCATGGATGTGGAAAAAAGGGAACCCTAGTACACTATTGGTGGGAATGCAGACTGGTGCAGCCACTGTGGAAAATAGTATGGAATTTCCTCAGAAAACTAAAAGTGGAACTCCCTTTTCACCCAGTGATTCCACTTTTGGGAATATACCCCAAGGATCCCAAAATACCAATACAAAAAATATATGCACCCCTATGTTTATGGCAGCACTATTCACAATAGCCAAGATTTGGAAACAGCCTAAGCATGCCCATCAGTAGATGAGTGGATAAAAAAAAAACTTGTGATATATTTATACAGTGAAATACTACACAGCAGTAGAAAAAGAAAAACCTCTTACATTTTTCAACAGCATGGATGGCCCAGAAGAAAATTATATTAAGTGAATTAAGCCAGTCAGTGAAAGAAAAATACTACATGATATCACTTATATGTGGAATGTAATCTAGTGAACACAATAAACCAATGAACAAAATAGTAATAGAAGCTTAGACACATAAAACAGATTGATGCCTCCTGGCTGTTGTGGCCCAGTGGACTGAGTGTCAGCCTGCGAACCAAAGGGTTGCTGATTCAATTCCCAGTCTAGGGCACAGGTCTGGTTTGCCAGCCAAGTCCCCAGTAGGGTGCGCGTTAAGAAGCAACCACACATTGACGTTTCTCTCCCTCTCTTTCTCCTTCCCTCCTACCCTCTAAAAATAAATAAAATCTTTAAAAAAAAAAACAGATTGATGCCAAAAAAAAAGTGGGGGGGTGAAAGATGGTGAAGGATTTAACCAAGAACATTTATGCACAACCCATGGACACAGACAACAATAATATGGGGATTGGCTTGGGAAGGGGAGGAGGTGTTAGGTGGCGGTGGGGAAAGGGAGAAAAAGCAGGAACTATAGTGGCACAAAAAATAAGAATTAAATTAACAAAAAAGAATACAATTCTAAAATAAATAAATAAATAAAAACTGCAAGTAGCTTCTGTTGCCAAATCATTTTTTAAATTCTTTCAACTCTCCCCACAGCCAAACCCAAGAATCAGTAATTACCAGTAACACACCATTAATTGTCATGTACTTGGAAGCTTCACAGAACATCCCAGACTCTAAATTAACAAGTAAGACTACAAAGAAAATCTAATAATCTTTATTTACCACTTTCTGCCTTCGCTCTGTGAAAACATGATGATTTTGGTGATATGGTAACAAATGGTGTTTATAGTACATCCACCTCACATATTTAACTTTTTATACATCTAGAATCATCTTACATGTTTCTACTTTATCTTCTCTAATAAATAGTTTGGCAAGGTTCCTTTGCAAAATAATATTAAAACAATAAATTTTAGACTGTTAAGTAACACTAAGTAGTATGAAAATGATAAAAAATTATTCAAATAATTTTGTAAATCTTCAAACTGTTTATTGAATTTTCAAAGCATGTTGCTTAAAATGAAAATTGATTGAAATCACTTACTCCACGGCTCTGACAATGTGTAGCACTGTTGCATAAACTTTCGTCGAACAAGTGTTTAACCTCTAGGCAACGAAATCTGACACATATCTACAACAAAGCAAAAGGAAGTGAAATATAAAGTCAGCCAAATGATCAGATCATGTGTATTGGTAATGCATAAGAAAAAAATGAAGAAAATTCCAGAATTCATTTTACCAAAGACTGGCATAAAAATCTAAATAATAAAGTAATAGTGAGTACACTGAAATAAATGTAAAATAGGTTATTTATCTTCAGATTATAAAGATATAATCATATATAAGAGGTTAGAAATTTTATTTTCTTATTGTCTAGTACCAAAAGTCCTTTTAGAAAGATAAATTTCTGGAAAAATAATTTGATTAGGTCCTTGAGGAACATTTTTTTTTAAATGTCCAGGCTGGGCTCCACCTGAGACCATTATATTAAAACCACTAGGGAACAGAGTCCAGGCAATTCTTGTGAGTAGTCAGTATTGAGTACTGTCTGAATGGGGAGTTGAAGTCTTACAATTGTTGGTGTGAGGATACTCCCTTAACCACACCAAAATCAGAAGTGTCTGAAATCTGCCTGAATGGAAGTCCTACCACTCGGGATGTAAAGAAGAAGCCACACTGAGGCTGGTAGGAGAAGGGGAGATATGGAACAGGCTGGTCCCACACCCATGTGTGGTAGATAAATACAGGGAGTCATATCTCAGCCATGGAGGTCCCACCTAAGGAGCAAGGGGCCCCAGCCCCACACCAGGCCCCCCAGTTTAGGGTTCTAGTGCCAGGAGAAGTCCCCATAACTTCTAGCTGTGAAAACAAGCCAGGATTGTGGCTGAGTAAGACAGAGGGCTTCTGGAGTCCCAGGCAGTTTCCCTTAACCTGGAGGAGGTCGCAGCTGATATGAGAGATACAAACAAAATCTTTTCTTAAATACCATTACATACCCTGGCTGGTGTAGCTCAGTGGATTGAGCGCGGGCTGGGAACCAAAGTGTCCCAGGTTCGATTCCCAGTCAGGGTACGTGCCTGGGTTGCAGGCCATGACCCCCAGCAACTGCACATTGATGTTTCTCTCTCTCTCTATCTCTCTCCCTTCCCTCTCTAAAAATAAATAAATAAAATCTAAAAAAAAAATTTTTTTTAAAGAGAAAAGGATCTGAAAAAAAATACCATTACATATACCAGGTGCATAGATTCCAGTTCATGACTAGCTTAAACATTACGGCTTAACATTAGTCACATACAAATACACCCAATATATGTAACAAGTAACAATATGTTAAAAAAAGAGTTTGTTTGTATCTCTCAGACACAACCTCTTGCAAGTTAAAGAGCCCACACATGGACTTACTCAGATTTACTCCCCCTGAGCTCCAGTACTGGGGTAGCAACGTGAAGAAAGACAGGGACATACAGGGAGAAACCAAATTGTCTACCATCATGGTGAAAGCTAGGGCAGGGGGCAGCTTATTACCACACTTACGTGCTAGCAGAGGCCATTGTTCCTTTTCTGAGACTGGCCCCTCCCACAGGGCCGGCAGGTGGGTGCCATATCTGAGTCTCCATGAACATGGCTCACACTGCTTACCCTGCCCTGGAGAGTCCCTGAGACTCTGCCCCACCCAACATGCAGGCCCACCCAAGCCATTTCCAGGGACTTTTCCATACAAATGGCCTCCCTTGCCTCATGCTGCAGATTTCCCTAAAATCTCTCAAACAAGCAGCATTCGGCCTCTGGTACCTCTTGCTAAGTGGCCCAAAGCCTTACACTAGCAGCAGCCAACCTTGGCTTGCAGCTTGGCTTCTCCTGGGCACCTCCAAGCCCAGCACAAGGAGCAGCTATTGTCACTGTCGAGAGGAGCCTAAGTACACACCACCAGTAAATGCAAAGTGGTATGCTGGGTGCAGTCCTAGTAAAGGACATTAAGTAAAAGCCAAGGAAACCTGAATGAAGTACTAGATTTAGCTAATAATAATGTATTAACATTGCTTCATTGATTATGACAAATGTATCGAAGGACTCATGGACATGGACAACAGTGTGGTGATTGCTGGGGGGGTGGAGTATAAGGGGACTAAATGGTAATAGAAAAAAATACAATAGAGATTAAATTAAAAATAAATATTATCAGGTTTTACTGATAATATTTGTCAGAGGCAAAGTCTCATTTTTGACAATAAAAAAGGCTTTCACAAGTTGTGTTGATGGATTTCACCTCAGCCTTGTTACTGCATTCTGTCATGGCAGCAGAGACTTGACAGGGAGCCAACGTAACCCTAGATATAACTAACACTCCACCCAGCACTTTTACTCATAGCATTTGGTCCTCACTAATGCCATGAGAGAGATTGCTGATGACATGATCTAAACTGCTAAAAAGTCCAAAAAACTCTTTTTAAACTTAAAAAATCAGTAGGTGGCACTCTCCCATAAAAGGGTAACTCTGTAAGGGCTCCACCATTATAAAAAATATATATATTATATTAGTGTTAGATGTTAATAATAGAGGAAAGTGGGTGTGTTGCCTAAGGGTAGGGGTGGGCAAGTGGGCAAGTGGGCAAGAGGGAAGCGGTGATGGTATGGTATAACATTGGATGGTTGTGCAACTCTGTAAGTTAATCAAAAGCAATGAATTGTACACTTACACCATAGGTGAATTTTATGGAAAAATGATACCTCAATCAGGTTGTTGTTAAATGCATTGGTTGGTAAATTGTCAAAATGAGTATAACCATAAAAAAGTCTTTAAAGCACTTGTAATTCTATAGATTTAATTACCATCTCAGGACCACACGTAGAGCCATCTTCTACAAATGTCTGATCTCTCTCTTCAGGTGTTTCATATGTCGACTTCGTATTTCGAGGTATTTTGCCCGTGTCTAGATATGTAGACACACAAATTTCGTCTCGTACATGTGCATAAATCACAGATAAATTTGCTTGTGATATTAATGCTTTATGTGGCCAGGAACAAACTAATTTTCCACACAGTGTCTCACTAGAAGCATAAGGCATAAAAAATTCCCTTATTATTAGCATAGATTGCTGATACATCTAAGTTAAAAACATATTTTACCAACTTAAATCTATGTTTCAAGAATTTTCTCTCAGTACAGTTTTCTGAACACACCAACTTACATATGAGGTGGCTCTTTTGTTTAATGAGGCAATGTGGCAAGAAAAAAATTAATGATTTTTGCAATGTAACAGGCCTCACCTCTCCTATATTACCTTCTGATATTTAAGTAAATGGTTGCTGGTCTTCAAATTTTTATTAGTGAAAAATGGAATAACTCTTACTACATATGTTTGATGTATTAAACATATTCATAATATACACTGCATATAAACTACTTAACACAACATCTAGCTCATTACAACAATGAACCGGCAATTTTTATGATCATTGTAACATTATAGGCTCATGTTATTTGTAGGCGATGGATAATATGCTGTTCTCAGATCATGGAACAAAGAAAACCTGGTATAAAATACCATTTTAGTGAGCATGAAATAATATATTCTAGGATCCTAAAAACATATAACCTCCATTACAAACAAATTAGAATTGTCTAAATACATACGAAAATGTACAATAACTACGGCCACAGTTTCCAAATCTATCTCCTTCTGAATTTATTTCTTCAAAACAATCAAAGGGGGCACCTCTAGAATCTAAGAGAAAAAATAAGTAGATTATAATACATAATTCCAATTCTCATTAAAGAAATAATAGACTCACTCTGGAAATTATAATGTGATCCCTAGGGAGATTTATGATTACCTAGCATTAAATAGTGGCTTGGGGTAGATCTAGGATTAAATTAAGATCTCCTCATTTTAAGCCTGCTACACTTTCTTCTGCACCAAACAAAACAGAAATGAAGTAATATCCTTAATGAAATACTGAGAAGAAGCCCAAAGATCACTTAACTCTTTTTCTTCCACACTGGATTCCTCATCTCTGTTCCCAAGCATCCTAACAATCACTAAATAAGAACGGTTGAATTTTAAAATTAGGAACACATCAATGTTTATCTACTTAGGCCCTTTTATATATTTAGTTATGTCTAATTTTAAAATCATGAATAATTCAAATGTATATGATAGCTGCTTCATTCCTCAGACTTGGTGATTCAGAGGCACATTGGGGTGATCATGTCAATCACATGTGATAAGAACAATCTTCTGTTGTCCCCACTATTAATTGACCAGGGATCTCCCTTTAGCAATTTCACATATTTTCATAGTCGGAGAACATTATCTAAGACTTTTACTATCTCTCCTGAAACATATACTCCATACATATTCAGGGTGCTACAAAACAGTCAAAATAGCTGTGTGAGCAGAATCCACCATAATCAGCCTTTTCTCTTTTGAAAAGACCTGCTCTCGAACTCACCTGATGATTAGCTTCTGTTGGCTTTACTCCAATCAAAATACTGTTTTGATTAAATCTAATTTAAACTTGACAATTCTCCCAAATTCTATATGGGGCCAAGATTGGGATGGTAGAAAGTGTAAGGGGGTAGAGGAACAGAAATATAATAATCCAGTAACATCTCAATGCATTAAAAACATCAAACTTGATTGCCAGGAAAGTCCATAATGAACAAAACACTAAATTTTAGGTAGGGACAGGTTGTTGCTGTATGAAACCCTGCTCTACAGTGCCATTTTAACAACCTTTCCAATCCACCCACAGTTTCCTCCAGTGTGAGAGGAAGCATGTCAGAAAGCCACCACTCTGAGCAACCCAACATCCTCAACAGTGGCCTTTTCAGCTCAACTTTTGAGGCTCAGGATGGTAAGAATTTCTTCATTGTTTTGACACCCAAGGTCCACTGCCCTGGCAGACTTACTCCTGGCCAGAATTTACTTCTCCTACCAAAATTATGCCTGCTGTAGTTATATCACCCGTTTTCCTGGGGCCTGAGAAATTTAAGCATATAGGTATCAACTTTCCTGTTCTTGCCTACATTTGGCAGGCTTCAAAATGGGGTCACCACAAAACCCAAGTGAACAAAGAAAGACAAAGATCAGAAGTTTGGCACACTTTAAGACAGAAATTTAATACTCTTACAGCAGCACTTAAGTCAACGGGGTTCCCTGAACCCTGAGGGTGGAAGTTCCTTGACAGACTATGCCAACATCTGGTCACATCAGCAGTGGCAATGACCTGCTGTGGGTGGGGATGGTCTTGAAGGAGATTCTGAGAAGGTAGTGAGGTCAAGAGAATGCATTTTTTTTACCTGATAGGGCCAAGTAAAGGTCAATAACTGAGGGGTTTCATTTGTTTTGCAGGGGGTACTGCTGTTTGGTTTGTTTCCTACGTGGCAAGAAGACTCTCTAGAAGTAAGGCATTAATTTTGTGTACTTTCATATACGTGTTCACCTTCATTGTTAATCCCTCGTATTTTGTAATTCACAGTCTTTCCCACCACATTTTATTACCAGAAGCAGGGCTGCAGTAAAGGTAGGCAGGTATTTGTGTTTCTGTTTATGGGTAAGGGAACCCAGTGCCCTGCACTTTGTGACATTGATGTCAATGCTCGAGAATATTACAAGCAGCTATTCCTAAGTCTGACCAGCAGCTGAAGTATAAAATATAGTGAAAATATAGCATCTTAGTTCCCTGTGATTATATATATGAGACAGGGAGAGAAAAGGTCTAATTCCATAAAATGCTCCCATGTATAAATACGCCAAGTGCCACGTATCACTGTTACGTCTAATGAGCTTGGGAATGGCAAAATATAATAAAACGGGCTCTGGCTGGTGGGCAGAGGGTCTGATAAATACATCTCCCAGTGTAAAATAGCAGCTGCAGCCAAATGGAGGCCTACACTTGGGTGCCCAGGCTGAAGCTATGAAACTCAGTAGCACTGTTGATGGGAATGTAAACTGGGGCGGCTACTATGGAAAACAGTATGGAGGTTCCTCAAAAACTTAAAAATAGGAATAAATAGATCCAGAAATTCCACTTCTGGGTATATATTCAAAAGAATTGAAATCAGAATCTCAAAGAAACAGCTGCACCCCCATGTTCATTGCAGCCTGATTCACAATATGCAAGGTATGTAAACAATGTTAAGTGTCCACCAACAGCTTCATGTAAAAGACACAATAGAATAGAATTCAGCTGTGAAAAGAATGAATTCCTGATATTCAAAGTGCTAAAAAGGAAAAAAACTGCCAACAAAGAATACTATCCTGGTCAAAACTACTCTTCAAAAATTAAGGAGACATACAATCAAAAGCTGAAGGAGTTCATAACCAGTAGACCTCCTTACACAAAATGCTGAAGTGAGTGACATCAGCCTTGTGGTGGCATGGATAGCCCTCCTTTCAAAAAGTCCACATGTATTTATTATATATTTGGTCTATTTTATATGTTCAAAAAAGAACAGAAGATAGGAAAAAAGTTTCCTAGCTTCAAGAAATTAAAAATTTAGATGTAAATACAGAAAACACAATGTTAAAAGAGTAAAACATTACTAGCTGATGGGCTTCAGAATAAGCACATAAGACAATGAAGCTTTTAACATTTTTAGCTGGGTTATTTTAAAGAATCTTAGAGATAGTTTCTAAATATCAAATGAATTAGGTATTTTGTTTGGTTTTCTAGATTTCTTACTGTGTTAAAATATACATAGTACGAAGTTTACCATCTAAAGCATTTTAAGTGTACAGCTCAGTGGTGTTAAATACATTCACAATGCTGTGGAGCCATCACTACTATCTATTCCATTACTCTTTTCATCTTTTAAAACTGAAACTCCATACCTACTTAACAATGACTCCTCCTACCCCCTTCCCCAAGCCACTTGCAACTGCCATTCTACTTGCTGTGACTATGATTTTGACTATGCGAAGTACCTCATATCAGTGACATCACACAGTGTTTCCCTTTTCGTGACTAACTTATTTCATTTCACATAATGTCCTCAAGGTTCATCCATGATGTAGCATAAGCAAAATTTCCACCTTCTGAAGGCTGAGTAATAGTTTGATATATTTTTTTGTTTACATGTATATGTCACATTTTGCTTTATCCATTTATCTGTCAATGCACCTTTGGGTTGCTTCCAAGTTTTTGCTCTTGTGAATAATGCTCTCGACACACGTATACAAATATCTTTTACAGACATTACTTTCAGTTTGCAGGGTACATACCAGAAAAAGAATTACTGGGTCATATGCTAATTCTATTTTTAATTCTCTAAGAAGCCTCCACAGTATTTTCAACAGTGGATGTACCATTTCATATTCCCACCACCAAGGTACATGGGTTCCCATACCTTGACATCCTCACCAACACGTCATTTTTGGTTTGTTTTTTTAAATAGTAGCTATCGTAATGGGTGTGAGGTAGTATGTTATTGTAGTTTTGATTTTCATTTCTTAATTATTAGTAATGTTGAACTTCTTTTCATGTGCTTATTGGCAATTTCTATATTTTCTTCTTTTTTAAGATTTTATTTATTTATTTTTAGAGAGGGAAGGGAGGGAGATAGAGAAAGAGAGAGAGAGAAACATCAATGTGCGGTTGCTGGGGGTTATGGCCTACAACCCAGGCATGTACCCTGGCTGGGAATCGAACCTGGGACTCTTCGGTTCCCAGCCCACACTCAATCCACTGAGCTATGCCAGCCAGGGCACAATTTCTATATTTTCTTTGAAGAAATGTCTATTCAAGTCTTTGCTCATTTTTTAATTGAGCTATTTGCTTTTTGTTGTTGAGTTTTAGGAGTTTTCTATATATTCTGAATATGAATTTCTCATCAGATATATGCTATGCAAATATTTCCTCCCAATGGAATTACAAAACAGCCAGAAAACAGTAAGATGACATTAGTAAGCCCTTACATTTGAGGCCAGATAATTTTTGTTGCAGGGAATGTTCTTTGCATTGTGGGACGTTTAACACCATCCTTGATTTTATCCACTAGAGACCAGTGTCAATTTCAAGCTGTGAAAATCAAAAATGTCTTCTAGCATTGTATCTAGTTAGCAAAGGCCAAGGATGCTTCAAGTATTCCACAATGCACAGGACAATCCCTCTCACCCCAACCTCCCACAACAAAGGAATGTCTGGGCCTAAATTATCAATAATTCTGAGGTTGAGAAACCTTGATATAACTGCTGAATGAGTACTCGCATACCTTCAGGAGCCACACAACTCAGTTTGGTGACAGATCTCCTTATTAACGTCTGTCACTTTAACTGGATTTTGACTTTCTAGAGGACAATCATCACCACCAAATTAATGACACAAAAACTTTAACATTTATTTTATTCCTAGAAGAGGGAGTTTCTTTAAGTTGAGAAATAACACTGAAGAACATGCTGTAGCTGCCAGGCTTTTACAGAAACAAAATTTGGTAAAGAACTTAGAAAAAGGTGGTACATTTCCACTTCAGGTATATTACTGATCTAATTTTTAAAAAGACATCATGCTTAAATTTAAGGTACTTTGCCATATATTTCTCTACTTTGGATGATATTGCTTCATGCAGAAGCTGTCTTTCAACATTATGCCACAAGCATATTTTGTCCAGAAACCAATAATTTGGTGGAATAAAGATTTGTACTAAGTCTGTGGGATAAGATTTTCCTTGGTTGTTGCTTATAAATCATAATATGTGGTTTTTACATTGGAAAGCTAATGCCTACCCCAGAATTACATAAAATTTTCCTCAAGACATTTCTAGTACCTTGTGTCTATGGCCTCCATAAATGACATAGTCAAAGAATTATAGGTAATTTATATTGAAATTCTGTGATGATTGGATGCAAATGTACTTTTTGTTAAAATTATTTCATTGATGTTCAAGTACAGTTGTCTGCAATAACCCCCCAGCACTCCCCTCCACCCCAGTCATCCCCACATCCCTACTTTGATTCCACCCCCCACCCTTGGTTTTGTCTATGTATCCTTTATAGTTGTTCGTGAAAAAATTCCATCCCTTTCCGCCCATTATCCTCTCTGACTTCCCTTTTGGTTACTGTTAGCCTGTTCTCAATTTCAGTGTCTTTGGATATATTTTGCTTGCTTCTTTGTTTTGTTGATTAAGTTCCATTTAAAGGTGACATCATATAGTATTTGTCTTTCACTGCCTGGATTATTTCATTTAGCATAATATTCTCCAGATCCATCCATGTTATCACAAAGGGAAGGGACTCTTTCTTTCTTTCTGCAGCATAGAATTCCATTGTGTAAATGTACCATAGTTCTCTGATCCACTCATTTACACATGGGTACTTAGGCTACTTCCAGCACTTGGCTATTGTAAATTGTGCTGCTAGGAACATGGGGGTGCATAGGTTCTTATGGATTGGTGTTTCAGGGGTCGTAGGGTATAATCCCAGCAGTGGAATTGCCAGGTCAAAAGACAGTTCCATTTTTAGTTTTCTGATGAAATTCCATACTGTTTTCCACAGTGGCTGCACCAGTTTGCATTCCCACTGTGTACTAAGGTTCCCATTTACTCACATCCTCTCCAACATGTCCCGTTTGTTGATTTGTTTATGATGTCCATTCTCACAGGTGTGAAGAGGTATCTCACTGCAGTTTTAGTTTGCATCTTTCTGATGTCTAGTGATGCTGAGCATCTTTTCATATGTCTCTGGGCCCTCTGTATGTCCTCCTTGAAGAAGTGTCTGTTCAAGTCTTTTGCCCATTTTTTAATTGGATTCTTTGTCTTCCTGGAGTGGACTCATGTGAGTTCTTTATATTGTGGAGATCAAACCCTTTTCCAAGGTATCATTGGCAAATATGTCTTCCCATACAGTCAGTTCTCTTTTCACTTTAATGCTGTTTTCTTTAGCCACACAGAAGACTTTTATTTTTATGAGGTCCCATTTCTTTACTCTTTCCTTTATGTCCCTTGCTCTAGGGGACATATCGGTGAAAATACTGCTGCATGGAATATTTGAGATTTTCCTGCCTGTGTTCTCCTCTATAACTCATATGGTGTCATGACTTTTATATTTAAGCCTTTTACCCAACCTGAATTTATTTTTGTGAGTGGTGTAAGTTGGTGCTTGAGTTTCATTTATTTGTATATAGCTGTCCAGATCTCCCAACACCATTTGTTGAAGAGGCTATTTTTACTCTATTTTATACTTCTGCCCCCTTTGTCCAATATTAACTGACCATAGAGACTTGGGTTTATTTCCGGGTTCTCTGTTCTGTTCCGTTGATCTATGTGCCTGTTTTATGCCAGTACCAGGCTGTTTTGATTACAGTGGCCTTGTACTAAAGTTTGATATAAGGTATTGTGATCACTTCTACTTTGTTCTTCTTTCTTAAAATTGCTGCAGCTATTCAGGGTCATTTATGACTCCATATGAATTCCTGAAATGTTTGTTCTACATCTGTGAAATATGTCATTGGTACTTTAATAGGGATTACACTGAATCTATAAATTGCTTTGGAAAGTTTGGACATTTTGATGATGTTAATTCTTCCAGTCCATGAACATGGCACATGCTTCACTTTGTTTGTGTCTTCCTTAATTTCTTTCTTCAGTGTCCTGTAGTTTTCTGAGTACAGGTATTTTACCTCCTTAGTTGGGTTTATTCTGAGGTACTTTATTTTTCTTGCTGCTATATCAAATGGGATTTTTTTTTCTGGTTTCTATCTCTGATGTTTCATTGTTGGTGTATAAAAATGCCTTTGATTTCTGAATATTGACTTTGTATCCCACTGTTTTGCCAAATTCACCTATTAGGTCAAGCAGTGTTTTGGTGGTGTCTATAGGATTTTCTATGTACACAATCATGTCATCTGCAAACAATGACAGTTTTGTTTCCTCCTTTCCAATTTGGATGCCTTTTATTTCGTTTTCTTGTCTGATTGCTGGCTAGGACTTCCAGTGCTATGTTGATTAGGAGTGGTGAAAGCAGACATCCTTCTCTTGTTCCTGATCTTAGTGGGAAAGCTTTTAGTTTTTGCCCATTGAGTCTGATGTTGGCTGTAGGTCTCTCATCTATGGCCTTTATTATGTTCAGGAATGCTCCCTCTATTCCCACTTGGCTGAGTGTTTATATCATAAATGGGTTCTGTACCTTATCAAATGCTTTTTCTGCATCTATTGATATGATCATGTGATTTTTGTCTTTCCTTTTGTTTATGTGTATTACATTTATTGATATGCAAATATTGTATCATACTTGCATCCCTGGATCAATGATGAATTCTACTTGATCATTGTGTAAGATCTTTTTAATGTATTGCTGGATGTGTTTTCCAATATTTTGTTAAGAACTTTTAATGAGCATCTGTGTTCATCAGCAATATTGGCCTGTAATTTTCTTTCTTTGTTGTGTCTTTATCTGGTTTTGAGATTAGGATGATGCTGGCTTCATAAAAAGAGTATGGGAGTCTTCCATCTTCTTGAATTTTTTTAAATAATCTGTGGAGGGTACGGGTTAGCTCTGCCTCAAATGCTTTGTAAAATTACCTGTGAAACCATCTGGTCCAGGGCTTTTGTGGGTGTCAGGAGGTGTTTTTTTTTGTTTTGTTTTGTTTTTACTGCTTCAATTTTGTCTGCTGTCATTGGTCTGTTCAGGCTTTCTGCTTCTTCTTCCTTGATTTTTGGAAGATTATATTTTTCTAGAAATTTGTCCATTTCACCTAGGTTTTCAAATTTCTTGGCATTACTATAGTTCTTCATAGGAATTTCTTATAGTCCTTTGTATTTCTGTTGTATCAGTTGTAATATCTCCTCTTTCATTTCTGACTGTCTTGATTTGGGTCCTCTCTCTTTTTTTTTCTTGATGTGTCTGCTGAAAGGCTTGTCAATTTTGTTTGTCTTTCAGAGAACCAGCTCCTGGATTTGTTGATCCTTAGAATTGTGCTTTTAGTCTCTATGTTGTTTAATTCTGCTCTGATCTTGGTTGTTTCCTTCCTTCTGCTTGCTCTGGGCTGTCTTTGTTGTTGTTCTCCGAGTTCTTGTAGGTGTAGGGATAGGATGTTTATTTGAAATGTTTCTAACTTTTTAGGTAGGCCTGTATCATAATGAACTTCCCTCTCAGGACTACCTATGCTGTGTCCCATAAGTTTTGGATTGTTGTGAGTTCATATTCATTTGTTACTAGGAATTTTTTATTTCTTCCTTGATCTCATTCTTAACCTATTCATTGTTTAATAGCATGCTTCAATCTCCATGAATTTGAGTGTTTTTGAGTTTTTTCCTTGAGGTTGGTCAGTTTAGTCCCTTGTGATCAGAGGAAATGCTTGACATGATTTGTTTTCTTGAATTTGTTGAGACTTGTTTTGTGTCCTATCATATGGTCTATCTTTAAAAATGTTCCATGTGCATTTGAAAAGGATGTGTATTTTGATTCTTTGGGATGAAAGCATATATATATATATATATATATATATATCAGTTAAGTTCATTTGATTTAGGACATTGTTGGATGCTACAATATCTCTGTTGATATTTTGTTTGGAAGACTTATCCATTTTTGACAGTGAGGTGTTGAAATCCCCTACTCTAATTGTGTTGCTGTCAATATCTTCCTTGCTGTCCTCCAAGATTTTCTTTACATATTTGGGTGCTCCTCTGTTGGGTACATATATATTTACAATGTTTATGTCTTCTTGATGGATTGTTCCCTTGAGTATTATGAAGTGAACTTCTGGGTCTCTTTTTATGGTCCTTTTTTTGAAGTCTATTTTGTCTGATATGAGTATTGGTACCCTGGCTTTTTTTCCCTGTCCATTTGCTTGGAATATTTGTTTCCAGCTCTTCACTTTCAGTCTGTGTAGGTCTTTTGTTCTGAGTTGGGTCTCTTGTAGGCAGCATATGTGTGGGTCATGCTTTCTTATCCATTCAGCTATTCTATGTCTTTTTAATCTATTTATATTTCAGGTTATTATTGATAGGTACTTATTCATTGGCATTTTACTTCCTTCATACCTGTTTTCCTCCCTCTCTCACTCTTTTCTTTCCTTTTCTTAAAGCAGTCCACTTAGTCTCTTGCAGAGCTGGTGGAGGAGGTGTATTCTTTGAGACTTCTTTTATGAGGACAAATTTTCAGCAGCTGCCTATGGTCTCTAAGCTCTGCTGGAAGCTTCAGAAAAATGGGACTATGTTTCAAAAATAAGTACAACAGTTGCCTGACGGCCAGGCCCAGACTTATCCTGTCCTAGATGCAGTACCACAAGTGATCACTTGGATGGATAGACATTCATTCAAAATCAAGATACTTTAGATGTTATACTTTCCTCCAAAAAGAAAGTTGTACTATTTTAAGAGACGATTATTGTACTTAGTCACATACAGCTTCTCACAGAGGGCTTTAAAATACTAATACTAAAGAAACTGCTAATACTAAAGAAACATTAAATAAGAAAAATTACCTAGGTAAAATATACACCTAGGTAACTAACATCTCACTATCTAACATTAAAAATATCTGTCCAGCACAGAGATTTATTTTCCTGGTTTTACATGGGGAAAGGTTGAATCTGGAACATACTTTTCTGTTTTTCCTGATTTTACTTGTAATTTATTGTTACCCTCAATTATGTCTTAAATACTATCCTAATGCAACTAGTGTCTTGACAGATGGCACAACTATGATTCTATAGAAACAAGAACAAAATTATAATTACCAAAACCTCTATCTCATCTCCTTCTTAAATTCCTGGCATTCACATTGATCTAGACAATACTTAGAATTTTCTCTTATGACCTAAGGAAGGCATAAAGAAAGGACTAAGAATAAAAAATGTCTCTCTCAAAGGAAATAAACTGCATATGTGCAGGAAAATGTATAGTGTTTCAATAAAACTAATGGCCCACACATATATAGGAAGCTATCAAGCTGGACTAGACTAGTGAAAGCCCTCACTCTTCAGCAAGTCTCCTTGTACAGATCCCGTCCTGAAGTGCACACAATCAGTGACTAGCCCTGCTTTGTTCTAGTAAAAACTTTTTTTTCACTTAAGTCTAAACCACACTCCATCACTTCGAATTCTATATAACATTTTGAGAAGCTACATTTCTACTGGAGGGTTCTTCCACTTGCAAATAAGAATTCCATATAAATTCACAGGAGATTTTCTGTTTGTTTTACATAATCAAGAAAGTTTTATTTCCTTTAATAATAATATATGTTAGGCAAGACTTCCCTCATTAAGAAATTTCACCTACATTTTTGTTCTGTAGAATCGAAGAACAGACCTAGAATAATTTAGAAACTAAAAAGAAAATATGGCCATTACCTTTTCCAATTAAAGTTTTACACTGTTTATCAAATGTCCGACATCTTCCTTCAAAACAGTGGGCTTCACCTGAATGACAACTTTGTCCATTGCGTGCAAAAGTGTCAGGCACACAGTGTGGGGCATACCCATTGCAATAGTCAGTAAAGTCACATTCTGCATCAATTGCTTTCCTGCAAAGTGTGCCACCTGGTTTTAACTAGAAGGGAAAAGAAACAAGATTACATATCAATGATACTCAAGTTTTCTTTTCCTTCAGGCTTTGAATTTCCATCCAATTTTTTCTAAGCTGCCAAGATCAATGAAGAAATTCTTCTTAACTACCTAAGCACTGCATTGACTTTACTGTGCAAAAATGAGTGGGTAATGCTTCCAAGAGATATAATAAACTCAAAGATAGTCAGACCTCCATAATTATGAAAAAGAAAGAAAGAAGGTAGAGCTAAGGAATTAATATAAAAATTACTTATAACCCATCATGGCTATGCTCAGATATACAGCCTTTGGTTTCTCCATATGCCATCCTTAAAGCAGATATCAGCAACCATTTATAAACCAAAAAAAATGTATACCATAATCATTTACAAAAAAGTTTGTAGGTTTTTAAAAAAGAAAATTTAAGGAATAGGAAGTTCATTTCATATATCACATTGCAAACAACTGTAAATAAAGTAACTTCTCGAATTAAAGTAACTTCTTCAGTACTTACTCTTTAGCTGATAGCTTCCAGAGTTCCTTTTCTGTATGCCTGCTTTGGTCAAGAAACATAGAGCTTTCCCTACAGAAAATCCTTTCTTCAGTTCAAACTCCAATTTCTTATGGCTATCATCATTATCCTATGCAAACTAAATCAAATTTGTTGAAGATCTCCAAGGTCCTAGAGGCCCAGTTTATATAAAACTCACACATATCTGCTCCCCCAGAACAAGTTTTCTGTATACTCTTTCTCATGTTTTCAACATGTACTTGCTACCTGTACAAATTTCCAAGTGATGGATAAAAAGACAAAACACGACACATAATGGGTTGAACAATCAAATCAAAACCAGTGATCAGAATTGTGGGTAGAGGAAAAATATATATAAATACAATGAAAAAGTGTTAACACGTGTTTCTTGAGAATATGTTTCCTTTTGTAAACATGCATATGTGGCAATTTTAAAGTTATTTTAATTTAATTTGCTATTAAAACTTAATTTTTTACATCAGTTTATGTATCACAGAAAATATGAGGGGAAGGTATGAAGATTTCCCTTATAACCCCTGCCCCACACATGCAAAGCTTGTGCCATTATCACCCTCTCCAACTAGAGTGGTATATTTGTTACAAATGATGAACCCACATTGGTGCATTGTAGAGGGTAAGAATAACAGTTTTGCTTTACCCACATCACCCCTCCTGCAAGGTGCCACAGCAGAAGCCCAATGGAGACCCTCTTGGGCTTGTGATTTCTCCAACAGGGATAGTGGAAGTAATACGAGAGGCTGGTTTCCCCAGCCTTTGAGACATTGTCCAAGAGCTACATTATTGTACTGCCCCACCCAGAACAATCAGGAAATTGGCACAGTTGGACACTCTGGGGACACCTAGGAATGGGGAAAAGGAATGGGGTCTCACAACAACCAGTGTGTAGATTGCAATGGTCAACCACATATCCTGTTAACGTGCTCAGGATGCCACCAAGAGCCCTAGTCGTGAACCAATAGGATCCCCTCGAGTGAGGATACCCACAAGTAGCCAACAAACGCCCCCAGCACTCCACATACCCTAGAGCTGGCACCCACTCTCCCCAGCCAGTGGTACACATAGGCCACCAACAGTATACACAATCCTGCACTCAACACATGGATATCAGCAGCTGGCTTGACTCTCCTGAATGGAGAAAAGTTAGACAACCTTGAACGCTTCAGGGCACTGCCTTAGTGGAAGCAAATGGGAGCCTCTCTGCCTCTGGACTAGTTTGGGGGGATTGAGAGAAGGCATTCAATCCTAATTTCTCCACAATGATGGAATAAGATAAATGGAGTAAACATACACATAGAAAAGATCTGAGAGACCTCCCAAAACCTTCTGGGCTGACTTGATGACTGGCTTCTTAATCATCTTAATCTTCTTAATCATCTTAAGCTCAGTGGGATATAAGAAGGAACAGATAAACAAATAAATAAAAATCAGGAAAACAATACATGAATAAAATGAGAAGTTTAATAGAGAAATGGTGTTTCAAAAGAACCAAACAGAAATTCTGTGTCTAAATAATAAAATTACTGACTAAACTGAAAAATTCCATATAAAGACCTTCAAGAGTACAGATGATCAAGTAGAAGAAACAATGAACTTAGAAACAATCATTTGAAATTATCCATTCAGAGAACCAGAAAAATTAAAAAAGGAAAATCTTCAGTACTTGTGAGATACCATCAAAAGAAACACTATACACATTATGGGAGTCCCAGAAGGAGCAAGGAAAGAAAAGGGACCAGAAGCTTATTTAAAGAAATAATGACAGAAAAATTTCCCAAATCTGGGAAAGGAAATGTACACAAAGCCAAAAGAACTCTAAATAGATTAAACATAGGGAGGTATTCAAAAGACACATTACAAATAAACTGTCAAAAGTCAACCACAAAGAGAACATTTTGAAAGCAATAAAAGTAATTATTGTATGAATGGGAACCCACATAAGAGTATAAGTAGATCACTCAGAAAATCTTTGCTGGCCAAGAGAGAGTGAGATGACATTTTCTAAGTGCCAAAAGGAAAATCACTTTCCAACTAGTAATACTATACCTAGCAAAGATGCCCTTCAGAAATTAAGAAAAGATAAGACTTCCACAGAAAAACAAAAGCTGAAGGAGTTCATTGCCACTAGACCTGTCTTTAAAAAATGCTAATGAGAGTTCTTCAAATCAAAGTAAAAAGATGCTGATTATCAATATGAAAGTATAAAAATCATCTGTGAGGAATGGTGCAGCCACTGTGGAAAACCGTATGAAGGTTCCTCAAAAAATTAAAAATGGAACTGTCTTTTGACTCAGTGCTTCCACTTCTTGGTATATATCTGGAAAAACCCAAAGCACTATTTTAAAAGTATGTATGCACCCCTATGTTCATTGCAGCATTCTTTACAATAGCTAAGATTGGAACTAACCCAAGTGCCCATCAATAGATGAGTAGATAAAAAAGAAGAATTTTTATAAAAGAGTAAAACACCACCACCAGGGCCACCACTAATGGCAGAAAGCCACAACAACTGCAACAGTTTGCTCTGCATTGATTTCACTTGCCTGCTCACAAGCTGAAGCTTTCAGGGTAGAATGTCCATTTGAAGAGCTAACTCTGCAGGAGCATACCTTGGACCCAGAGACTGTGGCCATAGAGGGCCACCATTTATTCATGTTCTTCAGCAACAACAGACAATGGCAATAATGCTATTACCATTACTAACCGGCACATTATAAAATACACCAATAACTTAAAAGTTTCTTGTTTTCTGGTGACCCAATTTTTTTAAAAAAAGCTTCTTTAGACTACTTGTAATAAAAATAGCTAAGATTTACAAAAACAGTAAATAAATAAAAATACAAATCATTGGTAATGTTAAGTATAGTGAAATTCAGAGTACTCCAACACTGTAATATGTTGGCATGGAAATCACCTTAAATCTAATGTAAAATTTATAAGACAAAAGTATTAAAAATAACTGTAGCTGCAATTACTTGTTCATGGATACAAAATATGCAAACATATTAAAATACAATATCAATAGTATAAAAAATGGGGAGAAGTAAAGGTATAGAGTTTTTGTATGAGATCAAAGCTAAGTTATCAGCTTAAAACAGACTATTATAACCTTAAAGTGTTCAGTATAATCTTTGTAGTAATCATAAAGAAAATACAGGTGGTTGATACACAAAGATAAAGATAAATGACTCAAAGCATATCACCATAAAAATATCAGCAAACAACATTTGACAATAATAGAGAAAAATGAGATAAAAGAACTAAAAAAATGAACAATACGGCAAAAGCACACTTTCCTTGTCAATAATTACTTTAAAAGTAAGATCCAACCATATGCTATCTGCAAGAAACTCACTTAAGCATTCAGGAAATGCAGAGACTAAAAATGAAGGGATAGAAGAATGAAGATATGGAAAAATGCAATTGGCAATCAGAAAGAGCAGGGAGGGCTACCTTTATGTCAGATAAAATACACTTTAGGTCAAAAACTGTCACATGAGTAAAGAAGGTTATTATATAATGAAAGAGGTTAATTCATCAGGGGGATATAACAATTATAAATATATTATGCACTCAATATCAGAATAACTAATATACAAAGCAAATATAGTAATAATTGAAGAAATAGTCACCAAAAACTACAACAGTAATAAATAGAGATGATAAAAACAATAGAAAACACCATTGAAAGTAAGAGCTATTATTTTGAAAAGATAAAACTGACAAATCTTTAGCTGGGCTAGAAAAAGGAGAAACCAAACTAAGTTATAAATAAAGGAGGTGATGTTACAACAGATATCACAGAAATTTAAAATGTCATTAGAGGTTATAATCATATTCAAACAAACTGCATAACCTAGAAGAAACACATCAATTCCTAGAAACAAACTAACAAAATTAAATCATAAAAAATAGAAAATCAGAATAAACCAGTAATGATTAAGGAGACTGAATGAGTTATCAAAAACCTGGCAACAAAGAAAAGCCCAAGATGAGATACATCAGGTAATTAGATTATCAGGTAAATTCTAACAAACATTTAAGAAATAATGCCAATTCTTCTCAATTTCTTAAAAAAAAAAAAAACAGAAGAAAAACAATCACTTAGAAATTCATTTTAGAAGGTCAGATTGACCCTGATACCAAAGTCAGACAGAACATTACAAGAAAATGAAACTATACACCAATGCAGTAGCTTGACCTGATGAACAAGCCTGATGAACATAGATAGGTACAAAAATTCTCAACAAAATACTAGCAAGTCAAATTCAACTGCACAGTAATAGGATCATACACCATGATAAAGGGGGATTTTATCCTTAGGATGCAAGGATGTTTGAACACACACAAATCAATAAATGTTATATATCACTTTAATAGACTGAAGGATAAAAATATGATCATCTTAATAGATGAAGAAAAAGCATTTGACAAAATTCAGCATATTTTATGATAATATATCAACCATTTTTACACAGAAGGAATGCATCTCAACATAATAAAGGTTACATATGACAAATCCATAACTAACATCACAAGGGTGCCCTCTCTTACCACTTCAATTGAACTTAGTACTAAAGTCCTAGTCAGAGCAACTAGGCAAGAAAAAAAAAAGGCATCCAAATTGGAAAGTAAAAATTCAACACATCTCTGTTGAAGGTGACAGTACTGTAGATATAGAAAACCCAAGGAGACTGGAAGGTGGCAGCCAAGTAGGTGGAAGCTGAGCCCACTTGCTCATGCCCCCAACACATATTTTTGGCTGATCTTCCAACAAGTGACCTAAACAATCAACAGAACCTCAGGTGATGTGAAGAAGAAATTCATGTGTGCAGATGACATAATCTTATATGCAGAATATCCTAAAGAAGCCACCAAAAATCAGAACTGAGAAAAAATTCAGTAAAGTCACAGGATATAAAATCAGACTATAAAAATATCTGCATTTCTACACATATACAACAAAATGTACGGAGAAGAGATTTTTTTCCTTTTTTAAAAATTACTTTGTTATTGTTCAATTACAGTTGTCTGCATTTTTCTCCCCACCACTCCCCTGCCACCCCAGCCAAACCCACCTCCCTCCCTTGCTTCCACACTCCCCCTTGGTTTTGTTCATGTGTCCTTTATAGTAGTTCCTGAAAACCCTTCTCCCCACTATCCCCTCCCTCTGACTATTGTTAGATTGTTCTTAATTTCAATGTCTCTGGTTATATTTTGTTTGTATTTTTGTTTTGTTGATTAAGTTCCAGTTAAAAGTGAGATCTTATGGTATTTGTCCCTCACCACCTGACTTATTTCACTTAGCACAGTGCTCTCTAGATCCATCCATGCTGTTGCAAAGGGTAGGAGCTCCTTTCTTTCTGCTGTGTAGAATTCCATTGTGTAAATGTACCATAGTTTTTTGATCCACTCATTTACTCATAGGCACTTAGATTGCTTCTAGCACTTGACTATTATAAATTGTGCTGCTAGGAACATTGGAGTGCATAGGTTCTCTTGGACTGATGTTTCAGGGCTCTTTGGTGATAATCCCCACAGTGGAATTGCCAGGTCAAGAGGCAGTTCCATTTTCAGTTTTCTGAGGAAATGCCATACTGTTTTCCACAATGGCTGCACCAGTCTGCAATCCCACCAACAGAGCATGAGGGTTACCTTTTCTCCACATCCTCTCCAACACTTGTTTGTTGCTTTGTTTATGATGGCCATTCTGACCGGTGTGAAGTGGTATCTCATTGTGGTTTTAATTTGCATCTCTCTGATGGCTAGTGATGCTGAGCATCTTTTCATGTCTCTGGACCCTCTGTATGTCCTCCTTGGAGAAGTGTCTGTTCAAGTCTTTTGCCTGTTTTTAATTGGGATTTTTGCCTTCCTGGAGTGGAGTTGTGTGAGTTCTTTATATATTTTGGAGATCAAACTCTTGTCAGAGTATCATTGGCAAATATGTTTTCCCATATATGTGGTTCTCTTTTCATTTTAATGCTGTTTTCTTTAGCTGTGCAGAAGCTTTTTATTTTGATGAGGTCCCATTTGTTTACTCTTTCCTTTATGTCCCTTGCTCTAGGGGACATATCGGTGAAAATACTGCTGCATGGAATATTTGAGATTTTCCTGCCTGTGTTCTCCTCTATAACTCATATGGTGTCATGACTTTTATATTTAAACCTTTTACCCAACTTGAATTTATTTTTGTGAGTGGTGTAAGTTGGTGCTTGAGTTTCATTTATTTGTATATAGCTGTCCAGATCTCCCAACACCATTTGTTGAAGAGGCTATTTTTACTCCATTTTATGCTTCTGCCCCTTGTCCAATACTAATTGACCATAGAGACTTGGGTTTATTTCCAGGTTCTCTGTTCTGTTCCATTGATCTATGTGCCTGTTTTATGCCAGTACCAGGCTGTTTTGATTACAGCAGACTTATACTAAAGTTTGATATAAGGTATTGTGATCACTTCTACTTTGTTCTTCTTTCTTAAAATTGCTGCAGCTATTCAGGGTCATTTATGACTCCATATAAATTCCTGAAATGTTTGTTCTACATCTGTGAAATATGTCATTGGTACTTTAATAGGGATTACACTGAATCTATAAATTGCTTTGGAAAGTTTGGACATTTTGATGATGTTAATTCTTCCAGTCCATGAACATGGCACATGCTTCACTTTGTTTGTGTCTTCCTTAATTTCTTTCTTCAGTGTCCTGTAGTTTTCTGAGTACAGGTATTTTACCTCCTTAGTTGGGTTTATTCTGAGGTACTTTATTTTTCTTGCTGCTATATCAAATGGGATTTTTTTCTGGTTTCTATCTCTGATGTTTCATTGTTGGTGTACAAAAATGCCTTTGATTTCTGAATATTGACTTTGTATCCCACTGTTTTGCCAAATTCACCTATTAGGTCAAGCAGTGTTTTGGTGGTGTCTATAGGATTTTCTATGTACACAATCATGTCATCTGCAAACAATGACAGTTTTGTTTCCTCCTTTCCAATTTGGATGCCTTTTATTTCTTTTTCTTGTCTGATTGCTGGCTAGGACTTCCAGTGCTATGTTGATTAGGAGTGGTGAAAGCAGACATCCTTCTCTTGTTCCTGATCTTAGTGGGAAAGCTTTTAGTTTTTGCCCATTGAGTCTCTGATGTTGGCTGTAGGTCTCTCATCTACGGCCTTTATTATGTTCAGGAATGCTCCCTCTATTCCCACTTGGCTGAGTGTTTATATCATAAATGGGTTCTGTACCTTATCAAATGCTTTTTCTGCATCTATTGATATGATCATGTGATTTTTGTCTTTCCTTTTGTTTATGTGTATTACATTTATTGATATGCAAATATTGTATCATACTTGCATCCCTGGATCAATGATGAATTCTACTTGATCATTGTGTAAGATCTTTTTAATGTATTGCTGGATGTGTTTTTCAATATTTTGTTAAGAACTTTTAATGAGCATCTGTGTTCATCAGCAATATTGGCCTGTAATTTTCTTTCTTTGTTGTGTCTTTATCTGGTTTTGAGATTAGGATGATGCTGGCTTCATAAAAAGAGTATGGGAGTCTTCCATCTTCTTGAATTTTTTTAAATAATCTGTGCAGGGTATGGGTTAGCTCTGCCTCAAATGCTTTGTAAAATTTTCCTGTGAAACCATCTGCTCCAGGGCTTTTGTGGGTGTCAGGAGGTGTTTTTTTTGTTTTGTTTTGTTTTTTACTGCTTCAATTTTGTCTGCTGTCATTGGTCTGTTCAGGCTTTCTGCTTCTTCTTCCTTGATTTTTGGAAGATTATATTTTTCTAGAAATTTGTCCATTTCACCTAGGTTTTCAAATTTCTTGGCATTACTATAGTTCTTCATAGGAATTTCTTACAGTCCTTTGTATTTCTGTTATATCAGCTATAATCTCTCCTCTTTCATTTCTGACTGTCTTGATTTGGGTCCTCTCTCTTTTTTTTTCTTGATGTTTCTGCTTAAAGGCTTGTCCATTTTGTTTATCTTTCAGAGAACCAGCTCCTGGATTTATTGATCCTTAGAATTGTGCTTTTAGTCTCTATGTTGTTTAATTCTGCTCTGATCTTGGTTGTTTCCTTCCTTCTGCTTGCTCTGGGCTGTCTTTGTTGTTGTTCCTCCAGCTCTTGTAGGTGTAGGGATAGGTTGTTTATTTGAAATGTTTCTAACTTTTTTAGGTAGGCCTGTATCACTATGAACTTCCCTCTCAGGACTACCTTTGCTGTGTCCCATAAGTTTTGGATTGTTGTGAGTTCATATTCATTTGTTACTAGGAATTTTTTATTTCTTCCTTGATCTCATTCTTGACCCATTCATTGCTTAATAGCATGCTTCAATCTCCATGAATTTGAGTGTTTTTGAGTTTTTTCCTTGAGGTTGGTCAGTTTAGTCCCTTGTGATCAGAGGAAATGCTTAATGTAATTTCAGTTTTCTTGAATTTGTTGAGGCTTGTTTTGTGTCCTACCATGTGGTCTATCTTTGATAATGTTCCATGTGCATTTGAAAAGAATGTGTATTTTGCTTCTTTGGGATGGAGGGCTCTCTATATATCATTGAAGTCTATATCATTTAGGGCATTGTTCAATGCTGCAATATTTTTGTTGATATTTTGTTTGGAAGATCTGTCCATTTTTGACAGTGTTAAATCCCCTACTCCAATTGTGTTGCTGTCAATATCTTCCTTGCTGTCCTCCAAGATTTTCTTTACATATTTGGGTGCTCCTATGTTGGGTGCATATATATTCACAATGTTTTTGTCTTCTTGATGGATTGTTCCCTTCAGTATTATGAAGTGAACTTCTGGGTCTCTTTTTATGGTCCTTTTTTTGAAGTCTATTTTCTCTGATATGGGTATTGGTACCCTGGCTTTTTTTCCCTGTCCATTTGCTTGGAACATTTGTTTCCAGCCCTTCACTTTCAGTCTGTGTAGGTCTTTTGTTCTGAGATGGGTCTCTTGTAGGCAGCATATGTGTGGGTCATGCTTTCTTATCCATCAGCTATTCTCTGTCTTTTGACTGGTGCATTTAATCAGTTTACATTTAAGGTTATTATTGGTAGGTACTTAATCATTGCCATTTTTTTGTACCTGTGTTGCTCTCTCTTTCACTGTTTTTCTCCTTGTTCTTAAAACAAATCCTTTAGCATCTCTTGCAGGTCTGGTTTGGAGGAGGTATAATCTTAGAGGCTTCTTTTGTCTGAGAAGCTCCTTATTTGGCCTTCCATTTTAATAGAGAGCCTTGCTGGATAATGTAGTCTTGGTTACAGGCTTCTGGTTCTCATTACTTGGAAAATTTCTTGCCATTCTCTTCTGGCTTGGAGCATTTCCATTGAGAAGTGAGCTGCTAGTCTTATCGGGGCTCCCTTGTATGTTACTTTCTGTTTTTTCTTGCTGCCTTTAGGATTCTCTCTTTATCTTGGAATTTTGCCATTTTAATTATTATGTGTTTGAAGAGGGCTTCTCTGGGTTCCTCTTGATTGGGACTGTCTTTGTTTCCTAGATTTGTGTGACTTTTTCTCTCATCAAATTAAGGAATTTTATCATCATTACTTTTTTAAACAAATTTTCTATCCCTTGCTGTTCTTCTTCTCCTTCTGGTATCCCTATTATATGGATATTATTATGTTTCATGTTGTCCTGCATTTCTCTTAACCCCTCCTCATTCTTTCTGATCCTCTTTTCCTTTTCATGCTCATTCTGGTTGTTATATTCTACCTTGTCCTCGAGCTCACTGATCCGATCCTCTGCTTCACTGAGACTGCTTTTGATTCCTCCTACTGTGTTCTTTCATTCAGAAATTGCATTCTTCATTTCCTCTTAGCCATTGTTGATAGTTTCTATTTCCTTTTTCATGTTGATATGGTTTGCAGTGAGTTCATTGTAGTTTCCCTGTAGTTTCTGGTAATTCTCTGTGAGTTCATTGATCTTCCTGATAATCACTGCTTTGAACTCAGTATCTGATAGTTGACTTGCCTCTCTTTTAGTTAGCATTCTTTCTGAAGCTTCCTCCTTTCCTTTCATTTGGGGATTGTTTCTCTGCCTTCTCATTGTTTGTGAGACTCTTCTTTTTAGCCTCTACTTCTTAAATTGACCTGTTCTGCCTCCATGAATTTCTGGTGTGAACTTCTATGGTAAAAGACCTGTGAGATTCAGTGGTGTAGACTCTTGGATCTCCTGAGCTTGCTGGTCTTGGGCTGTCATTTATGTTGGCTCTCTGTATGTCTTTGGGTTTTGATTGTTGTTGGGTCTTTCTTATGGAGTATCCTTCCCTCCAGCTGGTTACCTGAGGGTCACTCCACCCACCACCTCTTGTATTCTGTTGTGCAGGTGTGGGCAAGTTGCACTGAAGCTGGTTCTTCTGTGTGTACAAGGTTTTGAGGATTCTCTCTTGCTCTTGTTCAGTTGGTTGTTTTTAGTAATTTCTCCACCATTTACTTGTATTTCCAAATAGGTCCTGGGTGAGTTAGTGTGTCTTCCATTCCCTCCTTCACCTTCTTTGTTGTTATCTGTTGGTGGTTCCTTTGTTGGTGGGTTTCCTCTTCCAGCAGGTATCCTGGTGTTCACAGCTTCCACCTACTCTTTTTTGTGATAAGTTGGAGGGGCGAGGCAAAATGGTTTAAGACAGCAGGAGTGTATTCTATGATATTTAAAGTACCAACGCATAGAGAAGAGATAGTAGATCCTTTGTCTATGTATAGTGTTAGCCGTGATATTTCACCCAGCTAGCCACTTTTTAGAAAGGGTGGAAAGAAGATAAGACTCTTGTTGAGGGAAAGAGGATTGTGATTTGGATCTAGAAAGCAGTGAGCTTGTGGGAGGTCAGATAATAAGGTAAAATGAGAGTATGGATAGTAAATAGGTATAGTGTGTGAGAGAACAGAGTTAACCACAACAGTAATAAAATTCAGGAAACAGTGAAGTGGGCTAACATCTGGGAGGGGTGCTATTTAGTATTCACAATTCTATGGAATAGCAATTATTTACAATAGTAATGGAGCAACAATCATACGACAGAATCTGGATAACCAGAATAGGAAGTATAGGTCATAGAGTAGTGTGCTAAGGGAACACAAGTGAAGTAAAAGACAGTAAGTTAAAAATATGCTATGAAAGAGAGAACAATGGAAACCAGTCAAATAATGCAATTTAAACAGCCAAGTGAAGAAGACTAAACACAAAGAAGAGAAATACAAAAATACTAATGAAATGAAACATGTAAGAATAATGAAAAAATAATACAAATATAAAATAACTTGCAAGTTCTCTGGAGTAGCAAAATGAAATTTGTCTCACTGTCTCAGTTGTTGGGATGACCCCTCTTTGGGTCCAACTCTGGTCTTTTCACAGTTCCAGGTTTTATTTGTCTCAGTTGTTGGAATTTAAAAAGCAAAAAAAGAAGGAGGAGGGGGAGGAGGAGGGGGAAGGAAGGAGAGATATCAAGGGAAATTAAGAAAGAAGGAAAGAAGAAATAAAAAAGAGAGAAGGAAAGTAAGGAAGAAGGGATTAAAAGAAAAAAAAAAGCCTCTTGCTGGCTTCAATCTGGCCAAGGCAGTTCTGCTGGTTTTCCTGGCTGCAGCGAGCTGAAGGGGAATTAGTTTTGCTTTTCTCCCTTCCTGAGCTGCACTGGCCCAGCCTCCAGCCAGGTTCCTCAGTTCACTGCTGGGCCCCCAGTTCCCTTCTGTGCCCAGCCTAGGCCTTCAACCCACCAGTTGCACTGTCCTTGAGGTGCACCAGTTAGGGGCAACTCACACACCACCTTCTTGCTCTTTGCTGTCCTAGATGCAAGGGACTCGCAGCACCTCTTTAGACTAGTTCAGCACCACCACCCCCCACACTGAGTTAAGTCTTTCTGTAGATTTCTGGCTTCTTGAGCCCCGCAGTTCTCCTCTTCAGGGGCATCTTCACCCTCCTCTTAGAAAGCCAGTCAGCCCTGCAAGGCAGGGGTGCTGCTGTGGCTGCCCTTGCAGATTCTGGTGTGCGCCTCCTCTGCTGCTTCTCCGGGGGCACAGGCATTGGTTGTGTGGTGCCTCTGGGTTGCAGGGTCAGGCGTGCTCCATCTGGGGCCTGCAGGTGTGGTGGGACAGGCAGCCACCAGTCCCACAGGTTCGGGTGCACACTCTCCCTGGGGCTTCAGGTGTGAGTGCAGGGGTAGGGATGCAGGAGGCCAGGCAGCTGCTGCAGCCAGCATCCACAGTCTGTGAGTGCACACAGTCCCCATGTGTTTGCCACTTTGCCCTTATTCCCCTCCCTGCAACTTCAAGCAATGAGGTCTGTCCTAGTGCTGCTCAAATCCTGTTTGGCAGGGGAGGGAGCCATTGACCTGGCTCTCTCCCAAGAACCCTGGGGCAGACCAGGCAAATACCAGACCTGGGGCTGCAGCTGCCCTGGTCCCTTTGCTGGACCCAGGGACCTTATTGTCCTGAAGCACTCTCCTTACCATCTTATTTTTCAATGTCTTCTACAATTTTTGGTCTCCAATCTTCATATATGCTGGGATACTGTTGGCTGTTGGCTCTGTTCCTCAGAGATCAGCTCAAGAAGAGATTTTTTTTAAGTCCACTTATGATAGTATCAGAAAGGATGGAATACTTAGGGAATAGATTTAACCAAGAAGGTGAAAGACATGTCCATGAAAAACTTATAAGACATTGATGAAAAAATTGAGATACAAGTAAATGAAAAGATATTCTGTGTTCATGGATAGGAACAATTAACATCATTGTAATATCCATACTACCAAAGGTACCTCACAAAAATTAAAAATAGAACTACTACTATTGATCGGGGAATCCCATTTATAAGTATGTATCTGAAGGACATAAAATTTTCATGGGTTATGTGTACCTCCACGTTCACGCAGCATAATGCACAACAAACAACACATGGAAACAACTTAAGTGTTCATCAATGGATGCATATATTTGTAAAATGCAGTATATCTACACAATGGGATAATATCTGGTCATGAAAAAGAAGGAAATCCTGTCATTTATGACAACACAGATAAAACTTGAGGGTATTATTCTAAATGAAATAAGCCAGACAAGAGAAAGACAAATGCTTTACGATCTTGTGTGTGGAATACATTTTTTAAAAAAAGACACCCAAACTCACCAAAACAAAAAGTAGAATGGTAGTTCCCAGATGCAGCAAGATGGGGAAAATGGGAAGATGTTGGTCAAAGGTACAAATTTTCAACTATAAATGAATAATTCTGGGGGTCTAATGTACAGCATGGTGACTATAGTTAATAATAATGTATTATATATTTGAAGGTTGCTAAGACAGTAAATCTTAAATGTCCTCACTATATGAAGTGGTGGATGTGTTAACTAACTTTATGTGGTAATTACTTTGCAATATATACTTATACCAAAACATTAAATTTATATAGTGTTATAAGTCAACCATATCTCAAAAAAGCTGGGGGAAATTTTTTTAAAAAGATAAAAGCATACTGTTTCTCCAATCTACAGATGTTTGCCTTTAACCTTGTTCAGAAGTCCCTTCTTTCTTCCTATTTCCCTTTCCTTTCCTTTCATTCTTTTCCTTCCTTCCTTCCTTCCTTCCTTCTTTCCTTCTTAGGATTCCAGTGAATTGTACTGGATGTGCAACAATTACTGAGGAATTCTCTACTATAAAGGACACATGGACAAAACCAAGGCAGAGGGTGGACGCAAGGGAGGGAAGTGTGTTTGGCGGGGGTTGGGGGTGAGTGGTGGGGAGAAAATGCAGATAACTGTAATTGAACAACAATAAAGTAATAAAAAAACAGGAATTGAATGATTGCAACAATAATTGAATAAATTACAAAGGAATGGAGGACTTTATCAGAAGACAGTGAAGACAATTTAGGCAACAAATGAAACTAACCTAACTTTCTAAACTTATATGGGTAAGGTAGGGGGTTAGAAAATAGGACCATAAGGGGGTTGCTCCAGATGTATGTCAGTCATTGAGAAGTCTCAGTGGGTATCAGAAAGATTTGTGATGAGGTGAAGCCAGGAGAGAAGCATCGGGTATTATGTCCATGAGAGGTCTATAAATGATAGCTTGCCCAGTGGACTGAAGTGGGAAAATGGGTCCAATATTACCTGGATATAATACAATGAGAAGGGCAAAATATGTTTTCCATCTTCTATAAACAATAATGTCAAGAAATTAATTGTGAGCTATTATAAAATACAGATGGCCTCTTACCTTGCAATCATTTGTGCAGCATTCCCCAGAACCACACTGTTTCTCATGTTTCAATCTGCATGATGTAGCCTCACAGCAGGTTTTATGTGTGCAATTCTGTAAATAAATGTTGTTACTCAATCACATATGATTAGCTACCATCAAATAAAACTGTCACTCAGGATTTCTTTACAAAGTCTGAAGCTTTTCTTAAATTCTAAGTTTTAGTAATCCCATTCTTTATATGATTTTACAGAAATCAACATCTTATTAACTAGTTTATAAAAGGGTGTTGTTTCACTACATTCCATATAATCTGAGTAATATTAACATACTACTGTGAAACCAAAACCTTAGAGGAAATACTCACTACATACCTTGCTAACTACCATTCTCTTCAAATTTTTTCTTATATTCTTGCTTTTATAATTAATTGTATAAGCCAAATTTGTTCACAAGTAGAACTTCTTTGATGTGAAATTATCAAAAGCAACATTCTTCTCTCTCTGAAATGGCAAAATCCCCAAAATCACCCTAAAAAAGGTGGTCCCAGAAGTCAGGCTCATCTATTCAGACCTCTGATTTCACTGGGATGTTGGCCCTATAGATACTTGTATTTTATAAGATTCAGTGCTTCCAGTCCATCATTTCTACTTTTCAGTGGCAAGTTTATTCTAAATTATGTAGTCTATCAGTATCAGATGTTTTTTTCTGGGTGATGTCTTTTTTGTTACTTATAATTCTTATTACTCTTTTCAATGAACAGCTTGACCATAAGCTGTGGTACTATACTTTTAAAAAGTTATTTATGAGACCTAAGATGGCAGAGGAATAAATGGAAGCTACACTGACCTCCTCCCTGGACCAAACTGGAATTACAACTAAATTGAAGAGAAATCATCCTGAATACCCAACTGAATTCTACCTAGAGAAAAGCCTTATGGCCAAGGACAGACAGAACAAAACACACCACCAAAACGAGACTGGTAGGGACTATGAAGGAGGCATGAGAGGGCTTGCTGGGCTCCCATGGGCAGCAGCTTAAGTTCTGGAGGGATATTTTAGTGGCTGGGAGTTCCCCCAAGAAGAGTGAAATTTAAACCCCAAGCTGGGCTACCCAGCCTACAGCAACAGAGCCAGGAAAAAAACCAATAACACCCAGCTGTGAAAAGCAGCAGGGTTTCTGTCCATCAGGAAGATACAGTTGGATATGTAGAAGCCTCTTAAATGGACAACGCACAAAATTTTGTTTGCAGCCACTTACACTGGGCGCCAGCAGAGGGAGGGCAGAGTGGACTAGAGATGCATAAGAAAAGTCTGGTGTTGGTGGCTCTGGAGAGAGAACTGAAAGAACAGCCTCTTTGCTGAGATCATTTGCTGAGTCACTTTGCATATGGCACAGGCCATCTTTCCCAGGCACAACACTCTCCCTCTCCAAGTGGTATCAGCCTGAGGGGAAGCAAAAGTCCACTGGAATTACTCTGCTCCACCCTGTAGAGCTTAAGCCAGGTCACTGAGAAGTACATCTGGAGGTTATCTATATGATTAAATTTAACAATTAAGGTGGATCTCTGGGAGCTCTAAGACTTCAGTTGATCTGCCCCAGTGTCCAGGTGCTGGTAGAAGCCAGACATGGTGCACAGTCTAGCTCCTTCAGCAGACAAACAAGCCCAGCAGAGGGAGCCACAAGTTGTGGATTGCTGATAACTCCAAACAGGTTGCCCAGGGCCAGTCACAGGCAGTGTCTGACATAGGTCTGAACAAGCCACTTTGCAGATGTATCTAATACACAGAAACAAACACAAAGAGGTGGCCAAAATGGGAAGACAAAGAAACAGGGCCCAAATGAAAGAATAAAAGAATACTCCAAAAGAAGAACTAGGTGAAAGGGAGGCAAATAATTTATCAAATATAGAGTTTAGAATAATGATTATAAGAATACTCAACAGCATGAAAAAATATACAAAAACAAATTGTAAAAAAGGACCAGTCATAAATAAAGAATGCATTCTCTGAAATAAATAATACATTGGAAGGAATGAACAGTAGGTTAGATGAAGCAGAGGATCAAATCAGTGATTTGAAAGATAAGGTAGGAAAAAAGCACCCAAGAAGAGCAGCAAAAAGGAAAAACAATTAAAAAGAATGAGGAGAGCTTAAGAAACTTTTGGGACAACATGAAGCATAACAGCATCTGTATCATTGGAATGAATACCAGAAGAGGAAGAAAGTGAAAAATGGATCAAGAACCTATTTTAAGGAATAATGACTGCAAAGTTTTCCAGTCTGATGAAAAAATGACACACAAGTCCAGGAAGTGCAGAGAGTCCCAAATAAGATGGACCCCAAGAGGCCTATACCAAGACACATCATAATTCAAATGACAAGGCTAAAAACAAGGGAAGAACCCTAAAAGCTACAAGAGAAAAGCAGGTTGTTACCTACAAGGGAGCTCTAATTAGACTGTCATCTGATTTCTCAACAAAACATTTCAAGCCAGAAGGGATTGGCATGAAATATTGCAAGCGATGAAAAGCAAGGCCCTGCAACCAAGGTTATTTTACCCAGCAAGGCTATCATTTAAAATTGAAGGAGAAACAAAGAGTTTCCCAGACAAGAAAAAGCTAGAAGAGTTTGTTAACACCAAACCAGTACTACAACAAGTGTTAAAGGGCTTGCTTTAAGAAGAAGAAAAAGGAAAAGAAAAGAGGAAAATGGTTTAAAAATAAAACGGCAATAAATAGGTATCTATCAATAATCTCTTTAAGTGTAAGTGGTTTAAATGCTTCAACCAAAGATACAAGGTTGCTAAATAGCTAAGAAAACAAGGCCCACATACATGCAGCCTCCAAAAGACTTGCCTCAGATCAAAAGACACAAAGACTAAAAGTAAAGAAGTGGAGAAAGGTATTTCATCCAAATGGAAAGGAAGAAAAAGCTGGGGTATAGCAACATTTATATCCAAAAAAGTACACTTTAAAACCAATGCAATAGCAAGAGACAAAGAAGGACACTACATAATGATAAAGGGAACAATCCAACAACAGGATATAGCCCTAGTAAACATTTACACACCCAACGTAGCAGCACCTATACTGGTGAAGCAAATCTTAAGGGACATAAACTGAGAGATCAACAGAATATAGTCATAGCGGGGGAAGTCACACTCCATTGACTTCAATAGATAGGTCTTCCAAACAGAAAATCAACAAGGAAACATCAGCCTTAAATGACATCCTAGAGCAAATGGGTTTAATTGATATCTTCAGAGCATCTCACCCCAAAACAGTAGAATATACATACTTTTCAAGTGCATGTGAAATGTTTTCTAGGAGAGACCACATGTTAAGACACAAAACAAGTCTCAATAAATGTAAGAACACTGAAATCATATAAAGCATTTTCTCTGACCACAATGCTAGGAAACTGGAAATCAATCACAAGAACACTGAAAAATACACAAAGACGTAGAGGCTAATAATATGTTATTAAACAATGAATGGGTCAACCATGAGATCAAGGAAGAAATCAAAAGATACCCTGAGACAAATGAAAATAAGAATACAACATCCAAAATCTGTGGGGCACAGAGAAAGTAACCCTAAGAGAGAAATTCATAGTATCACAACATATCTCAAAAAATTTTAAAAAGCTCAAATAAACAATCTAACTTTACACTTAAAGGAACATGAAAAAGAACAACAAACAAAGCCTAAAGTGAGTAGAAGGAAGAAATAATAAGGATCAAAGAGAAAATAAATGAAATAGAGTCTTAAAAATGATAACAAAAGATAAATGAATCCAGGAGCTGGTTCTTTGCAAAGATAAACAAGATTCACAACCCTTTAACCAGACTCATCAAGAAAAAAAGAGAGAGGACTCAAATAAATAAAATCAGAAATGAAAGAAAAGAAATAACAACTGACACCAAAGAAATACAAAGAATTGTAGGAAAATACTATGAACAACTATATGCCAACAAACTGGACAACCTGGAAGAAATTGATAAATTCCTAGAAACACACAATCTCCCAAAACTAAATCAGAAGGAATCTGAGAATCTGAATAGACAGATTATACCTAGTGAAATTGAAACAGTAATCAAAAAACTCCCAAAAAACAAAAGCCCTGGACCAGCTGGCTTCACAGGTGAATTTTACCAAGCATTCCAGGAGAAATAACACCTATCCTTCTCAAGCTATTTCAAAAAATGCAAGAGGGAAGGCTCCTAAACTCATTTTATGAGGCCCGAATTATCCTAATTCCAAAATGAGATAAAAACATTACAAAAACAGAAAATTATGGGCCAATATCCCTGATGACCATAGATGCTAAAATCCTCAACAAAATAATAACAAACCAAATTCAGCAATACATAAAAAGATCATAAGCCATGATCAGGTGGGATTTATTCCAGGAATGCAAGGTTGGTACAACTTTTGCAAATCAATAAATGTGATTCACCACATAAACAAAATGAAGGATAAAAACTATGTGATCATATCACTAGATGCAGAAAAAGCATTTGATAAAATGTAGCAGCAATTTATGATAAAAACTGTCAGCAAAGTGGGATTAGAGGGAACATACCTACATGTAATAAAGGCCATGTATGACAATCACATCATACTCAACAGGCAAAAACTACAAGTGTTCCCCTTAAGATCAGAACAAGACAGGGATGTCTGCTCTCACCTCTTTTATTCAAAATAGTACTTGGAAGTCCTAGCCACAGCCGTCAGACAAGAAGAAATAAAAGGCATCCAAATTGGAAAGGAAGAAGTAAAACTATCTTTACTTGCAGATGGCATAATACTGTACATACAGAACCCCAAAGATTCCACCAAGAAACTACTAGAAGTGATAAATGAATTCAATAAAGTATCAGGGAGATATAAAGGGGCTAAATGGTAATGGAAAAATACAATTAAAAAAAAGTAAATAAAACTGAGCCATGGAGAGCAGAAAAAGAAATAGTGGTAACTAAAAAAACATTTTATATATTGATTCATATATTCAAACTTTAAATATTCTTTTGTTAGCTTTTTAAATAATATGCCTTTTAATCAGATATACGGTTATTCTTTGATTTTTTTTTTTTACAAAACACTTTGTGAGGGCAAACCTTCTTAAGAAAACTAGAGCCTGATCTCCCTTGCCCTACTATCTCTGGTACCCTCCTCTGTATGTTGGGGACTGGTGCTCCCTTTCTTTGTCCATTGGAAATTTTTGATATGAAGATGGCGGCTTTGTTAGAGGGTACATAATCCCCTTCGTCTATGCAGGGGAGAGAAACTCACGGATGGGTGGAGGAACAGAACAAGGGGCATAGGTTATCGCAACATTTATGAAAACAGGACATCAAAAATTATAGCAGACATTGAAAAACCAGAGAGTAAGGTGACTGCTTCAGGATAATAGGGAACCAGGGATCAGCTCGGGGACCAGGGAGGTTGCAGCCCCCAGGCCCGGTGCTCCCAGGTCTGCTTCAGGGCACCCCGGAGAGCGGAGTCACTGCTCCCTCCCCGACGACAGGGATTGGGCAACACCACAGGAGGCCTTGTTGCTTGAAGGCCCATAGAGGGGAGTTGGACTGGGAGACAGTCAAGCAGGGGCTGCAAGCACCCACGCATAGCCCTGGGAGGGGTGAGTGCCCCCAGCCTGCTCGACCAGGGGTGCCCTGGATGTGCGCCCGAGCTCCCAGCCTGGTGGGAGTGTGGTTCTGTAGAAGACCCAGACCTCACAGCCCTGAACAAGGAAAGGGTGTGGGTGTTCGCGGGTTTCTGGAGCCTGCAGTGGTGAACTCGGGGGAGCACGTGCCCCTTTGGGATTTCTGACTCTCTTGCTGTGAACCCAGAAGGGTCACGGTGCTTCAGGTGTTCCTGGAGCCCGAAATGGGGAAATTGGTGGAAGTGCGTGCCCCCTTGGAGATCCCTGGAGCTTGCACTGTGAACCCGCAAAAGACACAGGAGCTCTGCAGGGCCCCGGAGCCAGGGAGACCGTGGCAGTGAGCTCCAGAAAGCGTGCTTGGGAGCAGCCATACCCACATCCAGGGACCTGCAGGGGGACATCAGATGGGCTCTGGGGAGAGCGAGCTGCTGGCCCTGGGGACAGTGCCCAAGAGACTGACTGAGTTCTGACTGGGAAGAGTGAAAAGCATTCCAAATGCCCCTCAGCCTGCTAAAGCCAGCAAGACCAGAAAAACTAGTTTGGCCAGTTAGAAACCATCAAGAGGTGTGTTTTTTGTTGTTGTTCTTTTTGTTTTGTTTTGGTTTTGGTTTTCTTTTATTTTGGTTTTGGGTTTTTTTTTTTTTTTTTTTTTTTTTTTTTGGCTGTTGTTGTTTGATTGATTTTATCTTGTTTTTTAAGTGACTTTTTATTTTTTAATTCTTATTATTTTTATATCCCTCGATTCCTTATGTTTCTCTTCCTTTCATCCTAGTATTATTCCTTCCACTCCAAATTTATCCCTCCTACATTCCATCTTCTCCTTTTTTCCCCCCTTCTTTTTCAGCCTGCAAGTTACTGCTAATTTGTATGATCCTTTTCTCACTTTTATGACATTTTTTATTTTAATAGTATTTTGGTACTCTTTTTCTTTCTGTATAATCTTCTTTGCTTGGCTGGTTATACTGTCATTTGATAGGTTCCCCCTGTAATCCCAGTCATAGTGTGAAGGACATAATTTACTGTCCTTCATTTGTGTTCCATTAGTACACCTCTCAAGGTTCTATACTCCTTATTCTTATTATCTAGATCTCATAGATTCTGCCACAAGATTGTTGCTTTAATATTACTGTAAATAAGACCTAGTTCATTCAATTATAAATACTGCTCAACACCCCTCCCTGATCTCAGCTCACTTCGAAATTTCCTGAACTATATTATTGTGGGGATTGTCTCTATTCTTTGACACACTACTCCTATTTACTAATCTTTATTCCCACCCTACCTCAGAATCTGACTTCCCACAGCCTCACAGCTTTCTAGATCCAACTAACAATCCTTTCATCCCCCAATAAGAGTCTGATCTTCTTTACATTCTTTCTAAAACGTGTCTAGTGGGGTGGAAGATCATGGTTAACACTACATAGCCAAAGGATATCCCATCTCTTCTCTACTGGCTGCCACTGTAAATATCATAGAATACTGTTGTGCTGTCTTAAACCATTTTGCCTTACTCCTCCAACTGATCACAAAAATGAGTAGGGGGAAGCTGTGAACACAAGGATACATGAAGGAGACTGCACCACTGATCTCACAGATATTCTACCACAGAAGTTCACACCATGATCACAGGGAAACAGAACAGATCAATTTAAGAAACAGAGGCTAACAAGAAGAGCCTCACAAACAATGAAAAGACAAAGAAACAATCCCCAAATGAAGGGAAAGGAAAAAGCCTCAGAAAGAATGCTAAATGAAACAGAGACAACTCAACTATCAGATATTGAGTTCAAAACAACGATTATCAGGAAGCTCAATTAACTCACAATGAGCTACCAGAAACTACAAGGAACCTACAGTGAACTCACTGCAAACTATATCAGCATAAAAAAGGAACTAGAAACTATCAACAAGGGCCAAGAGGAAATGAAGAATACAATTTCTGAACTGAAGATCACAACAGAAGGAATGAAAAGCAGGATCAATAAAGCAGAAGACCGGATTAGCAAATTGGAGGACAAAGTAGAAAAAAACACCCAGAAAGAGCAAGAAAAGGAAAAGAGGCTCAGAAAGAATGAAAAGGGATTACGAGAAATGCAAGACAATATGAAACGTAATAATATCCGTATAATAGGGATACCAGGAGGAGAAGAAGAGGAGCAAGGGATAGAAAACCTGTTTGAAAAAGTAATGATGGAAAACTTCCCTAATATGTTGAGAGAAAAAGTCACACAAATCCAGGAAACACAGAGAGTCCCAATCAAGTGGAACCCAAAGAGGCCCACCTCAGGACACATCATAATTCAAGTGGCAAAATTTCAAGACAAAGAGAGAATATTAAAGGCAGCAAGGGAAAAATAGGAAATAACATACAAGGGAGCCACAGTAAGGCTAAGAGCTGACTTCTCAATGGAAACACTCCAAGCCAGAAGAGAATGGCAGGAAATATTCCAAGTAATGAGAACCAGAGGTCTGCAAACAAGGCTACTTTACCCAGCAAGGCTCTCAATCAAGATAGAAGGCCAAATAAGAAGCTTCCCAGACAAAAGAAGTCCAAAAGAATATACTTCCACCAAACCAGCTCTGCAAGAGATGCTAAAGGGACTGTTTTAAGGAAAGGAAAGAAAGAGAGAGAGAGAGGAACACATGTACATAAATGGCAATGAATAAGTACCTATCAATAATAAGCTTAAATGTAAATGGATTAAATGCTCCAATCAAAAGACAGAGAATACCTAAATGGATAAGAAAGCATGACCCACACATATGCTGCCTACAAGAGACCCACCTCAGGATGAAAGACCTGCACAGGCTGAAAGTAAAGGGCTGGAAACAAATTTTCCAAGCAAATAGGGGGAAAAAAAGGCAGGGTACCAATATTCATATCAGACAAAATGGACTTCCAAAAAAGGGCCATAAAGACAGACCCAGAAGGTCACTTCATAATACTCAAGGGAAGAATCCACCAGGAAGACATAAATATTGTAAATATATATGCACCCAAAATAGGAGCATCCAAATACATAAAGAAAATCTTAGAGGACTTCAAGAAAGATATTGACAGCAACACAACTATAGTGGGGGATTTTAACACCCCACTATCAAAAATGAACAGATCTTCCTAACAAAATATCAACAAAGATATTGTGCCATTGAACAATGCCCTAGATGAAATGGACTTAACTGATATATAGAGAGCCCTCCATCCCAAAGAAGCTAAATACACATTCTTCTCAAATGTACACGGAACATTTTCAAAGAGAGACCACATGATAGGACACAAAACAAGCCTCAACAATTTCAAAAAAATTTAAATCATACCAAGCATTTTCTTGGATCACAAGGGACTGAAGCTAGAAACCAACCCAAAGGGAAAAAACCAAAAACACTCAAAATCATGGAGATTAAACAGCATGCTATTAAACAATGAATGGGTCAAGAATGAAATTAGGGAAGAAATCAAAAGGTTTCTGGAAACAAATGAAAATGAACTTACAACAACCCAAAACTTATGGGACACAGTGAAGGCAGTCCTGAGAGGGAAGTTCATAGCAATACAGGCATACCTAAAAAAGATAGAAATTTTTCAAACAAACAACCCAACCCTACATCTACAAGAACTCAAGGAAAAACAACAAAGACAGCCCAGAGCAAGCAGAAGGAAGGAAATAACCAAGATCAGAGCCTAATTATATGACATAGAGACCAAAAGGACAATTCTAAGGATCAATGAATCCAAGAGCTGGTTCTTTGAAAAGATAAACAAAATCGACAAGCCTTTAAGCAGACTCATCAAGAAAAAAAAGAGAGAAGACCCAAATAAACACAATCAGAAATGAAAGAGGAGAGATTACAACAGATACCACAGGAATACAAAAGATTGTAAGAAATTACTACAAAGAACTGTATGCCAAGAAATTTGAAAACCTTAGGTGAAATGGACAAATTTCTAGAAAAAAAATATAATCTTCCAAAAGTCAAGGAAGAAGAAGCACGAAGCCTGAACAAACCAATAACAGCAAAAGAAATTGAAGCAATAATCAAAAAACTCCCAACACACAAAAGCCCTGGGCCAGATGGTTCACAGGAGAATTCTACAAAGCACTTAAGGAAGAGCTAACCTCTATTCTTTACAGACTATTCCAAAAAATCCAAAAAGAGGGAAGACTCCCAAACTCCTTTTATGAGGCCAACATCATCCTAATTCCAAAACCAGATAAAGACACAACAAAGAAAGAAAACTTCAAGCTAATATTGCAGATGAACATTGACACTAAAATCCTCAACAAAATACTGGCAAACCATATCCAACAATACATTAAAAAGATCATACACCATGACCAAGTGGGATTCATTCCAGGGATGCAAGGATGGTTCAATATTCGCAAGTCAGTGAATGTAATACATCACATAAACAAAAGCAAAGACAAAAACCACATGATCATATTAATAGATGCAGAAAAAGCACTTGATAAGGTACAGAACCCATTTATGATAAAAACACTCAGCAAAGTGGGAATAGAGGGAGCAATCCTCAACATAATAAAGGCCATAGATGAGAGACCTACAGCCAACATCAGACTCAATGGACAAAAATTTAAATCTTTTCCACTAAGATCAGGAACAAGACAAGAATGTCCACTTTCACTTCTATTCAATATAGTACTGGAAGTTTTAGCCACAATGATCACACAAGAAAAAGAAATAAAAGGCATCCAAATCGGAAAGAAGGAAACAAAACTGTCACTGTTTGCAGATGACATGATAATGTACACAGAAAATCCTATAGACTCCAACAAAAAACTGCTTGACCTAATAAATGAATTTAGCAAAACAGTGGATACAAAGTCAATATCCAGAAATCAAAGACATTTCTGTACACCAACAATGAAACAGCAGAAGCGGAGATCAAAGAAAAAATCCCATTTGAAATAGCAAAAAGAAAAATAAAATACCTAGGAATAAACCTAACCAAAGAGGTAAAAGACCTGTATTCAGAAAACTACACAACACTGAGGAGAGAAATCAAGGAAGACATAAACAAATGGAAACATATACCGTGTTCATGAATTGGAAGAATTAATACCATCAAAATGTCCATACTACCCAAAGCAGTTTACACATTCAATGCAATACCCATTAAAGTACCAATGGCTTATTTCAGAGACATAGAACAAACACTTCAACAATTTATATGGAACCATAAATGACCCCAAATAGCTGCTGCAATTTTGAGAAAGAAGAGTAAAGTAGGAGGAATCACAATACCTGACACTAAACTATACTACAAGGCCACTGTAATCAAAACACCCTGGTATTGGCATAAAAACAGGCACATGGACCAATGGAACAGAACAGAGAGCCCAGAAATAAGCCCAAGTCTCTATGGTCAACTAATATTTGACAAAGGAAGCAGCAACATAAAATGGAGTAAAAATAGCCTCTTCAGCAAATGGTGTTGGGTGAACTGGACAGCTACATGCAAAAAAAATGAAATTAGAGCACCAACTTACACCTTAAACAAAAATAAATTCAAGGTGGATAAAGGACTTAAATATAAGCTGTGACACCATTAAAATCCTAGAGGAGAATGTAGGTAGGAAAATCTCAGAGATTTCACGCAGAAACTTTTTTCCTGACATGTCTCCTAGAGCAAGGGACATAAAGGAAAGAGTAAACAAATGGGACCTCATCAAAATAAAAAGCTTCTGCACAGCTAGAGAAAACAGTATAAAAATAAAAAGAGAACCAACTATGTGGGAAAACATATTTGCCAATGACACCTCAGACAAGGGTTTGATCTCCAAAATATATAAAGAACTTACATGACTCCACTCTAAGAAGACAAGCAACCCAATTAAAAAATGGGCAAAGGACTTCAGCAGACACTTCTCCAAAGAGGACATACAGAGGATCCAAAGACACATGAAACGATGTTCAATATTGCTAGTTATCAGATGCAAATTAAAACCACAATGAGATACCACTTCACACCGGTCAGAATGGCCATCAGAAACAAAGCAACAAACAAGTGTTGAAGAGGTTGTAGAGAAAAGGGGACCCTAGTGCAATGCTGGTGGGACTGCAGACTGGTACAACCACTATGGAAAGCAGTATGGAACTTCCTCAGAAAACTAAAAATGGGTCTGCCTTTTGACCCAGCAATTCCACTGCTGGGACTATATCCTAAGAACACTAAAACACCAATACAAAAGAACCTTTGCACCCCGATGTTCATAGCAGCACAATTTACAATAGCTACGTGCTGGAAGCAACCTAGATGCCCATCAGTAAATGAATGGATCAAAAAACTATGGTACATCTACACAATGGAATTCTATGCAGCAGAAAGAAAGGAGTTCCTACCCTTTGCAACAGCTTGAATGGAGCTGGAAAGCATTATGCTAAGCGAAATACGCCAGGCAGTGAAAGACAAATACCATATGATCTCACCTTTAACAGGAACCTAATCAACAAAACAAAGAAACAAGCAAAATATAACCAAAGACGCTGAAATGGAGGACAGACTGACAGTGACCAGAGGGGAGAGAAGAGGGAATTTCAGGGGAGAATGCGAAGGGTTTACAGGAACAAATTTAAAGGACACATGAACAAAAACTAAGGAGAGGGTGGTAATGGGAGGGAAGCGGGGAGGGCTGGGTGGGTGGGCTGGAATGGGAGTAAAAGGAAGAAAACTGTACTTGAACAATGATTAAAATTTCTTAAAAAGTGGGAAAAAAGAAAAATAGAACTTTCTATTTCAAAATTGTTCCTTTTACCCTACCTTCTTCCAGAAACATGAGAATACTTTTCCCAGTATTCTCATGAGAACCAGTTTGAGCTCCTAGAAATAAAACTCACAAAAGTGTGGGGGAGCCTTCCTATGAATGAATCCCCCTAGAATTGTTAACTATCAGAGTTGTCCTCATTGAGCCTCCAGCAATTCATCAATTACAGTTCAGGTTTTCCTATTCAGGCACTGATTCCCAAAAAGGTTTCAGCTTGTGGGCTGCTACTCCAGTAAGCTGTGATTCTCTGGTATTTGCCTATCAGTCCTTGCCTAAGGGAGGGGGGCCATGATTTGCTCTAATACCTCATTTCTTTGATGGATCTATGAAGTGTTGTTGCTTTCTCAATTTGTTAAGCTTTTGTTGTAAAGACTTCGTGGTGACTTCTTAACTACTCACATGTCAGACCAGAAACCACAATACTTAAGTATCCTTTTGTATTTTTAAATTGGTTTTGTAATATTTTTATATATTCATATATATCTGAATATACATGAATTGTAAATATTGTCTCCCATTCTGAAGCCTTGCTATTTATTTTTCTTAACAGAGTCTGAGAGAAAAGATTTCTAAATTTGATGAAGTACAATTTATCATTTTTTTAAACCTCATTCTTATTTGCCATGTCTAAGAAATTTTTGCCTAATACAGGGCCAAAAAGATTGTCTCCTACATTTTATTCTAAAAGCTTTAGAATTTTAACTGTTATATTTAGGTCTTTGATCCACTTCAAGTTAATTTTTGTGTATGTAGAGAGTTAAGGTTTATTTTATTTACATGGATATCCAATCCAGTTCATACAACTTTGTCAAAGATTCTCTTCACCCATTGAATTGCCTTGACAGATTGGCAAAAAATCAGTTGACTGTATATACATTATTTTATATATGGATCCTCTACACCATCCCAGTAAGGTATAGAGATTCATGCTCTGGCCAATACCACATCATTTTGATTATTGTAGCTTTATAAAAAGTTTTCAAATTTAAAGAAAATTAATCTGTGTTCCGCCCATTTTTTAAAAAAAAAGACTTTGTCTTTTGCATTTCCATATAAATTATAGTATAGATTATCAACTTCTACAAAAAGATGGGTGAGTTTGGGTTGGGATTGTGTTGAATAAATATATAATTTATACAGAGCTGACATCTTACTAATATTGTGTCTTTCACTCTATGAAAGTATTTCTTCACTCATTACAATCTTCTTTCATTTGCTGAGCTATGTCAGTTTTTATGGTCTTGCACATATTTGCTAAGTGTATGAATATATTTCACATTTTTGAAACGATGTTTATGGAATTGTACTTTTATTTTATTTTCCATGTTTTATTGCTTACATTAGAAATCCAATTGATTTTTGTATACTGCCTGTGTATCTAGTGACTTCAATTCACTAATTAGTTTTAGTAGCTTCTTCAGGGGAGATTGCTTAGGATTCTGTAGTCCTGTGGCTGAGTTGAATTTGATTAAAGATAGTTTTATATCTTCTTTTCCAATCATCATGTGCTTCTTCATATTGCCTTACTACAATGGCTGTAGCATCTACTGCAATGTTAAATGGAAGAGATGAGAGTAACATCTTTCCTTGCTCCAGGTATAGGAGGAAAATTTTTGAGTCTTTCACCAGTAATTATGATGATAGTTGTAGATTTTTCAGAGGTGTACTTTACTACAGTTAGGAGGTTCCCTTCTATTCTTAAAGTACTGATATAAATGAATTGGTGCTAAATTTTCTAAAAATTTTTTCATACATTCTGTTATGTTTAATAACAATGAATTTCTTTTTATAAGTGTAAAAATGTGTTTATTCACAATTCTTGAGAAGTTTCATATCTTAAAACAACTCTGTATTCCTGGGATAAGCCCCACTTAATCAAGACATTAAACTATTTATATACTGTTCATGGGGGATATTAATGGGATTTTCATTTCTTTTCACTTTTCATCTGGTTTTGACTTCAGGCCAAGACTCATTTTATGAAATGAGTTGCAAAATGCCTCCCCCACCCACCCCCTCTTCATTCCAGTACTCTTTTGGCTTTGTCCACGAGTCCTTTACACACATTCCTTGATGACCCTTCTCCTTTCTCTCATTATCCCCTTCCTCCCTCCACTCTGTTTACTGTCAGGGTGTTCGTTATTTCAATGTCTCCAGTTATATTTTGGTTGATTGTTTTGTTGATTAGGTTCCACTTAAAGGTGATCATATGATATTTGTCTTTCACTGCCTGGATTATTTCACTTAACGTAATGCTCTCCAGTTCCATCCATGCCGTCACAAAGGGTAGGACTTCCTTCTTTCTTTCTGATGCATGGTATTCCATTGTAAATGTACCACAGTTTGTTTTTAATACTTTTATTGATTATACTATTACCATTTTCCCAATTTTATCCTTCTATCTACCCTCAGTCCTGCTCCCCAACCCTCCAGCATTCTGCCCCCCTTACTTCATGTCCATGAGTTATACATACAAGTTCTTTGAGTCCTCTGTTTCCCATACTATTTTTTATCTCTCCCCATCTACCTTATGCCTACTAACCATGCTTCTTCTTCCCTGTACCTTCCCCCCTATTCCTTCCTTCCCTCTCCCCAATGAAATCCCTCCATGTGATGCCCATTTCTCTGATTCTGTTCCTGTTCTAGTTGTTTGCTTAGTTTTTATTGTCATTGTTTTTCTTTTCTTTTAGGCTCAATTGTTGATAGTTGTGAGTTTGTTGTCATTTTACTGTTCATATTTCTTATCTTCTTGTTCTTAGATAAGTCCCTTTAACATTTCATATAATAATGGCTTGGTGATGATGAACTCCTTCAACTTGACCTTATCTGGGAAGCACTCTATCAGCCCTTCCATTCTAAATGATAGCTTTGCTGGATAGAGTAATCTTGGATGTAAGTACTTGTCTTTCAGGACTTGGAATACCTCTTTATAGCCCCTTCTTGCCTGTTAGGTCTCTTCTGAGAAATCAGCTGATAGCCTTATGGGCACCCCTTTGTAGGTAACTCTTTCCTTCACTCTTGCTGCTTTTAAGGTTCTCTCTTTGTCTTTAATCTTGGGTAACTTAATGATGATGTGCCTTGGTGTGTTCCTCTTTGGGTCCAACTTCTTTGGGACTCTTGGGGCTTCCTGGACTTCCTGGAACTCTATTTCCTTCACTAGAGTGGGGAAGTTTTTCTTCATTATTTGCTCAAATAAGTTTTCAATTTCTTGCTGTTGTTCTTCTCCCCCTGGCACCCCTATGATTCAGATATTGGAACATTTAAGGTTGTCCCAGAAGTTTGTAAGAATCTCTTCACTTTTTCAAATTCTTGTTTCTTCATTTTGTTCTGAATGGATGTTTATTTTTTCCTTTTGTTCTAAATCACTGCTTTGGGTCCTGGTTTCCTTCTTGTAATTGCTGGTTCCCTGAACATTCTACTTTATTTCACTTTGGGTATCCTTCATTTGTTTTTTCATTTTTCGACCAAGCTCAATCAGATCCGTGAGCATTTTGATTACCGGGGCTTTAAATTCTCCATCAGATAGGTTGGCAATCTCCTCCTTCCTTAGTTCTCTTTCTGAGGCTTCACTATGTTCTCTCATTTGGGCCATATTTCTTTGTCTTGGCCTGTACCACAGTTTTTTGATCCAGTCATTTACTCATGGGCACTTAGGTTGCTTCCAGCACTTGGCTATTGTAAATTGTGCTGCTATGAACATTGGAGTGCATAGGTTCTTTTGAATTGGTTTTTCAAGATTCTTAGGGAATAATCCCAGCAATGGAATTGCCGGGTCAAATGGCAGTTCCATTTTTAATTTTTTGAGGAAATTCTAAACTGTTTTCCATGGTAGCTGCACCAGTCTGCATTCCCAGGAACAGTGCACTAGGGTTCCCTTTCCTCCACAACCCCGCCAGCACTTATTGTTTGTTAACTTGTTTATGATGGCTGGTATTTCAACATGTCTGCTTCACTTTGTTGTTAATACCTCCTCTATCATCTTTCATCTTTGTATTAGTTTAATCTTTATTACACATTTTTATATTTTCTACAAGTAACAAATTTCATTTTAAAATGCTTCAGTGGACATAACCTGTCAATACAAATCTTTTTCTCATTATATTGTCAAACAAGGTCTATTCCACTGCCAATAGTCCATATACTTCAGATGTCCTTATCTGTTTTTGTCACTGCTTATTGTTAAATATATTTCTTCAACTCCTTCAATACTCTTTGTGGTCACTAATTCTAAGTTTGAAGCTGATGCATACACTAAAAAATGCCAAAAGACAATATCTGAAGATAAGTATTATCTTCAGAACCTTTGCTCTCCATTTCCAAAAATAGCCGAAAATTACAAGACTTAAAGGCTGCCATCTTCTACAAAATTGGTCTTTTTTTAATTTATTTTTCTAAACAACAAGGTCTTTCTCTTTTTCCCCACATATTATACACATATATGGAAAATAAAAACTTTCTGACAATTTTCTACTCACACGTGGTGTGCCACAATCACATTCTTCACCCGTTTCCAGCTTCCCGTTGCCACACACACTACTTGATTGTTTGTAAACTGGAGGAACAGGACGGATGTTATGAAGACAATCAAAGCCAGAATTTGAAGCGAAGTATTTAAACTCATCCAAGCTACAGGTGCTAAAATCCTTTACACCCCGAAAGCGCCTAAATTATTAAAAACATGGGCATGATAAAAATTATTGCTATATTATCTCCACATTTACCCTAATGTTTGGCATTTTCAGGAGAGATTTAAAGAGAATTATTCTTCACAGAAAACAGAAGGCACATTTAAAAAATATTCATTGCATTGCTAATATGTTTAACACACTTTTTAAATTTCAGCAGAAAACTAATGGAAATTTAAAAAACAGGAACTGTGTTATTCTTTGTTACTTTCCTAGTGTCAATAACTAAATTAAAAAATTTTGGCTTCAGTATTTAATGTACTCTTAATCTATTTAATATTATTTTTATATTTTCTGTAAATGCCAGAATGAACACACTTAATGGTATATTTATTAACAGCATTTATTATTACTATTTTAATAGCAACTTTAATAGCATATTTTAGAGCTTTTCTGCTTCTCATAATTAAACATTTCTCAAATAAAAATGGTTGTTTAAGCTCTTTGGGAGGGGCAGTAGGAGGACCTGTCCTGACAGAATAAAAGCTGTTAGCACTTTTGTAACACCTTGGCATCCAACTAAAACACTAGAAATAAGATGATTTAAGAGACAAAAGATTGTGCCCTAGACCAGGGGTTGAGGATCTTTTTTCTGTAAAGGGCTAAGTAGTAAATAGCATCAGCTTATGTACTATATACACTGTTAGAACTAAGAAATCAGCTACAGTAGTACTAAAGAAGCTATAAACAATATATAAACCAATAAGCCTCTTACTACTTCAGTAAGATTTTATTTAGAAATCATTCAGCCAGCCAAATTTGGTCCCTGGATTATGTTGGCTGGCTGCTGCCCTATACTACAATCTATTCTATATCAATTCTCACAGTCTAATTCAAGTTCTGACAGGATCCCCAGAAGAGACCAAGTTGGAAAAACCTTGAGTTTTCCTATATCCATATTAACAAAGCATAAAAGCAAGCAAATAAAATTCAAAATGAGTAGCCAGTAATTGAATTGCCTGGTGGAAAAAAAAAAGAATCAATGTGTTTCAGAGGAAGGTAGGAGAATCCAAGTTTTCTATTGTAAAACAATATCGAATGTGATGATGATGATGACAATGGACATAAAATAAATAAGAAAATGTAATCCATAGCCAATATAAAAGCCATCAATAGAAATCAACACTGAGCTCAAGTATTAGATATGGCATGCAAATACTTAAAAGAAACTGATATTATATATTCAAATAATTAAAGAAAGCTGTTTAGTTAATTCAGAGAAATTACAGTCATATAAGTAAACACTCAAAGTATAGTACATATTCAATTTACATAAAATTGTAGAGTAACATAAACTGATTGTAGTCATAGAAATCAGATTAGTGGATGACTGGGGTAAGGGTGGTAGGTAGAAGGAATGTCAAGGGTCACAAAAGACCTTTCTGTGGAGACAAACACTGCACAACCTGATGACACTGTGGTTCCAAGATTTATATATATTTGTCAAAAGTCATAAACTTATCCACTTAAAGTGTGTCAATTTTATTATGGACAAGTTATACATCAATAAAGTTGGTTGTTTAGAAAGTATAAACACTCAAAAATATGCAGAGAATATTTTTCTGAGAAACTGTCATAAAGAAGAAGAAATAAATTTATCTACTTTTGTTTTTTAAAAAAAATAAAGCCCTGGCTGGTGTAGCTCAGTGGATTGAGCACGGGCTGCGAACCAAAGCATTGCAGATTCGATTCCCAATCAGGGCACATGCCTGGGTTGCAGGCCATGGCCCCCAGCAACCACACATTGATGTTTCTCTCTCTCTTTCTCCCTCCCTTCCCTATCTAAAAATAAATAAATAAAATCTTTAAAAAACCAATAAAATTTAAAAATAAATAAATAAATAAATAAGATGGATTCAGAATCAAAGTATAACATTAAATAATAAGAAAATATCCTAGCCCTGGCTGGCGTAGCTCAGTGGATTGAGCGCGGGCTGGGAACCAAAGTGTCCCAGGTTCAATTCCCAGCCAGGGTACATTCCTGGGTTGCAGGCCATAACTCCCAGCAACCGCACATTGGTGTTTCTCTCTCTCTATCTCTCTCTATCTATCTCCCTCCCTTCCCTCTCTGAAGATAAATAAATAAAATAAAATCTTAAAAAAAAAAAAAGAAAAAAGAAAATATCCTGAGCTGATTAGATCATTATTTGCAACAGATTTACTGAGCCCTCTTCTAGGCAACATTATTTAGTAAAAAGTAGACCAGGTGCCTGCTAGGAGCAAAAAGTAGGAATACCAGGAAAGAAATATGTAAAATTAGTCAAATAATTATTAGAATGATGAAGAACAAAAATAAAGCAATATATTGTACAAGGGAATAAAAGATCATATTTTAGAAGAGAGGATATTCATTTTTTTCATCTGTAGCTAATATCATATTTATGGTGACAAAGTGGATGCTTTCCCCTTAAGATTGAAAAGGCAATAATAGCCACTCTCACCACATCAGTTCACATTGAGCTGAAGTTATTTTGAGTGTAATTAAGCAAGAAAAAAAATTAAACACAAGGAGATGAAAAGGAAAAATAAAACAGCTTTTATTCATGAATGACAGGATCTTAATTATAGAAAATGTTACAAAATCAATAAATAAAAACCTCCTGGAACTTCTAAAGTGTTCAACAAGTTTACAGCACCCAAAGTCAATGTACAAAAATCAACTATATTTCTATGTACTAGCAATGACTAATTTGAAGATGATATTAAGCCCTGACTGGTGTGGCTCAGTGGATTGGACATTGTCCTGCAAACCAAAAGGTCTCTGATTCAGTTCCTGGTCAGGACACATGTCTGGGTTGTGGACCAGGTCCCCAGTTGGGGGAGTGTGAGAGGCAACCAATCCATGTGTTTCTCTCACATATCCATGTCCTTCTCCCTCTCTTTCTTCCTCCTTTCCCCTCTCTCAAAAACTAAGTAAATACAAACTTTAAAAATGATATAAAATAAGCAATTCCATTCACGATAGCAAAAGTAATAGTTAAAAGATAAATTTAACCATACTTAAAGATAAACACTTAAATATAAATTTAAACTATAAAACACAATTACATTGCTAAAAAAAATTAAAGACGATCTACATAAATGAAGAAGATATAAACCATATCCAAGGATCAAAATACTTAATATTATTAAAATGACAAGTTTCCCAAAATTGAACTATGCAATACTTCTCAAAATCTCAGAAGTTTTTGTAAAAATTAGGAAGTTGATAAAATATCTATAAAATTGCAAAGGACTTAGAATAGGTGAAAAAACTTGGGTGCCTACACTACCTGATTTCAAAATTCAATATAAAACTACAGTAATAAAGGCAGTATGTTTTTCCATAAGGGTAGACATACAGGTTAAAAATGGAACCTAATAAACAAAACAAACAAGCAAATAAAAGATAACCAGAGACATTGAAATTAAGAACAAACTGACAGCAACCAGAGGGGAGGTGGGAGGGGATAATGGAGGGAAAAGGGTGAAGGGTATAAAGGACACATGGACAAAACCAAGGGGTGGTGCAATCAGGGGAGGGAGGGGGGATGGCTGGGGTGGGGGACAGTGGTGAGGGGAAAAGGCAGACAACCGCACTTGAACAACAATAAAAAAAATAAAATAAATTATTTAAAACAAAAAAAAACTACAAAAAATATATAAAATAAAGATTGCAATAAAAAATCCACACATATGTAGCCAATTCATTTTTGAAAAAAATTGCCAAGGCAATTAAGTGAGGGAAAGGATAGTCATTTTTTTTTAAAGATTTTATTTTATTTTATTTTATTTATTTATTTTTAGAGAGGGAAGGGAGGGAGATAGAGAGAGAGAGAGAGAAATATCAATGTGCGGTTGCTGGGGATCATGGCCTGCAACCCAGACATGTACCCTGGCTGGGAATCGAACCTGCGACACTTTGGTTCGCAGAGGATAGTCATTTTAACAAGTAGAAATGGAATAATGAGAAATCCATATGGTAAAAACAAAAATAAACACATGTACCATAATTAACTCAAAGCATATCATAAACATGAATATAAGAGCTATAAAACCATGATGCAGAAAAGAAAAAAAAATTATAAAGTGTACCGTGTCAAAATTAAAAACATTTTCTTAAAAATTTCATTATAAGGAGGAAATCATGTATCTGATAGTGAGAATAAATAAACAATTCTTACAACTCAATAAGAACATGAAAATCTTTTTTGTTTTTAAAAATTTAAAAAGTAGATTTGAATAGGTTCACCACCAAAGATGATATACAAAGCTAGTAAGCATGAAAATATGTTCAACATCATTAGCTCCTAGGGAAGTGCAGATTAAAACCAGTAAGAGACAATACTACATACGCAGTAAAATGATTCAAATTAAACATACTGAACATATCAAGCCTTGGTGATGATGTCAAACAACCTGGACTGGCTACAAAAATGGAAATGTAGGGCCCCTAGTTTATAAATGATACTAAAATTAAAAACTTTTTCCTTTCTTCAACAGTCTCTGTCTCTCAATGGGTCATGGTGTTCTTTATTAGCCATTTAATGTCTTTTTAAGTAAAAATTTTGACTAACATGAATTGTACTGTTCATCCTTATACTGAACAATGCCAGTTTATTGCAAATATCAGAGCCTTTAACTTCATGCAGAATCACTGAAATTACACAATTCACCTGGCTTGTCCCTAAAGGAAGCTTTCAAGCAGGTGAGGAAAAAGATACAAGCCAGACTCTGGAAGTAGAAAGGAGGAAGAGAGTTTCCCCAGACATGGAGTGCTAGGGAAGTGCTGGGCCTATTTTGGTGTGTGTTTCCATCTACACTTGAAAAGAATGTGTATTCTGTAGTTGTTAGATATAGTGTTCCATAATTGCCAATTACTTTAGTAAGGGTAACAGAAATGCAAAAGTTCCTAACCAAAAAATACCTTCAAAGGAATTACCGGTATTTCGTGAAGAAAGTTATCTTACATTGCTTCTGGTGACATTGTGCAAACATCTCCTGAACAGTAGCAGGTGTCAGTGTTGTCAAAACTCAGTCCCATATTAAGGCTGAGCATCTGCACGATGCTGACAGTATAGAACTCCAAAGATGAACCTTCTGGATACTAAATATAAGAAAAATAAAGGAAAAAGATTTGGCTAAGAATCCTATTCAGTTATTTTTTAAAGGAATACTTAACTATAACCAAAAATTAGTATGTGAAATTCATTTTTAAAATAAGCCAGGAGGTGAAAGACAAATACCATATGATCTCACCTTTAACAGGAACCTAAGCAACAAAACAAAGAAACAAGCAAAATACAACCAAAGACACTGAAATAGAGAACAGTCTGACAGTGTTCAGAGGGGAGAGAGGAGGGAATTTCAGGGGAATTTCAAGGGAAAAGGGGAAGGGTTTACAGGAACAAGTATAAAGGACACATGGATAAAAAACTGGGGGCAGGTGGAAATGGGAGGGAGGAGGGGAGGGCTGGGTGGGTGGGCTGGGATGGGAGTTAATGATAGAAAATTGTACTGCAACAACAATTAAAATAAAATTTTTTTAAAAAGTAAAAAAATATATATTAATACATCCAAGGTACCTTGTCAATGCAATTGGAGTAGTTATGTAAGCATCTGGGTGATAGATTTATTAAACATGGACAAACAAATACAAAAGTCTCACTTCAAAATTCTGTTCCTTAATGACAACAGCAGCTATCTTAGAACATTAAACACCACATTGTGTTGCTTCTTTGAATTATTCTGAACAAAATACCTCTCATCTTTTAATAACCAGTTCTATATTTTCTTTGTAGAAAGCAGCCTCTAAATGGGTTTCAATGATTTCTGCCTTCTGCTATTTGTGTCCTTGGGTGTAAGCTGCATTTATGCACATATTTCTAGTTAACTGAATACAGTAGAAGTAATAGGTCATCTTTTGCAAGACAGGTTAGAAAAAGACTGACTTCTTGGATTCTGTGAGTCACTGTCCTCACTCTGGGGGAAGCCAGCCAGCCACTATGTCATGAAGTAGGCCTATGGAGGGGTCCACATGAGGTCTTCCAATAGCCACATGACTAAGCTTGAAAGCAAACTCACTCTGGGTTGAACTCTGACATAACTACAGCTCTAGCTGACACCTTGATTTTGCCGACTAAGCTGCTCCTAGAATTTTAACCCATAGAACTGCATTTTTACATCTGCTAAGCTTTGCTATAATCAATTAGATAGCAACAGACAACTCTACACCCTCGTTATGTACTATTGTTCTCCTTCGTGTCATTCCCAATTTCTTCGCACAGATGCTTATAGCAGCTTTATTCGTAATTGCCCGAACTTGAAGGCAGCTATGATATGTATCCAAACACTAGGTGAATGGAGACATAAACTGTGGCACATTTAAGACAATGGAATATTATTCAGCACTAAAAAGAAATGAACCATAAAATAATAAAAAGAAATGGAAGAACCTTAAATGCATATTACTAAGTGAAAGAACCCAACCTGAAAAGGCTATGTACTATATAATTTCAGCTATATGAAATTCTGAAAGACACAAAATTATGGAGACAATAAAACAGTCCATAATGGTTGCTGGTAAGGAGGGGAAAAATTAATAAGCAGAACCCAGAGGATTTGGGGGGGACACAGGGAAAATGTTCTGTATGATACCATAATGATACTATAATGTGTATTTATGTATATGTATATATACACAAATGACATGGATGAATCTTGAGGGCATTATGCTAAGTGAAATAAATCAGGCAGAGAAAGACAAATGCTGTATAATCTCATTTATATATGGGATCAACCAAACTCATGGAAGCAAAGAACAGCTTGATGGTTGCCAAGGGTGGGCACTGTGGGGTGGCAATGAGTCAAAGGGTACAAACTTCTATATTCTGGAGAAGTAAAGCACAGCATAGCGACTAGAATTAATGATACTGTATTGTATATCTGAAAGTTTCTAACAGAACAGACTTAAAGGTTCTCACCACACACACATACAGAAATACTAACAATGTGAGACGATGGATGCATTAACCTTATTGCGGCAATCATTTTGCAATATACACATATATCAAATCATTACACTGTAGACCTTAAAGTCACATAATGTTAGAAGTATATACCAGAAGCGAGTTGAATCTTTTTAATCTGTCAATGGCGATTTGTTTCATTTTAGTTACTACTAAAAGTCAACCTACTGCACAAATTGGTTGGTATGAAAATCACAGTACACTCATCTTTTTCTGAGGCACTCTCAAGTTAGTTCTCTTTCCTACTTTTTATATAACTTGTTGTAAATGGAATATAACTCTATAGTAAGAGCTCATTCTCACTTTCCTCAGAAGTCAGTAGATTATGAATATTTGATAGCGGTTTTTTTCCTGCAAGTCTTCTCCTCCCAAACATAAATACTTAAGTGCAATAATAAAATAAAATAAAGTAGAAAATAAATATTGATGAAAGCATACCACTGCTCAAAACAAATTTTGACTTGCACAGGTCAAATGTATTTTAAAAAACAATATTACATTATGATCAGTTCAATTTTTAAATGTTCTATTTTTTTAAGATTTTATTTATTTACTTTTAGACAGAAGGGAGGGGAGGGAGAAAGAAAGGGAGAGAAACATCCATATGTGAGAGATGTGTTGATCTGTTGCCTCTCCCACACCCCTAGCCGGGGACACAGCCCACACCCCAGGCATGTCCTGACTGGGAATCGAACTGGAGACCTCTCAGTTTGCTGGCCAGCACTCAATCCCACTAAACTACACCAGCCAGGGCCAAATGTTCTACTTTTTAAAAGCAGTTATATAGCTTAATTTTATGCTTCAAAAACAGTAATTTAAAATTCTATTAAAGAATGAGTAAACTAAGTAATATATTTATTTATTAGTAATTTATAATACTATTAAAGAATGAGTAAACTATGTAATATATTTATTCTTTAAAATAATTAGGAAATTTTGAAACATGGAAACAATGAGAGCAAACTGGATAATAATTACATACCAGAGCAACTCCTGCGACATAGTCCTTATTACATATTTTTCCAGGACGTACAGCTCCTATAAAACTCAATTCTTTCTTGAAGCTAAAAAATAAGAATTTCCTCATGATTGCATTTAAGGGTGGTATTACTGATAAATTTTCATAGCAACAAAACATTAGTGAACAATTACTATGTCCTAAGCACCATGCTACTCTGAATTAAGCTAATTTAAACATATTTTTCTCATACCTACAATGTTAAGAATATTTCAATACATACTTGTAACTTTCTTATTTGGTAAACACTCAGAGGTATAATAAGGAGAAAGCCTAACAGGTATGCCAAATGCATTTGTACTAAGAGTCATAGTTTTTATTCTGGTTCCCTCTACATTTACATCCCTGAAAATTAAATTTTCTGCAACCTTCTTATTCATTTATTCACTAAAAATGGATAGATTTTTCTATGTATAAGATTCCAGATGATGAAATAATTCAATATATTTTTACTGGAAAGTAAAAACAAAACTTAATGAGATGAAAAACAAGATGTAGGGATACTATAACGGGTAGTAAAGTTTATAAGCCGAGCAAAATCAAAGAAATTGTATCACACATAGTTAATCTCCTTTAGTTATTTCAATGCTTTTATGTAACTTCACTTTTATCAGGTTATTTTTTTTCAGTTGATAGAAATTTTTAAGTCTCACTTCACATTAGGTCATTGAGGACAAGAACTATAACTTACATTTTTTCCCCATTCCAATCATGTCTACTGAATCTATGGAATACAGTATGTATTAAATAAGTTCTTTTTTCATAATTAACATGTGAAATCATTTTCCATTATTTTCTTTAATTCTATACAAATACAGAATACTATACTCACGCAAGTAAGTATGCAGCATGAGGAGTCTGAAAGACATTTTTGCTTTTCCAGTCTAAAAATCTTATTAATATATTATTAGCATTTCCAACAGTAGAAATTTTGTTTTTATTTGACCAGATTTCTATGGCAGATATTTTAACAGTCAGTTTTAACTGAGTAAGCATCTAAAAAGAGAAGGTAAATGAACATTTTTAATACATTTGATTATATAAACCTTTATAAAAATACATCTAAGACATTTAGTTGCCCTGCCCTGGTGAATACCTAAGGCCCCACCCCTTACAACTTCACAGGTGCCCTGAACAAAGAAATAGGGCCAAAATGAAAGAACAGAGCAAAACTTCAGAGAGAGAGAGCTAAGTGATGAGGAAATAGCCAACCTATCTGATGGAGAATTTAAAGCCCTAGTAATCAAAATGCTCACAGAACTAATTGAACCTGGCTGAAAAGTGAAAGAACAAATGAAAGATACCCAAAATGAAATAAAGCAAAATATTCAGGAAACCAACAGTGACAGGAAGGAAACCAGGGCTCAAATCAATAAATCTGGAACAAAAGGAAGAAATAAATATCCATCCAGAACAAAATGAAGAGACAAGAATTCAAAAAAAAAAATGAAGAGAGGCTTAGGAACCTCTGGGGCAACTTGAAACTTTCCAGTATCTGAATTATAGGGATGCCAGGGGGAGAAGAGGAAGACTAAGAAGTTAAAAGCTTATTTGAGCAAATAATGAAAGAAAACTTCCCCACTCTAGTGAAGGAAATAGAGTTCCAGGAAGTTCGGGAAGCCCCGAGAGTCCCAAAGAAGTTGGACCCAAAGAGGAACACACCAAGGCACATCATCATTAAGTTACCCAAGATTAAAGACAAAGAGAATCTTAAAAGCAGCAAGAGGGAAGGAAAGAGTTACCTACAAAGGGGTGCCCATAAGGCTATCAGCTGATTTCTCAAAAGAGACCTAACAGGCAAGAAGGGTCTATAAAGAGGTATTCCAAGTCATGAAAGGCAAGGACCTACATCCAAGATTACTCGATCCAGCAAAGCTATCATTTAGAATGGAAGAGCAGATAAAGTGCTTCCCAGATAAGGGCAAGTTGAAGGAGTTCATCATCACCAAGCCATTATTATATGAAATGTTAAAGGGACTTATCTAAGAACAAGAAGATAAGAAATATGAACAGTAAAATGACAATAAACTCACAACTATCAACAATTGAACCTAAAAGAAAAGAAAAACAATGACAACAAAAACTAAGCAAATAACAAGAACAGGAACAGAATCAGAGAAATGGGCATCACATGGAGGGATTTCAGTAGGCTGGGGAAGGGAGGAATGGGAAGAAAGGTACAGGGAAGAAGAAGCATAATTGGTAGGCATTAAATAGACGGGAGAGGTCAAAAATGGTATAGGAAACAGAGACCTCATAGAACTTACATGTATAATCCATGGACATGAACTAAAGGGGCGGGCGCAGGGTGGAGAGGGGATAGAGCAGGAAAAAGAAAAAAACTGTAATAGTATAGTCAATAAAATATACTTTAAAAAAGCACATTTAATTTGGTAGTTTAGTCATGGAACCTCTTCAACAGCACAACCAAATACTATATACATTGAAACATATTACATATACTTTTACAAAGTATATGAACAAAAAGGGATTGAAACACTTACAGTGTTAACAAATCCAATTATCTGGATAACCTTCTGTGTTACAGCCTGTACGTCAGAGCCCATGTAATCAAACTGAAAAAGATCAAATATTTTTAAAAACTAGTGAATGCCATTAATATATCACATACCCTTTATGTATACAATGGACTATATTCTACATTAGTGATAGAACTACACTCCAATTGTAATCCAAGAAATGAATAATGATGTATAAATAATTTCTAAAAATAAATCATTTCATTTTACTATAATGTATATAATAAAAACATTTAATAACATGATTTTGGTGTTTGTCTTCTTTGGTGTTACTGTTATTTTTTGAAAACTTTAATGATAGTTCTAAAATTATATATTTTTATTCAATGTATTGGGGTAACATTGGTTAATAAAATTACATATGCTTCAAGTATACAATTCTATGAAGTGCCTGACTAGCTCAGTCAGTAGAGCACGAGTCTCCTAAGTATGTGACTTTAAGCAATGTTTAATGCACTTAACTTGTGTCACTAATTATTATTTATGAAAACTGAATCATAACTTTTTAAATGGGGTCTTTTATAAATAAGTGAGACTATATCAAACTAAAAAGCTTCCACACAGAAAAAAAACCACCAACAAAACAAAAAAGTACCAGCTGAATGGGAGAAGGTAGTTGCAAATAGTTCTGACAAGGAGTTAATATCCAAAATATACAACGAACACATACAACTCAATGCCAAACAAAAAGACAATCCAATTAAATATGGGCAGAAAACCTGAGAAGACACCTCTCCCAGGAAAACATTCAAATGGCCAACAGATAAATGAAAAGATTCTGTCCACCATGTGGTGGAAAGACAAGGAAGGGACTAGTCAAAAAACACGTATGAATGACCCATGGACATGGACAACGGTGTGGGGATTGGCTGTGGGCACAAGGGTGGGCTGGGCAAGGAAGGCAAAGGGGGAGTGGGGGAATGGGAGAACTATAGTAGAATAACAATAAAAATTATTTTTAAATAAATGAAAAGATTCTCAACTTCACTAGCTACTGGGGAACTGAAAATCGAAACTACAAGATACTACCTCATACCTGTTAGAATGGCTGTCATTAGTAAGACAAGTAGGAATTAGTGTTGGAGAGGTTGGAGAGAAAGAGGAACCCTCATTCACCGCTGGTGAGAATGTAAACTGGTACAGCCACTATGGAGGTTCCTCAAAAATTTAAGAAGATGTGGGATATAAAACGGAAAGCAACAACTGAGCAAACAAAAACTCAGAGACACGGACAAAAGCATGGTGGTTCCCAGAGGGAGGGAAGGTGTGGAGGGTAATAAAGGGTAAACAGGGTCAAATACATGGAGATGGAAGATGATTTGACTTTGGGTGGGGGCAAACAATGTGATACACAGACCAAATATCATAGACAAGTGCACTTGAAGCCCATGTAATTTTATTGATCAACATCACCCCAATAAATTTAATAAAAAGAAAAAAGAAAGAACAGAGTTACCATATGACCCAGTAACCCCTCTTCTGGGTACCTACCTGAAAACTGTAAACACATTTATAAAGATATGTATACCTCTATATTCATTGCTGCACTATTCAGGGTGCCCAAGACATGAAAACAACTGAAGTGTCTTCAATAGATGATTGGATAAAGATGTGGTACATCTATACCCAGCCATAACCAAAGATAAAATACTGTCATTTGTCTTGCTTTTAAGCTTTATCTTTGGTTTTATTTGCTTACTTAGTTGCTATGTTTTTCCATTGCCATTTATCTCCTTTATAAGCCCCTTCCCCCTGCAATCACCACACCGTTAGCATGTGCATTTGCATGAGTCTTTTTTCCTTTTTGCTCCATCCTTCTACCCCCTAACCCTTCCCACAACCATCATCCTGCTCTCTGAGTCTGTCTCTATTTCGCTTATTAGTTCTGTTTGTTCATTAGGTTCCACATATGAGTGAAATCATTTGGTATTTGTCTTTCTCTGACTGGCTTATTTCACTAGGCAGAATATTCTCCAGGCCCATCCATCCACAGAGGGTAAGATTTTCTTTTTTATGGCTGAGTAGTGTTCCATTGTGTACACGTCCCATAGTTGTGTTATCCACTCATCTACTGAAGGGCACTTGGACAGCTTACATATCTTAGCTATTGTAAATAACACTGCAATGAACTTAGGGGTGCTTATGTTCTTTCAAATTAGTGTTTTGAGTTCCTTCAGATATGTTCCCAGAAGTGGGATCGTTTTTGAGATATCTCCATACTGCTTTCACAGTGGCGGCACCAGTCTGCATTCCCACCAACAGTGCAAAAGGGCTCCCCTTTCTCCACAACCCCACCTGCACTTCCTTTGTTTTCTAATTGCAGCATTTATTCCCTCTATACCCACTAAAATTACTTTTATATTTGAGTAGAAATCTTTTATCTTTTTTAAAGATTTTATTTATTTATTTTTAGAGAGGGAAGGGAGGGAGAAAGAGAGAGAGAGAGAGAAACATCAATGTGAGGTTGCTGGGGGCCGTGGCCTGCAACCCAAGCATGGGCCCTGACTGGGAATCGAACCTGCAATGCTTTGGTTCGCAGCCCGAGCCCAATCCACTGAGTTACGCCAGCCAGGGCTTGAAATCTTTTATCTTAAGCTTAGCTTTTAAGTTTGTTCCGTATTTATGAAACAAATGTTTAATGTGTAATGTTTTTCTTCCCCTTTATTGCCTTCTTCTTGTTTATTATGCTTAAAATTCTGATTACCAACTTCTAAGTGCTTTGTAATTTTACAGAAATATGATTTTAGAGCATGTGTTGGTTTTGTACAGGGTCAACTTAGCTATAACAAAAAACTCTCCAACTTTCTCATGAGCCAGGAGCTTCATTTTTTTTATCCCTGACAACAGTTAAGTCCACACGTCCCTGCCTCATTTTCACTTCTTTGGGAATCAACTGACCTCCTTTTGAGAAAAATATTTGTGTTTATAACCTATGTATTAAAATATTAATAGCTGAATTTTTTGTGGACCTAAACCTGTTATTTTTTTGTTTTGCTAACCTTGTTCACTGTGGCTAATTTTCTTATGGATTTTGAGTTTATACACGGCTCATATTAATCTGTGGGAATCCTGTTTGAAGTAGCATTCCTCCAGGGAGAAACACCATTTGTTTCCCTCAGATCTTACCAACCTAGGACAAAGATAGCCTTATCTCTTAGAGCAATGGTGGGGGGAGGGGAGGAATGGGGACAACTGGAGTTGAACAACAATAAAAAAAGAAAGAGTCCCCTAACCACCTATGTTGCATGAATTCGAAATTTAAACACAAGATCTGAAGAATAGTCATGAATTCTCAGTAAGAAAATTTTGTTCATTTGTTTTTCTGTCATTTCATTTACTTAGAACTGAGAACAAAACAGATATGTTGTTTTCTTCCTTTGCTTGAAAGGGGTGGCAGGTGTGTTTAGTAGATGACCCTACCAATTCGGCTGAGGCAGCTAAATATTATTGCATGTGGGGCTGAGGGTTTGGGGAAATTCTAATCTATACTTTCATTGAGAATGTAGTCCTTTTGGGAAAAAAGGAAAAATAACAGACAAGGTTTAGAAAATGAAAAAATGCTTCGCCCTGGCTGGCATAGCTCAGTGGATTGAGCTCGGGCTGCAACCGAAGCATCGCAGGTTTGATTCCCAGTCAGGGCACATGCCTGGGTTGCAGGCCATGGCCCCCAGCAACTGCACATTGATGTTTCTCTCTCTCTCTTTCTCCCTCCCTTCCCTCTCTAAAAATAAATAAATAAAATCTTTAAAAAAAACAATAAAATTATTTTTTAAAAAAGGTGCTTCATTTGACAAAAGCAACTGGAGATTATACACACAAAATAAATAAATTAACAAAAACTTGGCTTATTCCTGGCTGGCGTAGCTCAGTGGATTGAGCACGGGCTGGGAACCAAAGTGTCCCAGGTTCGATTCCCAGCTAGGGTACATTCCTGGGTTGCAGGCCATAACCCCCAGCAACCGCACATTGATGTCTCTGTCTCTGTCTCTCTCTCTCTCTCTCTCTCTCTCTCCCTTCCCTCCCTAAAAATAAATAAATAAAATGTTTTTAAAAAACTTGGCTTATTCACAATTTTAAGAGCTTATTAACTGCTCAAAAAGCAAAATAAACATTAAAAATTGTTTGAAATTGGTATTACATCATTGAAATCAAGTTAGAGACAAATGTTAAATAATTTTAAAGTAATAATGTATAAACAAAGACCTACCAGATTTTTATCCACAACAATATATATTTCGAGGGATTGTGGGAATAACTTGAAAAATTCAACTCTCTGAAAAGCATACAACATGAACACTTAGAAATTTCTATACATGTGTCTTTTATTGAAATTATATTCAAAGATAGATTGAGAGACATGTTGCTACCAATTATATAACAAGGTTATTTTTCAAATACAAAATTTAGGTGCTATTAGGAAAATTCCAGTACAAATGTACCTGGGTTAAAAAGAATTTTTACTGAGATCACAAGTTATATAAGAACCCAGGTTCTTTTGATTTTAGCAATAGCTGAAATTGGAAATATTACCTTTATAGCATATAGCCATCCTTTCCTTAGCCTTGTGATAATTTTTATAGTAACCATCCATAGAGGCAGATTTATTAGTTTATTGGGAAACTACTTTTGGCAAACAATACGGTTTTAAAAATATTACTAAAGCAAGATCAAAGGTGTTCACTAGGGCTAGGGATGTTATTTATGGCACTTGGTAGGTGTTTGTGGAAGAGAACTAACCACCTTGCTTTACAGGTACTTTATGTAAGCCATGGATGTTATTCATTTCTGAACCTTCGGGAAACAGCCTTAACTCACAAAGTCAGCTTGCATAATATTCATACCATGTAAATTATCAGACAATTGAGGAAAAGGAGTAACTTACATTAATTATCCAAATGCCCACATGTCAAAATTAATTTTTTGGTTTCTTTAATCCTATATTCACATATCTGTTTCCAATTGTCAATTAGTATGTTTTTGCCAAACTTTCATCTGATAACAAGCATAACAAAGAACTTAATTTCATTTTCTATTTATGTTAAAATCCGTGCAGGTACCTCTTGAAAAAGTAAAATCTAATATTTGCAAGTCACCAAATTTTTCTCTGAAATTAATTTTATTTCACAAAATTATACTAGATAGATTAAAATTAAAAAATCAACACTTACTTCTGATTTTTTTCCATAGTGAAACTCTGAAGTATTATAACTGTAAAAGTCATTTTCTCTTAAAAGAGGAAGGTTAATGTCATAACCTTTGTCTTCATAGATCATGTGCACAAATTCTGATTCAGTCGCCACAGGTTCTATTCCATATGAGACGTTTTTGAACTGCAACGTTCCCCTGAATGTTGAAATAATCAAAACATCTAAAATGATTCTACCAACACTATAATTTAATATTCTAATGAGAAATGTTGGTCAGGGCTTTTTTCCCATTAAAAGTCACCTTATTTTTTCTACTTTATCTCTTTATTTTTGATGTATTTCCCAGAACTGGACGAGTGATACCACAGGATATGTATTGTTTTATATTATAAATGTTCCAAGAAAAATATTTTAAAGAAATCATGATGGTGGCGTGGAGCCATGTGCTGAAACAGGTTAAGACCCCTCCCTAGGGTACAGACTTCCTAAGCCAGTCTGCAGGACCTGTAGGCACCTTTAAGTCTTCTCCCTCTTTTTGAGACACCTAATTCTCCCTGACACTTGATGTCCTAAATAATTTGTGTGGGCTGAACTGAAGACACTACCTGGCTAAAAATGATTAGAGCTGAGCCAAAGTATCTATCAGATTGAAGCTTTCTACAACTGTCAAACATCCTAGGAAATTACAAGAACATAAAACATTGGGGAAAACTAAAATACAGAGAGATCCAGCAACACCCCCTACACTCAAGATTGCTCAAAGCCTCAAGCAACAGATCCTATCAGAATCAACAAGTAGCCTCCCATCAGGAACAGAAGCTGTCAGCGTGACCATCTATTTTATCAGGAGTTCCTGCTCCCTCCTTAGGGAATTAAAGTAACAAAGGTGACTGTAGAACCAGAAAAGATATGTGGAGGATCAACTCATACACTAGCAGGATCTAATACTGACAAATAAGATTTATTTCCATTAGTTACAACCTGAGTCCTGAACAAGTGTTGAGTGACACAACAGAATTTGGAAAGCCTGCAATATATCCATAGTAACTGCAATCCATCTGAAAAGAATACATGAAGAAAAACAAATGAATAATGTATTTTAAAAACAGATACCACATATATGTCATTTTCATGTATTATCACATTAGCTATCTTAGTACATTAATATGAATGGCAACTGCCTAATGAAGCTGTGCCAGGTAGAAATAAGAACTAGTCCAGGTTATATTCTAGTAATTTCAAAGTGTTCATATTTTTAAAGGAAATTCAGAGTAAGACATCTGTACAAAAAAAATAACTTAAGTCTTACCTGATCTAACAAAGGGTTAGCCTTCTGGGTGTCGTTTTGGTCATAAGAATAAACAACAGAAACTGATGATAAAAATGATCTAGGCAGAAAGCAAAAAAAAAAAAACACACATGCTCAAGTTGTAAAACAGAAAACATAGAAAAAATATTCTTCATAATAGATTTTTCATTTTACTGGAGAATTTAAAGTAGCATCAATTATCCTGGTATATCCTACTTTCCAAATATTTCTCTATCATTTACAATAAATTAGACACTGAGGGGGGCATTTTAACTATAGTGACATATACTACCAAAATTCATACTAATGGACCACCCAAATTCCTGGAAATACCAAACAGCAAAACAACATAGGTCCCAATTTCCAGCACAGAACTTTCGAATCTTTGTCTTTATTTCTCGCTGACTCCAGATTTTAAACCTGAATCTCAAAATTAAAATGTAGGGTTAGAGTATAATCTAGAAAGATTTCCTTGACATTGCTACAAACTCATTCACTAAGCTTAGCTAAGTCCCAAGTTCTTCTCAATAAACTTGGTCAGAATTTTCTTTCATTCTCCTCAGTATCTACTCAGAAACTTGGCACCACCCCTGTCAATCATCCCACACCATCTCCATGTCACCTCACTTTCAGATAACCTCTCCCCATCCTCACCTCTTACCTTTACCTCCAGAAGATGACTACTGTGGTTCAAAGCAAATACTATACTTGTGCTATGAATCCCATTCTGTGCCATATGTTGAAGATGCATATTTTTTCAGTCCCATCATTTTAAACTCTTTCTCACCATCTTTTATCCTAACACTATTTAAAAACTGTATTATCAAGTTATTACTATCCTAAATAACTCTTCCTTGATCCTGAGTCCTACTATAACTATTCCCTACGTATTTCCAATTTGCAACCTTTTTTTAATGGCTCATTTTTATTGTATTTTTCTATTACCATTTATGTCCCCTATACCATCTTCCACCTCCACCCAGCTCTTTCCCCCACACCACAATCACCACACTGCTGTCCATGTCCAACATTTTCTTTCCTTTTTTTTTTAGAAAGGAAGAAAACATCAGCGTGTGAGAGAAACACCAACTGGTTGTCTCTCTCACATCCCCAACCAGGGATCTGGGCTGGGCTGCAACCCAGGCATGTGCCCTGGCCAGGAATCAAACCAGCAACCTTTCAGTTGACAGGGTGATGCTCAATCCACTCAGCCACACCAGCCAGCCCTCTTTTTTCTTTTTTGCATCCATCCCTCCTCCCCTCACCACCACCCCCAAAGCTGTCAGCCTGCAACCTATTTTTATCAAATAAATAATCTATACCCAGTTTCTCAATATTTACTCACCATGAAACTGCTCTGAAAAGATTCATAGCCATCAGAATGTCAAATCCAAAAGGCAATTTTTAAATAATCACTGTACTGGACATCTAGCATCTTTTTTTGGAATCTGTGCCCACTCACTCTAATCACACATCACTCTTCTGCTTCTCTTCCAGCGGTCAGCCAACAATAATCCATAGGCCTAATTTAGCTGGCTGCTTGTTTTATAAATAAAGTCTTATTGAAATACAGCCAAGCTTATTGGTTCACATCTTGTTTATGGCTGCTTTTGCATTACGGTACAAAATTGCTTAGTTTCAACAGAGTATACAGCATATTAGCTAATAATATTTGCTGAGTGGCTCTTTACAAAAGAACTTTGTCAACCCCTGGCCTAAGAGGGCATAGTCTTCCATGTTCCTCTTTGTTCTACCTGTCCCAAAATATTGGTCTTTGCCAGGATTTGGTCTTCAGCCACCAATATATTTATTAGCACTCTATAAATTCGTATTTAAAAATACAGCCAAACTATTGATTATTGCAAAATCTATATCGTAATTACCAATCTCTGCTCAGAGATTCACATTCCTATATGCATATACCTAATGGAAACCCCACTTGGATATCATATAGGCACTGCCAACTAAACTGAACCCTTTCCTCACATAAAGATCTGCCTTGTTCATACTCCTCAGTTAATTACACTAGAACCAACCCATTTTCTTAAGCAACAACTAATTTATCCAAGAGTCCTCACTGTTTCCCAATCATGCTGCCAAATCTGTCTTCAAGGTCTACTGAATGTTTTATTTCCTGTGCCATAACCTATAGCATACATTCAAGCCACCAATCATCACTCACCTAAACAATTATATATCCTACCTCTACTTCCCCCCCGCCTCAAAATCAGCCTGCAAGACTCAATGAGCCTACATAAGTATATTCTTACAGACATTTTAGTTTCCAACATCCTTACCGTGGCATGACAGATCCCCTACAAACTGGTTCTACCTACTACCCTTCCAAAATATTTTACTCCTATCCTCCAGAAAACGTGTTCTTTGGTAATTCACACTGACTTTTTTCACACCACAGAATCTACTTGGTTTCACATCTCCATGTTTTACACATGATTTTCTCTCAACAGAATGTCCCCCTACACTACCCTACTTCTTTTCAGAGCTAAAGGTATCTTCCCTCAAGACACAGCCATCTCTTATCTCTTTCTGAAAAGCCTTCCTTGATTTTCAGACGGCTGTCTACACATGTACCATAATACCATGTTATAATAAAACTTTCCATTTTTCTTTTAATGTGTTTGAATATATCTTTCTGCAGTATAAGTTATTTAAATGTGGACCATATTTTATTGTCTTTAGTATGCCTAAAACTTTACCCAATAACCAGTACACAGTAGATATCAAGGGCATATAGATATCAAATATACACCTGAATTGAAATGCTCCTATTCATAGCTATTTTTATAAATCAAGAAACCACAGAATTAAAACTTGAAAGGATAAAAATAATTACTTACTGCTTTGTGAGATAGACAAAATATGGTTTTTCATTTATCGTAATCATATAAGCAACCTGTAACACGAGAATTCAAAGGACTTTCAATAATACTTGTAAACAATATGTTAAATGATGTTTCCTGTCAGTTATGCCTTTACAATGTTGTCAAAATTAATAACAATATATAATCATTACATATGCTTCCCTTCCCACATGGATATTTGAAGCTTCAGGATTCTGAAGTAAGAGCAAGGTGGTAGAGCCCCCACATGCCTGCTAGGCACCATCACTCATATTTCTGAGAGAGAAGCTTACCTGATGGTCGCTACATTTTGGCTTAGACACATGCCACCAATCCACCATGGTGAAGGTAAACACCAAAGGTGCCTACCTCACTTGAGAGAACCTTCTGCTTGCTTACTAATCCAACCCATCCTGGAAAGTAAATTTCCCTGCTCATTGGAAGAGACACTCCCAAAAGAAAGAACTACAGGAATGCACTACACCTCTAGCAACATAACACAGCAACTACCATTGTTTGCTTATCCAACTAAAAAATGAAACTCCTCTGGAATAAAATGTAGGAGAACAGAGACACAGCAGAGGCATGTAAGGAGAACTCTCTAGAACATACGGAAAATATGAGTCATTAAGTTATTTATTTGATTAATATTTAAAGATAATTTTAGCCAGAGAAATAGCCATTTGAACATTTTCAGTTCCCTAACTTTGTACTATGGCAGAAGCAGATTCTTTGCAACAGATAAATGGTCTAAGAAGGGCCATCGGGTGGCACACTGGAAAGAAGTGGAGTCTGCAGGGGACCTTACAAACTGTGCCCTCTAAAAAGCCCTTGTTATTCAAGAAACATGAAATATAAAGGGCCACATGATAGCAGCAATAAAATTTTAAATCTACATATCTTACCAAGAAAAAAAACTACTATGTAATTAATAAGAAATGGACAAAATTGATGCCCAGAGTTTCTACAACTTCACATGCACAACATCCAACTGTGTGAGCTGAATTGTATCCCTCTAAATTTATATGTGAATTTCAAACCCCAAGATCTCAGAATGTGACCTTACTCAGATAATGAAGTTATACAGATAATGAAGTTAAAATCAGGTATCATTAGTGTGGGCCCTAATCCATTATGACTGGGATAATTGTCAAGAGTAAATGTGGACACAGACATACTCAAAGGCAGAATGTCATGTGAAGATTCATAAGAAGTAAACATTCATCTGTAAACTGAGGATAGGGGCCTACAGCAGATCCTTCCCTCAGAGTCCCCAGAAAGGACCACCCCCACTAGCACTTTGATCTTGGACTTCTAGACTCCAGAACTGTGAGACAATACATTTCTGTTGTTTAAGCCACATCATTTGTGTTACTTTGTTATAGCAGCCCTACAAAACTAACATGACAAATTTTAATAAAAATTTAAAGAAATGCTAAAGAACAGGATCAAATTATCCAAAAAATAAAAAATTGAAATAACAAAGCCACAGGTAATATGTGTAACAGTCATGATTAAAAGGAGATAGTGATGGAGAGTTTCAGTAGAAATGTAGCACCACTTCTATACCCAATTGCTGAAAAGTAAATATTCCTTTCAAGCACATATGGAACATTAGCAAAAAAAGACCATATGTTGGGTGATAAAGCAACTCCCATCAAACTTTATAAATTAACATTATATTTATAGACAACAAACAATCAGAAAATGAGCTTAAGGAAAAAAATACCATTTATTATAGTGTTAAAATTTGTCAAAAAAAGAGACTAAATTTAAAAAAAGATTTGCAAGACATCTACATAAAAACTACCAAACCTTACTGAAAGAAAATTTAAAATATATGGTAAGATATATGATATACATGAATTGGAAGACTCTGTTATTCAATTTTCACTACACTGATCTATAGATTGAATACAAACTCAATAAAATCCTAGGAGATCATTTGTTGATATAAACAAGTTAATTGAACTTAGAAATGTCAAGATAACCTTAAACAATATTTAAAAAGTAGGAATAACTACACAAACCTATATTAAGACTTCTCACAAAGCTATAGTAATTAGGCCAGTGGACTATGAACCAAAGTACTGAAAACTAACCTAATGGCAAAAAGTAGAGATCTCAGAAAAAGCCACAAAAACACATTCATCCAATCTACAATAATGTCACTGCAAGACAGTGAGGGAAAATGGCCTTCTGTACATCCTTGGTGACTTGGGTGTCCACAAGGAAAAAATAAATAAAACTTGACCCCTCTATTATGTAATACAAAATCAATCCCAGATAGATCACAGACTAAATGTTACAAGGAAAACAAAGCTTCTAAACAGAAAGACAGAAATAAATTTTATATTCCTGAAGAAGGCAAAAATTGCTTAAATAAAATGCAAATACCAGTAAACAAGAAATAAAAAAATCAACAAATTGAAATTAGTTAAAAGTTATGTTATAAGAGAATGAGAAGATAAGCCGCAGGCTGGCAGAAAATATACAAAAGACACATCTGATGAAGGACTGTGATTCAAAATATTCGAAGAAGTCTTATAATTCAACAAAAACATTAAATAAACAACCCCATTAAAAATAGGCAAAACACCTGAACATACACCTTATCAAAGAAGATACAGAGATAGCAAATAAACATATTAAAGATGCTCCATTAGTAAAGTACAAGTTAAAACAACAACATACCACTACACACCTATTAGGATGGCCAAAATCCAGAACAGTGACAACACCAAATGCTAGTGAGGGTGTGGAGCAACAGGAATTTTCACTTATTGCTGGTGGGAAAGCAAAATGCTTTCCTATAAAACTAAACATACTCTTACCATATGATCCAGCAATCACAAAAAGTTTAAAATTTATGCCCACACAAAAACCTGCACACAGATGTCTACAGCAGCCTTATTCATAATTACAAAAATTTTCAAGCAACCAAGATGTCCTTCAGTAGGTGAATGAAACTGTGGTACATCCAGGCAATGAAATAACATTCCATGTTAAAAGGAAGTAAATTACCAAGCCATGAAGAGACAGGAAGGAACCTTAAATGCATATTACTAAGGAGGCCAATCTGAAAAGGCAATTTAGTGTATGATTCCAACTATTGGGTTGGCCAAAAAGTCCATTTAGTTTTTTCTGTAAAATAAAAGACACATTTTTTCATTTTAACCAATAACTTGATTGATTTGGATATTTTGAAGATGTTGGCTTCTAGTGGGTAGAGGCCAGGGGTGCTGCTAAACATCTTTCAATGCATAAGACAGGCCCACAGCAAAGAATTATTTGGCCAAAAATGTCAGTAATAGCAAGAAACTTGGCAAACCACTTTTGACATTTTTGATCACAGAACCTTCTCCATACACTGCACAAATCTTTTTATTTGCATTTCAGTTGCATTTTCACCTTTCTTGAAATAATAAAGCATAATATGCCAAAAATGTTGTATATCTTTCATCTTCAATATTATGATTGTACAAAAATGCATCAATTTTGATGTTTTCCCCCCAAATAAAAACGTATTTGATGTACTAATACTAAAAGTTAATTAAAAAACAAAACAAGATTTTCATTTTCAATTACAGTTGACATTCAATATTAGTTTATATTAGTTTTACGTGTACCTGCATACAGGTCAATTATATAATTTACAAAGTGACTCCCCCAATAATTCTAGTACCCATCTGGTACCATATATAGTTATTACAATATTGTTGACTATATGCCTTATGCTATACCTTACAACCCCATGACTATTTGGTAATTACCAATTTGTACTTCTTAATCTCATCACCTTTTTCACCCATCCCCTGGATCCCCCTCCCATCTGACAACCCTGTTTGTTCTCTGAATCTATGACTCTCTGTTCCAAACAAGCTTTTCTCTTTTTTTATTGTTGGAGTTCTATTACAGTTGTCCCAAATTTCCCCCATTGCTCTCCCCTGCCCCACCCACCCACTCCTAGTCAGTTGCCACCCTGTTGTCCATGTCCATGGGTCATTTATACTTGTTCTTTAACCAGGCCCTTCCTCTTCTTTCCTTCCTAATTTCCCTCTCCCTGTTCCTCTGGTGTCTGTCACTTTGTTCCTTGTTTCCATGCATCTGGTTCTATTTTGCTCATTTGTTTGTTTTGTTCACTAGGTTCCAATTATAGGTCAGATCATATGCTGTTTGTCTGTCACCACCTGGCTTATTTCACTTGGCATAATGCTCTCCAGTTCCATCCAAGCTGTTGTGAAGGGTAGCAGCTCCTTCTCTCTTTCTGCTGCATAGTATTCCATTGTGTAAATGTACTACAGTTTTTTGATCCACTCATTTACTGATGGGCACTTCGGCTATTTCCAGCACTTGGTTATTGCAAATAACACTGCTATGAACATTGGGGTGCATAGGTTCTTTTGAATTGGTGTTTCAGGATTCTTAGGGTACAATCCCAGGAGTAGAATCTCTGAGTCAAAAGGCAGTTCCATTTTTAGTTTTCTGAGGAAATTCCATACTGTTTGCCACAAGGCTGCACCAGTCTGCATTCCCACCAACAGTTCACTAGGGTTCCCTTTTCTCTGCATTCCCACCAGCACTTTGTGTGTTGTTTGCTGACTTATTTATGCTGGCCATTCAGACTGCTGTGAGGTGGTATCTCATTGTGGTTTTAATTTGCATCTCCCTGATGCTAACTTTTTTTTAAACACGCTATATGACAGCTGTTACAATACAATCTAAGAAAATCGTTTCAAATAAAGTTAAAGACAACTAAGCACTACTAGAGTCATCACATGGAAAAAATTAAATGAACTTTTTGACCAACCCAATGCTCTATGATACTCTGGACAAGACAAAACTATGGAAACAGTAAAAAGATCAGTGGTTGTCAGGGGTGAGAGGGGAGAGAAGGATGAATAGGGGCACAGAGGATTTTTAGGGTAGTGAAACTATTCTGTACAATTTTATAATGATATATGTCATTATACATTTGTCAAAACCCATTAGAAGGTGCAGCACCAAGAGGAAACTCTAATGTAAACTATGGACTTTGGGTGGTAAAAATAGGTCAATGTAGACTCATCAGCTGTAACAAATGTCCCATTGTGGTGTGGGTTATGGATGGTGAGGGAGGTTGTGCATGTGTAGGGGCAAGGAGCATATGGGAATTTCTTGTTTTAACTGAGTTTAACTGTGAACCTAATACTGCTTTAAAGAATACATCTATTTTTTTATAAAAAGTTAAATTCTGACCATCAAAAGAAACTATTACAAAAGTATAAAGCTGGATTGAGAGATATCTGAATGCATGTCTGACAAGTCATGGTCCAAGTACATAAAGTATTCCTACAAATAAATATGAAAAGAAAAGAAAACAAGGGCATAAAATTAAGGAAGCATTTTACAAATGAGAAAATAATTGTGGTCAATAGTCATATGAAAAGGTGTTTAATATAATTACTAGTGAAAAAACATAAATTAAAACCAAAATGAGATACTACTACACAACCAGAAGAACTAAAATAAACAAAAATGATAATATATCAATCTTAGCAAGAATGTAGGCACCTCAAAAACCCTTACATTGCTAGTGGGAATGTTAATTGGTAAATACTTTTGAACATTGGCAGTATCTTTCAAGGCTAAAATAAACACATACATGTGTGCATGTATATCTATCTATATATATGTGTGTGTATATTTGGCTTTGTCCATAATAGATATTAACTAGGTAGAGCTAGATAAAAGCCTATGACACTGGAATTTCATTTCTGGGCATATACCCAACTGAAATGACTAAATATGTAACACAGACATACAAAACTAACCAGAGCAGCTCATTCATGATAATCCCACACTGGAAACAATCCATATGTTCAGCAACAGTGAAAAGAACATGAAATTATGATGTAGTCATACAATGGAATCCTATTTAGCAATGTGAGAGAAGAAACTGAATTACATGCCATAGCATGGATGAATCCAAAAGACACAAGGTTAAACAAAGGCTGGACAAAAAGACTGCATAGTACATGATTGCATAATCACACATACATTCATGTATATATAATGCATATATTTATTTAATGTATGTATATATATTTCTGTGGAATCATATATATATCAAGAACAGACAGTCTAATTTGGGGGGAGTGACTGGGAAACCACAGGAGGGCTAATTCTGGGATGCTAGCAATTTTAGATCCAGAAATGCGTGGTGGTTAAACAGGTGGTTACAGTGTGTACAAAATGTTCACAGCAGGCGAAACTGATTTATGATGATAGAAAGCAAAAGTGCCTCTCAAGGGGTAGACACATGGGAATTTCCTGGGATGATCTTTATCTTGATTTGGGTACTGATTACAAGAATATGTACATTTGTAAAAACTCAAGGAACTGTACACTTAAAATCTCTGCTTTTTACTGTATGTAAATTTATACCTCAATAAAAATATCTTAGCAATGATTTAAGAAATGCAAATTAAAACAACAATTAGATAATAGTCCATCAAAATAGCAGAAATGACAACTTTAAATCATACTCATTGAGGCGTGGGCCGTCACCACGATCACATCTTGAGCTTGAGCAGAATTTATTGAAGAAATTGATGGCAGAATTGATCTCCTTGGAATTGTGGGACTGAAGTCACTGTTTCTTGCTAGCTGTCAGCCAAGGTTGCTTTTAGTCATAAAGGCTGCCTGTAGTTCCTTGCCACAAGGTCCCCACGGGGCAGCTCCCAACATGGCAGTTTGTGTCTCCTTTGAGGCCACCAGGACATATGTGCCACAAAGCCGGGATGGAGTCTTGTATAACATAAACTAAACAACAGAGTGACTACCCTGTCATATTTACTGGCCCTGACCCACTGACCCTCAACGGGAGGAAATTAAGCAGAGTGCACTCACCAGGGAGTAAGTACACTAGAGGGCCACCTTAGAATTCTGTCTACCACAATATGATACAAGCGTATGAACATGTGTAAAGAAATATATCAAGTACATTCGTATGGTTGTCATGGGAAGAAAGAAGGAATTAGGTATGGGGATTAGGGAAAGGAGAAATTACAATAAGAGTTTTGATAGAATCATTAATTATAGTATGCTCTGAAAAGCGTGTGAGTATGTATCTGCTCCTGGAGTCCAAAAAAATTCTCTATGGAATACCTCCAAAAACACTAAATTGAAATCAAATTAATCACAGAAATCAACCTATAAATCCCTCTTAGCAACATATTGTATCATGCTGGAATGAACTGAAAGACATTCTGAGGCTCACTAATAATCCTTCCTAACAAACCAGAAATTAAAGAATTACCCACCTTCGATGTTTTGTATGGGGCAGGGTGATTTAATTGGTGGGGCGTGAGGAAGCTCAAGGATATTCTGGCTCATATTATCTTATACCTGAGAAGTCTTCTCTAATTTGCTCTATTAGCAAAACTTTTAGTTCCAGGCAGGATGACATCAAGTTTTCATAGTGTTCACTTTCGTTGATCTCGAGGAATAAATCACATGTGTCACCATCATTCACAAAATTCATTTAGAATAGAACTAGGGCTGTGGTGGTTATGGCTAAAAAAAGTATCCAAAAATTATCTAAATAAAACTAAACAACATGGAAACACTACACTGCACCTATAAAAATACTGGGACAAAAATAGCAAACAGTATTAATAAAAATCAAATGCCAAGGGGTTATAAAGAGCAGTAGCAACTGGCACTCATTTGGTGTGTTTAATAACACCCTGAGATGTGACCTTACTCATCCAGATTCCCCTTGAGCAACTTTGGTTCACTCCCTTCATGCTGCAGGAGGAGTCGTTAGCAGACCAAACTTTGTTATTGATGTATGTGGCTAGGGCAGAAATGTGTGCACTATTTTTGTTGATTATACATGATACTTTTCTGTCCAGGAACCAAGAAAGAAAACAAAAAGAAAAGCAGTTAGCATTACTTCTTCTTTGTTTGTTAGTTTGTTTTTGGTTTTGGTTTTGTTTTGTTTTTTTCTTATTTTTTAAAAAGAGGTAAACATCAATGTGTGGTTGCCTTTCACACGCCACCTACTGAGAACATGACCCACAACCCAGGCATGTGCTCTGATTGGGAATGGAACTGGCAACCTTTGGTTCGCAGGCTGGTGCTCAATCCACTGAGCCACCCCAGCAAGGGCAGCATTACTTCTTTCTTTTTCCACTAAATCAAATAATTGGAGCTCTTTGTATTTGTTTTAATGGATGGTAATAAGAGTGTTCTATTTGATCAAATTCTATGCAATGCTTTGGAAGGACAGGCCTCGGCTGCCTTAAATTCCTATATCTAAGTCAAAAAAGTCCTTTGGGAAACTCAAAAGTATGCATATCATTTTTTTCCATCTGTAAATAGATCTTGCTATGTAGGTAGTGTTCCCAGGCACCTTGTGTACAGGGACATGTCTGAGTTTAATGATTCTTGTCCTGTGTCCTGTATTGACTTTGTCAGAACACCCTAAATGTCCTGTACTCAGCTTTTTTCCAATAAGTTACAAAAATCTGCAGCCAGAGCTATCTCCCACCACAGTAACTGGTGCTTAGATCGCTTACATGGCAGAACTGGCTGAGAGTCACCCCTCCACAAACAGACCTGCGCAGTCCCTTCTCTCTCCTTACAGGCTTACCTGAGGGAAGCCCAAAAAGGGGGACTGAGAATTTTAAATACTTATTTTTCATATTCAGTGAAGGGAAAGACTGTTCTTTGGCCAAAGTCTTAGGTCAGGAGTAAGTAATTACTATTATAGATAACTTCTAGTAGTGTGGCAAATCAGAAAGTCAGCCAATCCACAACGGCCGTATTCCAAACCTAGTTTCTGAAAGCCAGCAAATCACTGACAGCCCTGACTGTCTGAAAGTCAGTCAAGAGTTGACAGCCCCAGCTTCTAACCGAGAGAGAGTAATCACCTCCTTCCCCTGATGAGAATTCTGACAGTGAGACAGCTACCAAGGAGTCTCACTCCACTGATCCCACTAACACAGCTGAAAGCCATGTTAGTGAATTCATAAAGCCCTCCCTTCTGAAAGCCCACCAGTCTCTGAACACCAGGCTTCCCAAAACCTGATCTCAGACTGGCTTGCTTTTGTTTGGAGAACACCATGTTTACAGCTGGCCTAAACAGGTAAACTGGAAGGTCAATGTTTTGTTTTGTTTTTTAATCACATATCAAGTTCAATTAACTATTTGTTCATAAGTTCACAACTCGCTCATCATTTAATTCATTGGAAACTAATTTAGAGTTTGAACTTGTAACACACTCACTGACACAACTGCAAGATTATCAAGTGCAGACTGGTGCAGCCCCTGTGGAAAACAGGAGTTTCCTCAAAAAATTAAAAGTGGAACTGCCTTTGGACCCAGTGATCCCACTTCTGGGAATATATCCTAGTAATCCTGAAACACCAATTCAAAACAATATATGCACCCCTATGTTCATAGCAACATTTTACAACAGCCAAGATCTGGAGTACTACAGCTGTAAAAAAGAAGAAACTCTTACCCTTTGAACCTGGAGAATACTATGCTAAGCAAAATAAGCCAGTCGGAGATAGATAACTACCATATAATCTCAGTCATATGTGGAAGCTAATGAACAAAATAAACTGATGAATAAAATAAAGCCAGAGGCATGGACACATGGAACAGACTGACAGATCTCAGGGGGCAGGGGGACTGGAAAAGACTAGTCAAAGAACATCTACACATATATGCATTGCCCATGGACACAGACAACAATGTGGTGAAGGCTGAGGGGCAGCAGGGGCTGGGTGGAGGGGGACAAAGAGGGGTAAAATGGGGGACATACATAATAGTGTCAACAATAAAAATAATAAAAAATAAAAGAAGAAAAATAATTAAAAATAAAAAAGAGAAGGTAGAGAAGAGTATATGGAGACATAATGTTCCCTTCAGAGAACTAGGAAAGGGGGGGGGAGGGGAAAACCTGGTACAATCCTGCTGTGAAACAGAGGTTTTTTTTTATTAACCACTATGGAAAAAATTAATTTTAAGACCACAATTATGGCTAGGATTAGACTATCTTATATTAGAAAGAACTAGAGGGGAATGTGCACTAATATCTAGGTTCCCACTATGAAGTATGTGTGCTAATTATCAGCTCACCACACTGACTCATTGAAAGGTGAGGCAAGTACAATAGTCAACCCTTATCCACGGGGGGTATGTTCTAAGACTGCCAGTGGATGCCTGAAAGCATGGATAACAATGAACCATATATATACTATTACACCATCTTTTTTCCTATTTTTACATACCTATGATAAAGTTTAATTTATAAATTAGGCATAGTAATTTATAAGAGATTAACAAGTAACTAATAATAAAAATAAAACAATGATAGCAATACCCTATGATAAAAATTATGTGACTTGGATCTCTCTCTTTCTCTCAAAATATCTCGTTGTAACTGTACTCACCCTTCTTGTAATAACATGAGGTGAAACAATGTCTATGTGATGAGATAAAGTGAAGTGGGGACACTAGACAAAGAAATTATTCAAGTCCCTGGTGGGGCAGGGCTGGACAGTGTGATTTTTCACCATTTAAAACTTGTAATTGAATTGAGTGTGGGCTGCGAACCAAAGTGTTGCTGGTTCAATTCCCAATCAGGACAAATGCCTGGGTTGCAGGCCAGGTCCCCAATGGGGGCCATATGAGAGGCAACCACACATTGATGTTTCTCTCCCTCTCTGTCTTCCTCCCTTCCCCTCTCTCTAAAAATAAATAAATAAATCTGTAAAAAAATTGTAATTGTTCAAGAACAATAGCTACTGTGAGTCCCAGGTATATTCCAGCCTGAAAACTCCACAGCTGCTCCCTCAAATCTCTCTTCAGTGCCTCCCACTCCATCCTCTCCTCACTCAAATCCAGTCCATGCCACCCTGCCTTTGCTGGGGCCCAAAAGAGAAAGGGAGAAAGGAAGGGAGAGAGACAAGCATCAATTGGTTGCCTCCCATATGTGCCTGGACCTGGGATTGTTCATGCTCATACTGGTAGTCAAACCTACAACCCAGAGTAGGTGGGAGCTGTGAACACCAGGATACCTGCTGGAAGAGGAAACCCACCAACAAAGGAACCACCAACAGATAACAACAGAAGAAAGTGAAGGAGGGAATGGAAGACACACTAACTCAGCCCAGGACCTATCTGGAAATACAATTAAGTGGTGGAAAAATTACTAAAAACAACCAACTGAATAAGAGCAAGAGAGAATCCTCAAAACCTTGTACACACAGAAGAACCAGCTTCAACACAACCTGCCCACACCTGCACAACAGAATACAAGAGGTGGTGGATGGAGTGACCCTCAGTTAACCAGCTGGAGGGAAGGACACTCCATAGGAAAGACCCAACAACAATCAAAACCCAAAGACATATAGAGAACCAACATAAATGACAGCCCAAGACCAGCAAGCTCAGGAGATCCAGGAGTCTACACCACTGAATCTCACAGGTCTTCTACCATAGAAGTTCACACCAGAAACCCATGGAGGCAGAACAGGTCAATTTAAGAAGTAGAGGCTAAAAAGAAGAGTCTCACAAACAATGAGAAGGCAGAGAAACAATCCCCAAATGAAAGGAAAGAAGGAAGCCTCAGAAAGAATGCTTAATGAAAGAGAGGCAAGTCAACTATCAGATATTGAGTTCAAAGCAATGATTATCAGGAAGATCAATGAACTCACAGAGAATTACCAGAAACTACAAGAAAACTACAATGAACTCACTGCAAACTATATCAACATGAAAAAGGAAATAGAAACTATCAATAAGGACCAAGAGGAAATGAAGAATGCAATTTCTGAATGAAAGAACACAGTTGAAGGAATCAAAAGCAGTCTCAATGAAGCAGAGGATCAGATCAGCGAGCTGGAGGACAAGATAGAAAAAAACACCAGAAAGAGCAAGAAAAAAAAAAGAGGCTCAGAAAAAATGAACAGAGGTTAAGGGAAATGCAGGACAACATGAAATGTAATAATATCCATATAATAGGGATACCAGAAGGAGAAGAAGAGCAAGGGATAGAAAACCTGTTTGAAAAAGTAATGATATAAAACTTTCCTAATTTGATGAAAGACAAAGTCGCACAAATCCAGGAAACACAGAGAGTCCAAATCAAGAGGAACCCAGAAAGGCCCACTTCAAGACACATCATAATTAAAATGGCAAAATTCCAAGATAAAGAGAGAATCTTAAAGGTAGCAAGGGAAAAACAGGATGTAACATACAAGAAAGCCTCAATAAGACTAGCAGGTGACTTCTCATTGGAAATGCACCAAGCCAGAAAGGAATGGCAGCAAATATTCCAAGTAATGAGAACCAGAGGCCTGCAACCAAGACTACTTTATCTAGCAAGGCTCTCTATTAAAATGGAAGGCCAAATAAGAAGCTTCTCAGACAAAAGAAGCCTAAAAGAATACACCTCCACCAAACCAGCTCTGAAAGAGATGCTAAAGGGAATGCTTTAAGAAAGAGAAGGAAAAGAGAGAGAGAGAGAGAGAAACACAGGTACGAAAATGGCAATGAATAAGTACCTATACATAATAACCTGAAATATAAATGGATTAAATGCTCCAATCAAAAGCCACAGAATAGCTGAATGGATAAGAAAGCATGACCCACACATATGCTGCCTACAAGAGACCCAACTCAGAACAAAAGGCCTACACAGACTGAAAGTGAAGGACTGGAAACAAATAGTCCAAGCAGATGGAACAGCGGGGAAAAGCCAGGGTACAAATACTCATATCAGACAAAATAGACTTCAAAAAAAGGACAATAAGAAGAGACCCAGGAGGTCACCTCATAATACTCAAGGGAACAACCCATCAAAAAGACATAAACATTGTAAATATATATGCACCCAACATAGAAACACCCAAATATGTAAAGAAAATCTTGGAGGACTGCAAGAAAGATATCGACAGCAACGCAATTAGAGTAGGGGATTTAACACTGTCAAAAATGGACAGATCTTCCAAACAAAATATCAACAAAAATATTGCAGCATTGAACAATGCCCTAGATGAAATAGACTTCACTGATATATATAGAGCCCTCCATCCCAAAGAAGCTAAATACACATTCTTTTCAAATGCACATGGAACATTTTTAAAGATAGACCACATGATAGGACACAACACAAGCCTCAACAAATTCAAGAAAATTGAAATCATATCAAGCACTTTCTCTGACAACAAGGAACTGAAATTAGAAAGCAACCTCAAAAAAACTCAAAAACACTCAAATTCATGGAGATTGAATAGCATGAGCATGCTATTAAACAATGAATGGGTCAAGAATGAGATCAAGGAAGAAATCAAAAAGTTCCTGGTAACAAATGAAAATGAACTCACAACATCCCAAACCATATGTGACACAATGAACGCAGTCCTGAGAGGGAAATTCATAATGATACAGGCCTACTTAAAAAAATAGAAACATTTTAAATATACAACCTAACCCTACACCTACAAGAACTTGGAGAACAACAACAAAGACAGCCCAGAGCAAGTAGAAGGAAGGAAATAACCAAGATCAGAGCAGAATTAAACAACATAGAGACTAAAAGCACAATTTTAAGGATCAATAAATCCAGGAGCTGGTTCTTTGAAAAAATTAACAAAATTGACAAGCCTTTAAGCAGACACATCAAGAAAAAAAGAGAGAGGACCCAAATCAAGGCAATCAAAAATGAAAGAGGAGAGATTACAACTTAATGCCACAGAAACACAAAGGACTATAAGAAATTACTATGAAGAACTATAGTAACACCAAAAAATTTGAAAACCTAGGTGAAATGAACAAATTTCTAGAAAAATATAATCTTCCAAAACTCAAGTAAGAAGAAGCAAAAAGCCTGAACAGACCAATAACAGCAGACAAAATTGAAGCAGTAATAAAAAAAAAAAACCTCCTGACGCCCACAAAAGCCCTGGACTATATGGTTTCACAGGAGAATTCTACAAAGCACTTAAGGAAGAGCTAACCCCTCTCCTTCACAGAGTATTCAAAAAAATCCAAGAAGCTGGAAGACTCCCAAACTCTTTTTATGAAGCCAGCATCATCCTAATCCCAAAACAATATAAAGACACAACAAAGAAAGAAAACTTCAGCCCAATATCACTGATGAACATAAACACTAAAATCCTCAACAAAATACTGGCAAACCACACCCAGAAATACAATTAAAAGATCATACACCATGACCAAGTGGGATTCACTCCAGGGATGCAAGGATGGTACAATATTCGCAAATCAATAAAAGTAATACATCACATAAAAGGAAAGTCAAAAATCACATGATCATATCAATAGATGCAGAAAAAGCATTTAATAAGGTACAGCACCCATTTATAACAAAAACAGTCAGAAAACTGGGAATAGAGGGAGCATTCCTCAACATAAAAAGGCCATAGATGAGAGACCTACAGCCAACATCAGACTCAATGGGAAAAAACTAAAATATTTCCCACTAACATCAGGAATAAGACAAGGTTGTCCACTTTCACCACACCTATTCAACATAGTATTGGAAGTCCTAGCCACAGCAATCAGACAAGAAAAAGAAATAAAAGGCATCCAAATCAGAAAAGGAAACAAAACTGTCATTGTTTGCGGATGACATGATAGTCTACATAGAAAATCCTATAGACTCCACCAAAAAACTGCTTGACCTAATAGGTGAATTTGACAAAACAATGGGATACAAAATTACTATTCAGAAATCAAAGGCATTTCTGTATACTGACAATGAAATATCAGAAACAGTAATCAGGAAAAAAATCCCATTTGATATAGCAACAAAAAAAATAAAATACCTAGGAATAAACCTAATCAAAGATGTAAAAGAGCTATACTCAGAAAACTACAGAACGCTGAAGGAAGAAATTAAGGAAGACATAAGCAAATGGAAACATAATACCGTGTTCATGGATTAGAAGAATTAATGTCATCAAAATGTCCATACTACCCAAAGTAATTTATAGACTCAACACAATACCTATTGAAGTACCAATGGCATATTTCACCGATACAGAACAAATACTTCAAAAATTTATATGGAACCATAAATGACCCCAGGTAGCTGCAGCCAGCAATTTTGAGAAAGAAGAGCAAAGTAGGAGAGATCATAATACCTGATATCAAACTGTATTACAAGGCCACTGTAATCAAAACAGCCTGGTACTGGCATAAGAACAGACACATAGACCAATGGAACAGAACAGAGAGCCCAGAAATAAACCCAAGTCTCTACTGTCAATTAATATTCAACAAAGCAGGCAGCAGCATAAAATGCAGTAAAAATAGCCTCTTCAACAATGGGTTTTGGGAGATCTGGATAGCTACATGCAAAAAAAATGAAACTTGAGCACCAACTTACACCATACACAAAAATAAATTCAAGGTGGATAAAATATTTAAATATAAGTTGTGACACCATTAAAGTCCTAGAGGAGAACATAGGCAGGAAAATCTCAGATATTCCATGCAGCAGTATTTTCACTGATATATCCCCTAGATCAGAAGGCACAAAGGAAAAATAAACATATGGGATCTCATCAAAATAAAAAGCTTCTGAGTGGCTAAGGAAAACAGCATTAAAATGAAAAGAGAACCAACTGTATGGGAAAACATATTTGCCAATGATACCTCATACATGGGTTTGATGTCCAAAATATATAAAGAATTTACATGACTCCACTCTAAGAAGACAAGCAACCCAATTAAAAAATGAGCAAAGGCCCTGGCTGGCATAGCCCAGTGGATTGAGTACGGGCTGCGAACCAAAGTGTCGCAGGTTCGATTCCCAGTCAGGGCACAAGCCTGGGTTGCAGGCCATGACCCCCAGCAACCGCACACTGATGTTCCTCTCTCTCTCTTTCTCCCTCCCTTCCCTCTCTGGAACTAAATAAATAAAATCTTTTAAAAAAATGAGCAAAGGACTTGAACAGACACTTCTCCAAGGAGGACATACAGAGGGCCCAGAAAGGTATAAAAAGATACTCTGTATCGCTAGACATCAGAGATGCAAATTAAAACCACAATGAGATAACACTTCACACAGGTCAGGATGGCCATCATAAACAAAGCAACAAACAACAAGTGTTAGAGAAGTTGTGGAGAAAAGGGAACCGTAGTGCACTGTTGGTGGGAATGCAGACTAGTACAGTTACTGTGGAAAACAGTATAGAATTTTCTCAAAAAACTAAAAATGGAACTGCCTTTTGACCCAGCAATTCCACTGCTAGGATTGTATCCTAAGAACCCTGAAACACCAATCCAAAAGAACCTATGCACCCCAGTGTTCATAGCATAACAATGTACAATAGCCAAGTGCTGAAAGCACCCTAAGTGCCCATCAGTAAATGAATGGATCAAAAAACTATGGTACATTTACACAGTGGAATTCTATGCAGGAGAAAGAAAGAAGGAGCTCCTACCCTTTGCAACAGTATGGATGGAACTGGAAAGCATTATGCTAAGTGAAATAAGACAGGTGGTGAAAGACAAATACCATATGATCTCACCTTTAACAGGAACCTAACCAACAAAACAAACAAGCAAGCAAAATATAACCAAAGACACTTAAATTGAGAACAGACTTACAGTGACCAGAAGGGAGAGGGGAGGGGATTACAGGGGGAAAGGGTGAAGGGTTTGCCGGAACTATTATCAAGGACACATGGACAATAACAAGGGGGACTGGAAACAGGGGAGAGAGGTAGGCAGGGATGGGGTGGTGGAGGCGGGTAGGGGAAAAGGGCAGAAAACTGTACTTGAACAATAAAAAATGTGAAAAAAAGAAAAGAAACTTGTCATTTTTTATTTTTGGAATTTTCCATCTAATATTGTTCCACAGATGATCATGAATAATTGAAAATGCAGAAAGCAAAATCGTGGAGGGGGAGGAACTGCTGTAGCTTGGGAAATCACCCGGGCCAGGACTAGGCGACCAGGAAACTCAGTGATAAAGATAAACAGTTTGAATGCACTATTTTAAATAACCAAAATTAATGCAAAATTTTATGACAAACAAAAATACTGAAATTTTAAAGGAAGACAGTATCTGACCCTGACTCTCCTCACTTGCCTCACCCGCATCTTGGTCCTGGGGGAACCCCAGCTTTTTGCCACCCTCTTAAATTTTGCACCTGAGTCAAGCTCTTTGCTTGCCTCTTCCTAATCCTGGCACTGGTGGCTCCTATCCTTAAAATCCGTCATCCTAAACAGAAACACACACACAGAGAGTCACACATATTCATACACATGAAAATGCTCCATGTTGTGATTCTGGTCTGAACTGCCCACTCTGCCTCCAAAGACTGAGTTCCTGCCTACACTCAGCAATGCTGGTCTTCACAGTAAACGCAACACATTTAAGATATACAAATATTATTTCCCATTACATTGTTTTCTGGATCTTTTTTGGTGTCAGAAGATGAAATCTTTTCAGGAACTGTGGTCTGCAGAAATATTTTATGAGGATCTAAAATAAAAATAAGCAAAATTATTTTGGTACCTGTTATCTCACATTATCCATTTCTAAATACAATCCTGCATTTGTTTCTCTATATTACCAAAAAAATTTGTATAATCTATGTATCTACTCTTCCTTTCCACAGTCTTTTCGTCATTCTTACTCCATATTTCTTAACCCTTGCCAAGATCTCATGATTTTATTTTCTCTTTATCTACCTCTATACACACACACACACACACACACACACACACTCACACACTGATTAGGCAGTTAGACAACTGGACTATGTAACACTGAGTAACAAATACAGGGTTACTGTATGCCAAAGAAGTGTGGAGATGGGAACAACACAGGTACATTGAGAAAAAGGGATCCTTTTCAGAGAAAAGACAGAATATTGAACACAAAGATGACCTGCAACTTCCAGGGGAGCAGGTTGAGGACAGCAGTCAGCCAATCAGGAAAGCCATAGATAAATAGCTTCTTTATGGCAATACAATTATTTTTACAACAGCAGAATTTTAAATGTGGGAGGGACCATGTTTCATTTTTGTCTGTTTTACAGACAAAGAAACCATTCCAGAGAAGCGAAAAAATCAGACAGTGAAGGAAAGGGCAAGGAAAAAGTGGGTGGGGCAAGCGAGGGGCCTGGTTAAGGGACTGGGCATCAATCCTGAAGCAAAAAGTACAGCCCCCTAATCAAAGTCCCCTAAGAAGCCTGTTGCTGGGAGGAGGAACAATGATCTGTACTTACGGGGGCCTGCCTGCAGACCACTAAGTCCCGTGAGAAGGACCAGAAGAAAGAACATGGCTCCGTTGTCTTGGAACCCCGCTGGCCGAATAACAGCAGTTGAGACGTTGAGGCCAGTAAAGGTGCAGCTCGAGCAGGGTCGCAGAGCCAGGAGATGCGCCAAACGGAGTGGGAGAGCCGGCGACCAGAGGGGCAGAGCCTGTGCCAGAAAACGCAGGGCTCTCTGCTGCCTCTGGAGGTGAGTTGGCATAAAGCAGGTGGGCAGGTTAGGGCTTGATGAAGACTGTCAACATTCACACACATTCAATTTATTCTTAAGGAAGGAAAGACTGTGATTTTCAGTCCTCAGATTAGGGTGGTGTTAATGAGGCTTTTGTTGGTATCATTTACTTAGGATAAAGAAGAGGAGGAACAAAGATAAAAATGCTCAAGTTACTCATATAAAACAAATTTCTGCCAATTATATTATCACACTGCCCACACAGGAAAAATGCATTATTTGCAAAAACTGTTGCAAACACAGTTACTTTTCTAAATTTAATTGTTGAATACTCCATTACCAGACACCTATTTTATGCAGAAAAACCCATAAAATACCCGTTCAAATATAGATACTTTAAAAAAAAAAAAACACAAAACTTCTCTAACCCTGGCTGTGTGGCTCACTGGACTGAGTGCCGGCCTGAGAACCAAAGGGTTGCTGGTTCAATTCCCATTCAGGGTATATGCCTGGGTTGTGGGCCAATTCCTCAGTGGGGAACACGTGAGAGGTAACCACACATTGAAGTTTCTCTCCTATTTCTCCCTCCTTTCTCTAAAAATAAATAAATGAAGTCTTTAAAAAAGAGAAAACTTGTCTAATACAGCATTATTATTGCTACACCGTATAATAATGTGGGCCCTAGTTTTTACTTCTTTATGTAACAAAATGGCAATAAGCTCCTTGAGTTTTGTTTTTGCCTCATATATCCCAGGCTGGGTGCTACAGAAACCAATGACGGAAACACCAAGAGCAGAAAAAAGAAAAAAATAAACATAAAAACCCTCCTCTCCCTAGCCAAAGGACCAAAAAAGGGGCAATATAGCAAGACAAAAAAACTTTAACAACTTATCTACTTGCTAAATACCACAGGAAAGAACCACAGCTCCATTCCAACTCCATCAGCAAAGGCAGAGTAGGGAGCCTAGACTCTCACCCTGCTGGCTCTGATAAGATGCCACTCTCCCCTAAGCACCAGGGTGGTCTCAGAAATGACCAAGTGGGTAGATGGAACTTTCATACCTACCCACAATGCCACCTAAGTTGCTGCTGGAGATTTTAAGGAGTCTCATGAGATAATAACCAAAATGTCAAACCAAGAACAAGAATCTCAAACTGAATGAGAAAAGATAACAAATAGCCAAAAGATAACATAGAGAGGTGTTGGGATTATCTGTGTGACGATTTTAAGGAAGCCATCATAAAAAGCTTCAGTGCAAAATTAACAACTTGAAACCAATGAAAAAAATACAAAGTCACAGCAAAGAAATAGAAAATACAGAGTAGAACCAAATGGAAGTTTTAGAACTGAAAAATGCAATTCCCCCCAAAAAAACTCACTGGGTAACTTCCCCCAGTAGAATGGAGAGTTCAGAGATAAGAACTGATGAACTTCAGATAGAGAAGCAGAAATTACCCCCTCTGAACAGTACAGAGAAAACAGACTGTAACAAACAACAAAAACAGAGCTTTAAAGACTTTGGGACTATAATAAAAGTTCTACCATGTCACTGGAGCCCCAGAAGGGAAGAAAGAGGGTGGGACTGATAAAATATTTGCAGGCCAGAGGAGATTGGCAAGGAATATTCAAAGTGATGAAAAGCAAGGACCGACACCCAAGTTTATTCTACACAGCAAAGCTATCATTTAGTATTGAAGAACATGTAAAGAGCTTCCCAGACAAGAAGCTAAAGGAGTCCATCACCACCGAATAAGTATTGCATGAAAGGTTAAAGGGTCTCCTTTAAGGATAAGAAAAAAAAATGAACAATAAAACGACAATAAATACATGTCTATCAACAATTGAATCTTAAAACAAAACAAAACAGGCCCAACAGCAACAGACTCAGATACAGAGAACATTTTGACAATGGGAGCGGGGGTTGGGTAGATTGAGGAAAAGATGAAGGAATTAAATACATATTACAAGTAGTTGTTACAAGTAGTCATGGGGATATAAAGTATAACAGGGAATATAGTCAATAATATTCTAGTAAGTATGTATGGTGTCAGATGTGTACTAGATTTATTGGGATGATCACTTATAAATTTATAATGTCTATTCACTGGGGTGTACATCTCAAACTAATATAGTATAATACATCAACTGCAATTGAAAAATTTTTAAACAATTTCAATGTAAAAATAATATAGTCCTAGTTGTTTATTTTTCCTTTTGTCTCCCTTGCCTGAGGAGATATATCAGAAAAAAATAGTCTGCAAGCAGTGTCTGAGATTTTACCACCTATGTTTTCTTCTAGGATATTTATGCTTTTGAACCTAACATTTAAGCCTTTGATCTATTTTGAATTTATTCTTGTTTGTGGCATAAGAAGGTGATCTAGTTTCATTTTTCTGCACATTTCTGTCCAATTTTCCCAACATTATTTATTGAATAAACTATCTTTAGTCCATTGTATGTGCTTGCTTCCAAATATTGACTATAAAAGTGTGAGTTTATTTCTGGGCTCCCTATTCTGTTCCATTGATCTATGTGTCTGCTTTTATGCCATTACCATGCTGGTTTGATTACTATGGCCTTATAGTATAGTTTGATGTTAGGTAGCAGGATTCCTCCAATTTTGTTTTTCTTTCTCAAGATCACTCTTGCTATGTGGGACCTTTTGTAGTTCTATATAAATTTTTGAAATATTTGGTCTGGTTCTGTGAAACATATCTGCATAGGAATTGCATTGAATCTATAGATTGCTCTGAGTAGTATGGACATTTTAATAATATTAATTCTTTCTATCCAGTATGTGCTTCCACTTATTTGTATCTTTTTTGATTTTTTTCTTCAGTATCTTATAATTTTCTGAGTACAGGTCTTTTACATCCTTGGTTAGATTTATTCCTAGGCATTTTATTCTTTTTAAGCAATTGTGAATGAGATTGTTTTCTTAAGTTCCCTTTCTGACAATTCATTATTGGTGTATAAAAATGCAACTGATTTCTGGGTATTAAGTTTGTATCCTGCTACTTTATTGAATTCATTTATCAGTTCCAGTAGTTTCTTGGTGGCCTCTTCAGGGTTCTCTATGTACAGTATCATGTCGTCTGCAAAAAAAGATAGTTTTACTTCTTTCTTCACAATTTGCATGCCTTTTATTTCTTCTTATCTGATTGCTATGGTTAGGACTTCCAGTACTGTGTTGAATAAAAGAGGTGAAAGCAGGCATCCCTGTCTTGTTTCCAATCTTAAGGGAAACACTTATAGTTTTTGCCCATTGAGTATGATACTGGCAAGGGGTCTGTCATATATAGCCTTTACTGCATGAAACTAAAAAGGAAACCATCAACAAAATAAAAAGACAATCCACTAAATAGGAGAACATATTCACTGATATATCTGAAAAGGGGTTAATGTCCAAAATTTGTAAAGAACTTTTAAAACTCAACGCCAAAGATACAAACAATCCCATTTAAAAATGGGCAAAGGACTTAAACAGACACTTCACCAAGGAGGACATACAGAGGATCCAGAGACATATGAAAGGATGCTAAGCATCATTAGCCATCAGAGAAATGCAAATTAAAATCACAATGAGATACTACCTCACACCTGTCAGAATATCTATCATCAATAAATCAACAAACAAGTGCTGGCAAGGATGGAGAGAAAGGGGAATTTTGCATTGGTGGAAATGCAGATGTATAGCCACTATGGAAAGCAGTATGGAGATACTTCAAAAAATTAAAAATAGAACTGCCTTATGACCCTGTAATCCACTTTATACAAAGTGGGAATTTATACAAAGAAACCTGAAGCACTAATTCAAAAGAATATAAACACCCCTATCTTCATTGCAGCGTTATTTACAATTGACAGGATATGGAAACAGCTCAAGCCCCCATCATTAGATGAATAGACAAAACAACTATGGGACATTTATACAGTGGAATACTGCTTGGCCATAAAAAAGAAGAAATGTTACCCTTTGCAACAGCATGGATGGACCTGGAGAACATTATGCTGAGTGAAATAACTAGAAAAAGATAGACACCATATGATTTCATTCATATATGAAATCTAATGAACAAACAAGCAAAATAGAGACAAACTCACAGAGAGAAGGCTGACAGCCCCAAGGTGAGGAGGAGGGGTTAGAGGGTAGACGGATAGAGCCAAAAGTAAAAAGGACTCATGGACATAGACAACAGTGTGGTGATTGCAGGGAGAGAGGGAGTTATAAGGGGGATAAATAGTAATGGAAAAATACAATAAAAATTAAATAGTAACAATCATAAAAGGCAGAAATCAATGAAGCCAAAAACAGAGATGCAACAGAGAAAAACAGCAAAACCAGGAGGTGGCCTGAAGGTACTAGATTAATTATATGGAAAAACTCTTTTCAAGATTGGTCACAGAGAGAATAGTATCAGCATGATCAGAAATGAAAAGGGGACCATAGCTATAGGTCCTGCAGACATTAAAAAAGATGTTATGAACAACTTTATGCCAAAAGATTCATCATGAAGTGAAATAGATAAATTCCCTTTAATATTATAATATCTTAAATTATCACAAGATAAATGGAAAATCTGAATAGTCCTCTCTCTGTTAAAGAAATTGAATCCATAAGTTAAAATTTTCCCACACATAAAACCCTAGCTACATTGGTGAATTTTGCCAAATACTTAATTGAAAAACTAAATAACTTTATACAAACTCTTTCAGAACACAGAAAATGAGAGAACTGCCCTGGCCGGTGTGGCTCAGTTGGTTGGGCATCATCCCGCAAACTGAAAGTTCTTGGGTTTCATTTCTGGTCGGGGCACATGCCTGGGTTACAGGTTTGGTCCTCAGTCAGGGCACATGCAGGAGGCAACTGACTGAGGTTTCTCTCTCACATCCATGTTTGTCTCCCTCTCTTTCCCCTCTCTTTCCCTGTCTCTGAAATCAATAAAAGAAAAAAAGAAAAGAAAATGAGAGAAACTTTTCCTAACTCAATTTATCAATACTGAGACCAAGCTCTGATAAAAGGTTAATCCTTGCCCAAGACCCAAGACCCAAGGCCAAGCTGTCTGGGAACTGTAATGACATAGGAACTTCATTTCTCTAATGTGACTTTTTAATAACTCAAGCTAGCTTTGGCCCTTCTAATAGCACCATGACTCACTCACCTCCTTTCAACCAGACCTTTCCATATTCACACAAACTGCATGTCCACTCCCTTAACCATTAAGCCCTTAGAACATCAGGTTCCAGTCAACTCAAACTATCTTAAGAATAGAGCCTCAGGTCTGCTGCTCAAGGGAACAGAGTTTTGGACAAACTAAAGATAATGTCTTAACTTCAGTTTTATTTCAGCCCCAGGCCCATGAAAGCTGAATGAGCCTCCAAACTACACCCTCATGAAACCCAACAGAAGGATGCCATGGCTGACATCAGGACCTGATATAATGATCAACTACTCCTGCCCTGGTCCCAGCCAATCAGTACAGCTCACCGCCCCAACTCCCTTGGTCACCAAGACTAATGATTTTCCCCTATATAATCTATCCTCTAGGGGCCACTGGGGAGCCAGGTCTTACACCTGTCTCTGGGCTTAGCGTTGTTTTCTTAAACCTTTGTTGCTGCAAACCTGTGTTGATGCACACAGGCAAATGAACCCCATTAGTTCGATAGGAGATTTACCCTGTTGATCACCCAGGAGAGGGGCAAGAGAAAGGTGTTGGACAAAGCAAAAGGCTTGGAGGTTGAAGTACAACCTCCAAAGCAAACACAGCATCTCCCAGAAGCCTGGCTTGGAGTTGTAGGGAAGGTGAGGTGGGTTCAGTGAAATTTGCATGTGGCCAGTGACATCTGTGAGAAAGCCCAGAGGAGGAACAGGGCCCACCACCCAGAGCCCTTCCTGAATAAGGGCAGTTGGTGCCAATCCCCCCAGCATCTGGGACCTCACGTGGTGATTGGAGAGCTGTGGAGAAGAGCTCTGGGAGCCGGGTGGGGATGGAAATGGCCTGGTTGAGATGATTACCTTTAAGCTCAGGGCCCTGAAACGACAGAACTGCAGAGAAAAACAGACACGCATGCAAATTGGCCCACATTCAGTTTATTGTTTCCTTCAGCTATGACAAGGAGAGGGAAGGCAGGAAGTTCATTTCTCAGTGAGACACTCAGTATTATCCATCGCCTTCTGAAGAAATTACCAGTTACTGTGAAAGAGAACAAAGATACACATGCTTAAGGCGCCGATGGCAAACAAAGTCCCTTCCACGGCAAAACATGCAAATGGCTGGACTGCTGCCAGGCAAAAAAATTCATATAGCAGGAAGAAATTCTGGAAAGAATGTTTACCATTTTGCTTGTGATGTTATTTGGCTATAACTTATTCTATCATTTTCTGTGATTTTTGTGGAGTCATATTTAATTAAAAGTATTGCAAATGAGAAAAACTATCATTTTTCCACATACAATGAGTGGTTCGTGAATATAACAAGTTAATTTTAATTTTTTTAGAAATTTAAATGCATGTTAACTTTTCTTTGTTCATTATCTTCTGTCAATCATTTTTGGTTTTCGTGTTATAATCAGTGTTTGTGGCACCTGGAAGCTCATAGACCTTAAGCACTGTGACTCCAGTGTCTAACGGGTGAAATGGCCCTGATCATGAACTCATTCTGTAGACTAATTTACATACCTCATCTCGTATTAGATTCAACAGTTTAATCCCACTCTGTCCTCAGGAACAAGTTCCCAACAAACTTTAGGTAACTTTTTGAAACTAAAGAAAAAGACTAAGTGATTTACAAACCCGTTAATAACAAGACCAGAAAAGATTAATAAGTTATTTTTGGTATACTACTTTACCAACTCATCTACCCAATAAATAACTTAGGAATTAATTGTAGACTATGGATTTCATTTTAATTTCAAACAACTTATTTTAAGAGACAACTCTTAATGTACTTACCTAGTGTTTTACATTTGGGTAGTTTCCTGTCATTCGGATCTAAATAAATAAGGAAATAATGCCTTTAGTTTGATAAAATACAATCTGACAAACATAATTTTCATGACAGTTTCTTCCTCTTTCCTTTCAAAATTTTGGTAAAAAAGAAATAATTGCCAATTTTAAATTTTTATATTATTAAACATCAAAATAAAATTATTGGGCCTCTTTTCTATTTTTATATCCACAGATCTCTTATGTCAGAGCCCCAAACAAAAAGAATAAGAAAAAAAAAGAATACATTGAAGGCAAATTAAGTGAGGCTAATTGATAGAGAAGATAATATAGATAGATTAGCAAGAGACTTCAGGCATGATATAGTTTACCCTTTGCATCCTTTCCCTGTCTATTTTTTATAGCTTCAAAACTTACAGATTTTTCCTACTATTCTGACCTCCAAATACCCCTAATATATTTAATATAGTTAACTTTCCACCAAAGCAATAAAGGGATTTGTATATCCAGATTTGTGAGACTTTTGTGAAACTACTGACATTACAACCCATTGGGTTTCCAGCTCCTAAAAAAAAAATTGTTCTGGTAGTATTTACTCAAGGAGTTGGTTCTAACAACCCCTCCCATGATCTTTCCAATTTAAAAAGATACTGAAAAAAAATTGAAAATAGGGGAAAAAAAGAAACAGTAAAGTACAACTCTGTCTGCTTAGCTTATTAAATTTAAGTAAAAAAATAATACAAGAATGCTTTTCTTGGGTACACCAAACACAAACTAATGAGTTAACATTCATTCCAAGTTACATTCTTCACATGCAATATACAATGTTCTATAGATGATGCTCTCTCAACTGCCCCTGTCTACTTGAATGCCACTTCTAGAAAACGATATGTGAATGACACATTCTATAATGAGATAATGTGAGAGGAAAATTGGAGTAGTTATAATATTAATTATGTGTACACGTGAAGTTCAAGACTAATCACTTATTCATTAAACAAGTCTTTATTGCACATTTACTCTGTTTGGTGCTAACTATAAATTGGTTAGCAAAATATGTGCAGCCCTTACCCTCAAGCCATTTCATAATACATAAGGAAAGTAATGCTGCTAAGTGACCAAAGGTTGGAGGAATCAAAGTGTTTGGCACCATTACCACAAATTTCTTGCTGATGGTGACAGGGAACAGAGACAATAAAGAAAATCAGTGTTTTTTCCTTCATTCTTAGTTTGGAGAAAGTAGCTAAGGTCTATAAAGAGGTGATTACATTAGGAGACATCCAAAAACAACAGAGAGAATAAAGGATATGGAATTGCTATAGCTTCCCTAATGGAGGGACCGACTTCATCAGGAAGGACAGAAACCATATAATGGTGTGGGGTAGCCTGAAGACTTAACCTGAGGATATGCAGATGAGATATTCTGAAAAACCAGTGGATTGGTTGTAACTAGAAAAAGATACTTGAAAGAAAAATGCCAGACAGTACAAGAAAACTAAAACTATAGAAGGGAGAAAGAAAGTATTTATGTGAACTAATACTTGGTCCTTATAAATATCTGATGACTTCAGAAGGGTCACAAGGCCACGACTGTGGAGCATGGGAAACTAAACTTCAGAGGACCCTTGTTAACACAATTGTGGGCTGTTGAAGGCAGTGGGAAGCGTGGAATTCTAGTGTGTTTATGGTACTCTCTCTTAGATAACCTCCTCCTAGGTGAACTAATCATTCACTCAGTTGTTCATATTGAGTTTATGGGTATAAACGTGACCTGAACAAAAAAAGTAATATTTCCCTTTGTGTATCCCATCACAAATGATACAAAAAATGCCCTGCTTCAGAGTTAGGTTCATAGAGTAATTATAAATACATTGTCTGTTATTAGATTTAACTAGTTTTTTCCTATGTATCAAAAGAGGAAACAATCAATATAAATTTAGTCAACTGAAGAGAAAAGATTGGGGTAATACTTGTTCCAAGAAAGAGAAATATGCATATTTTAATGCAGTACTTTATCAACTGTGGCTGCTAAAAAAATACTAAGCAATTATTTGTTCATTCTTATTTTTGTCATATACTTATTTATAAGAAACACTTCCTAAATTGCTTACCTGCTGGTATACATTTGGGAACTCCTTTCTGAGCTGGAGCTAAATAAAAATAGAAGTAACACTAATGTCTAAAAGTTATATTTTAAAACATATCTATTTTAATAATGAAGATTAGGGCATTTTATGCTAAAATTAACTTGTATTAATACCTGCGGCATGCAAATAAATAGCATTCTTATTTACCCAACATCAAGTACAATATGCTGGGGGAAATTTACATCGTCCAATGAGGAAAAGTATCAAGATATTAAAGATTGGTTTTTTCTTTATCACTGCTAAGCACATAATACAAGTTTGACTCTGAATGCCTAAATGTGGCCTTCAGGCTCCAAGCTCTTTTTATTCATCGCTATGTAAATTGCCACATTTTACAAGTTAAAACTCCCATTTACTTCTGGGCAATCTAGCAGACTGAACTGACAGAGAAACTTCCCGCTTCTGTTCTATAAGGAAAACTTCCCCTCTGTCTTCCATAGAAAAGCTGATGAAGATAGCACAAAAAATGTTAATACTCAATTGAGATTAAGAGCCAGAAAAGACTTTTCCTTCTGTCAGTAAAATATGATAAACTAGAAGTTCAGAGGGAAAACAGGGACTAAAGCTGAATGACCACAAGGGAATCTGAATTAATTACGTAACACCCTAAAGGAAGTGCTTTTAATAACCTTAGCTTGGAAGGAGTTAAAGGCACAGATACTTAGATATTAGAAAGCTAGAAGGAAGCCCAAGCCTGGTAGTCTTGAATGCGGATAATACAAACTATGCCACTAGGAGTTCAACAGACAAATTGTCTCAGCCATGTAAATAGGAAAGGATCACCAAGAAATGCAGAATCCCAGGCCTGTACCATGTATAGCAGCAGGACCTCCATTTGCCTATTCCCATGTCCATACATTAAAACCAGCGAACACTGAAAATATTGAAACATCCAGGCCCCAAGACAGGCAAACCTGAAATGTCCTACTCTTCCTTACGCACGCTTCCACAACTTGGGGCACGCAGGACTCCCAGGAGAACAAGTCTAAACTGCAAACGACTGCCTGGTAAACTCCTACAACCACAGCACAGCAGAAAAATTCCCACAGGATCAATAGGTAATACGAAAACCTTTAACAGAAATGTTTAGGATCTCCAAGGAGATGAAGTCAGAAATAAAGCAAGAAAAGGATAGCTGTTAAAAATATGGGTGAGAATGGGGGACTTGGAAACTCATGTGGATATCAATGTCAGAGAGAGAGGTAGAAAAGCATAATATATGGACAGCCACATTAAGAAACGTGGAGGCTAAATTTGAGACAATCCTCCCATAAATAGGCATTTAGGTTGAGAGAAGAAAAAGAATGAGGAAGAATAAATAATTGAGAAGATAATGACTAAATTTTTTCCAGAATTAATGACCTTAATGCAGATATTTCAAGACTGTATTGAATCCAGAGTTGGATAAATAAAAACAAATTATATCAGGACATATCACAATAAAATAATGAAACATTCACTACGAACAGGAAGCCTTAGAAGCACTCAAAGAAAATACATATTGAGTGGAAAGGAATAACTAAATTAATCAGACTAACAAGTGAGGTCCCAATAATAACAGTAGATGTCACATTACAACAACAAAATACACTAAGACCGTGGAAAATGACCCTCAGCTAAAAGTCTGTAACCATCTAAGCTATCTTTCAAAGAGGGGTGTGAAAAAAAGACATGTTCAGACATTTAACACAAAATGCTTACAACCACTAGCTGAAGCTAAAAAGGGTGTACTTCGGGAAAGAGAAATTAAAATAAAAATGAAAAAATAAAAATTCAAGAGTGAATAGTGATCAAAGAAACTAGTAAATATGCTGCTAAATCCTGGTAAGTATTCATATGATGCAAAATGTGATGCCAGTGGCAGCAGTGACAACATGACTGATGTAGGGGAGGCCACGGAGGGAAAACGCCCAGAAGTTGAGTCAAATGACAACTGGTGAGAGATTAATGACTGAAGTTTGCTGTTAAATGATCTCAGATCCTCTTGTTGCTTAGGAAAATATTGGAAATATTCATTGAATTTAGGTATTTAACAGTTAATTATACTACTATGGTATTAATGGAACCCACACTAGAATTAACTCCACCTCTCCACATTCTTTGACTTCAACAGTCTTCCCCACTGACTTTCCACCAGTTACAGATTATTCCAAAAATAAATGTAACTCAGATGATTTTTTGGTTTCATTTCTTTAAAAAAAATGACATTGGGATTTTTATGGGGATTGCATTAAGTCTGCATATTGCTTTGGGTAATATGGTCATTTTAATTGTTGATCCTTCCAATCCATGAACATGGAATATCTTTCCATTTCTTTGTGTTTTTCAATCTGTTTTAATAATTCTTTGTAATGTTCAGCATAGATCCTTTACATACTTTGTTATACTTATTCCTGAGTATTTTATTGTTCATGTTGTAATTAAAAGGGATTTTTTTCATTTCTTTTTCTGAAATTTCATTGTTAGAACATAAGAGTGCAATGGATATTTGTAATTTATTTTGTATACAGCCTCTGTACTGTATTTTTTTTACTGTTTCTAATAGTTTTTGGTGGAATATTTAGGGTTTTCTATGTAAAGAATCATGTCAACTGCAAAAAGTACAATCCTGAGGAAAAAAAATGAAGCCAAAGTTAGCACACTCCCTGACTTCTGATTATACTACAAAGCAATGATAATCAAAACAGCATGGTATTGGCAGAAAAACAGACACAGAGACCAATGGAACAGAACTGAGAGCCCAGAAATAAACCCATGTGTATATGGGAAATAATTTTTGACAAAGGAGCCAAAAATATACAATGGAAAAAAGAAAGTCTCTTCAGTGAATCGTGCTAGGAAAATTGGAAAGCCACACACACACAAAAAAACTAGATCACAGTTTGTTCCCATGTATAAATATTAATTCAAAATGGACCAAAACCTAAGTATAAGACCTAAAATAATATATTACATAGAAGAAAACATACATACTAAACCTATGGACTTTGGTCTAAGAGATGATTTTTATGAATTGGGCCCCAAAGGCAAGGAAAGTAAAAGCAAAAATAAATGAAGGGGACTGTATCAAACTAAAAAACTTCTGCACACAGCAAAAGAAACTAACAAAACAAAAAGGCAATGAGCCGAATGACAGGAGATATTTGCAAACAACAGCTTCCACACAGGTTAATACCTAAAATATATGGAGAACTCATACAACCCAACACCAAACAAACAATCCAATTAAAAAATGGGCAGAGGATCTGAACAGACTCTACTCCCAAGGAGACATACAAATGGCCAATGGATATATAAAAAGATGCTCAACTTCACTAGCTTTAGGGAAATGCAAATCAAAACTACCACCTCACACCTATTAGAATGGCCGCTCTCAACCAGACAAATAATAACAAGTGTTGAAGAAGTTGTGAAGAAAAAGGAACCCTCATTCGCTGCTACTGAAAATGTAAACTGGTACAGTCACTATGGAAAACAGTATGGAGGCTCTTCGAAAACTTAAGAATAGAGCTTCCATAGGATGCAGCAACTCCACTTCTGGGCACCTACCCCAAAATTTTGAAAATATTTATTTGCAAAGACACATGCACCCCTATGGCCACAGCAACATTACTCATGGTGTCCAACACATAAAAACAACGGAAGTGTCCTTTGATAAATGATGGAATAAAGAAGACATGGTACATATATATGAAATGTTGCCATTTGTGACATGGATGGATCTTGAGAATATCATGCTAAGTAAAATGTCAGACAGAAAAGGTTATGAATCATATGATTTTCCCCATAGGTAGGATATAAAACTGAAAGCAAAAAATGAACAAGCAAGAAAAACAAAGAAGTCATAGACACAGACAACAGTATGGTGGTTACTGGAGGGAAGAGGGGTGCAGGGGAGTAAAAGATAAAGAGGGTCAAATATACAGTGACAGTAGGTTTGACTTTGGTGGGCACACAATTCAATATACGGATCATGTGTCATAGAATAATACATTTGAAATCTATATAATTTTATGGTTTTATTACATATTTTGGAGTGATACTAGTTAATGAAATTACACGGGTTTCATATATTATAATTCTATAATACATCATCTGTATATTGTATTGTGTGTTCACCACCTCATTTCCTTCTACAACCATATCCCCCTCTTTACCCTCTTCTCCCTCCTACCACTCCCCATTCCCTCTGGTAATCACCATACGGTTGTCTGTGTCTATGGGGGGGGGGTGGCCAAAAAACCCCTCCAACCACCTTCCTCTCTTAGAGCTCTCAATCTGTTCTATATCTATGAGTCTGTTTCTATTGTCTGTTGGTTTATTTTGTTCATTAGATTCCACATGAGTGAAATCATATAGTACTTGTCTTTCTCTGACTGGCTTATTTCACTTAGCATAATGTTCTCTAGGTCCATCCAAGCTGTCAATAAGGTTAAGATGTCCTTCTTTTTTACAGCCAAGTAGTATTCCATTGAATAAAGCTGTGCAGCTTTTTTATCCATTCATCTACTAACAAGCATTTGGGCTGCTTCCAAATCTTGACCATTGTAAACAATGCTGCAATGAACATAGAGGCACATATATTCTTTCAAATTAGTGTTTCAGGTGTTTTGGGATGTATTCCCAGGAGTGGAATTGCTTTGCCACAGGGCAGTTCCATTTTTAATTTTTTGAGGTAACTCCACACTGCTTTCCACAGTGGCGGCACCAGTCTGCATTCCCACCAACAGTGCATGAGGGTTCCCTTTTCTCCACATCCTTCCCAACATGTGCTTTTGTTGATTTATTGATGATAGCCTATATAATTTTATTAACCAGTGTCACCCCAATGAATTTAGTAAAATAAAATAAAAACCTAGATGCTACTTCTGATTCTTTAACAAGCTTGATGACATTAGTCAAGATAGACACTATTTGAAACTTGCTTTGATCATCTAGAAAAGAGAAGGTTTTATTATTAAAAGATAAAGAATTAAAATTTGACAGCAATAAATAATGTATGGACTATAAATGGGAAAGTAGTTGGGAGATGGCTTAGGAGTTTTCATGGAGAAATTTGCAAAAAAACGTTTAAGTTGAAAGGAATTCATGCCTTGTGGTTGGCAAGGGAAGAGTGACGGACAAAAAAATGAAAAATAGCTTAGTTTGCATATTAATTGGAATTTCTTCTTTCTCTTATATATTTGTTTATAGAGTGGGCTTTTATATATTTTGTGGACTTACAGGGTTATATTTCTAATGATAACCAGGATATTTATTTCACTGTTGTGGATTAAATTATGTCCCCTTCAAAAAAGAGGTTGAAGTCCTAACACTGGGTATTTGTGAATGTGACTTCATTTGAAAATAAGGTATTTACAGATGTAATCAGTTTAAGATAAAATTACAGTAGATTAGGGTGGGCCCTAAATCTAATGATTAGGGTCATTTTACAAGGAAACAGATTTAGAGACGCGGAGATACACAGACCCTTAGGAAAGACGGCCACGTGGAAAGTACCGCATTTGCTGGGGTACTGCAGCAGCAAGCCAGGAACACCAAGGCTTGCCAGCAGCCACAAGAGGCTAGGAGGAGGCGTGGAAGGAGTTCTTTCTCAGAGCCTCCAGAAGGAGCCAATCTTGCTGATAGCTTTGTTTTGGACTTTTGGCCTCCTACACTGTGAGAAAATGAATTTCTGCTGTGTTAAAAAAAACTTCCCCCCAAATAAACAATAAATAAATGACCTGAAAACTATACTAGATGTTATGTCAGTAAAGGCAACAACAGTGTCAAGTGACATTATTAGAATTTAAATATATAATTATCCCAAAAACTGTTGCCCTGGTGCACACCAAGCCAGAAGGCTAGGCTAATGAACTAGCATTCCAAAGTGCACTCCAATGGAAATAAACACTTTCCTATGGGTAATGCTATCAACTCTCACTCAGTGTAGGGGACTAAGGACCAGAGGAGAGATGAATTATGTTCATCTAGAAGATTTAAAATGCCAGCCCCTATACAGGTAAAGAGTTTTTAAGTGAGAGAGGGAGGAGCAAAAACTCCCAAATGTTTTATATCTGCAGAAGAAGCCCAAACCCAAAACTCTTAGATGTGAGAAAGTAAACATTTGTTGTATTATACAGAGATAGCCATCTTTCGGGTAAGGGAGGGGAATTTAATTAAAACTATTTTGTAATGCTGAGAGGCTATGGAGGATACAGAAATTGTTCCCTTCTGATGTTTTCCTTCCACAAATTTTTCTTAAGTGACCATGATAAGCAGTCATTCACTCTGCTATTCACAGGCATACGTATTGAGTTTCTAGTTGAATCTCCAAACAAAAAAGTAAACTTCCCCATTTATGAATTAGCTCCATAAACATAACTGATCATCCAAAAGTAAACTCACAGTAGACACTAACAAACTGGAGGGATGAAGACATGTATTTACCCAGGTAAGTACTAGTTACTAGATTGGTAAATACTAATAGGTTTTGTTTCATTTTGTTTTGGTGTAGTACTGTACCAGTTTTTGCTGCTCAATTAGTACTCACCAATTAATTGCTGATTATTAATTTTTTCATCTTTTTAACATACATATTTTAAGAAATGACTCCAAATTTACTTACCTGACAGTATCCGTTTGGCTACTGCTTTCTGATGTGTATCTAAATGAGAATAAAAATAATGCTTCCGAGTTAATTCTTTAAAAAATGTGCCTTTGTAAATAGTGAATCCTAGATAATTTTATAACCTGAATTAACTCTTTTATAGCACTAATCATCACTAAGGAATAACCTTAAATGATTATTAAATTAGGGTATGCGGCTAAACAGCATTCTCATTTACACATATCCCGTGTCCAAAAAGAATATAAATTTCAAATCCCCAACTAGGGAGAGGAACAAGTAACACATTTGTTTTCCTCCTTATCACTACCCAGCACAGAATATATGCTTGATCTTGAATGCCTGATTCTAGCCTTCAGGTTCCAACCTAATGCTTTATTCACTGATAAACAAATTTGACTACAGGTCCTGATTCGAACCCCTCACTGGCTTCTAGACAATCAGGCAGACTGGATTGACAGTGTTTTGTCCCCCTCCTATCCCACACATAGAGATATAACACACATACACACACACACAACCAACCAAAATTTAGAAGAAAGGCACGTTTCTACTATAGTTTTTTTTAAAGCAGAGAAAATCAAAAGCACAAAAGGTAAATAGGAGCCAAAGCTGAACGACTCCAGAGCTATGTGAATCAGTTGTATACATCAGCTCATAAGGAGTTGAGACCTTCTAGAAAGCAGGAACTAATCTTCTCTACACCTGGCGGCCATGAAGGGCCTTACCATCCGTGAAACAGGGACAGCAAACGCTCCTACCACTGATCTTTAGGATAGGGCAGGGACATTTCCTTAAAAGTGTAGATGAGTAAGCACCACCTGGAGACACAAGAACCCTAAGTGCTTAAAATGTGGTAAAGATGGATAACACAGATACCACACAGAGAAGCAGGAACCCTAAGTCTTTAACAAGTACAGGTTCAGGATACAAGCTCATGCTTCCTCAGAATCCTAGCTCTCCAGGTCTAACAAGTGCATGAAAATGGGTGACTTAGGAGGATAAAACATGAAATGCTCTCCACAGGAGGATTCTACAAAGCAGGATACGTAGAATTCTCATGAGACAAGCATTGCTGCTTAAAATAGCCTTACAATCAAAGACGAAGCCAGTAAGAGCTAAGGTCCACAGCCAGAGCAAACTAAAGAATTCATACATTGAGAAGTACAGGTAACAGAAAAACTTCAAAAAAAAAATGCTTAGGATTTCCATAGGGATCAATAAAGGAACAGAGAATTGACAAAACTAGATAAAAAACTGCTGATTTTTAAATTGTTTAGGGAAATCACCGAGAACACCAGGTAAACAGAAATACAGGGTGGGGCAAATGTGGGTTTACAGTCGTTCAAATGAAAAATAATACAATAACCAATAAGTAATAATACAACAATAAACTCTGAGTTTCACAAACTCACAACTGTAAGCCTAACACACAGATGGGTAAAAGTAGGCTTACAGTTGTGAGTATTTGAAACACAGTTTATTCTTGTATTATTATTTATTAATTATTTTATTTATTTGTATTATTATTATGTTTATGTTTATTATTTTGTATCCTTACTTATAACTTACCTTTCAGGCAATGATGGCTGGTAATTCAACCTACTTTGGCCCATCTCTGAATATAAAAAAAAGACCAGCTAAAAAACTTGGAAAAATTTAATACAAGATTTAGAATAGGGAGACTCAATATTTGAAGAGAAGAATCTAGAACGTTTCCAAAGGAAAGCTTCACATTGGAAGAAAATATTGAGTTCCAGTTCATGATTTTTAAAAAATTACCAGAATACATCATAATGAAACAAGATCTTTATGGACAGAAAAAGAAACACTTTCGAGGCAGTATCAGGCCGAATTCTAAAGATGGCCCCCTGAGATTCCCATTCTTTAGATATTTAAACAGTTTTTAAGTACTGCTCTGAAGAGAATTTGCAAATGTAATTAAAGCTCCAGATCAGCTGATTATAAAATTCAGAGTTTTTGGTGGGCACGACACCATCAGGTGAAGTCTTTAAAAAGAGAGTTTTCTCCTGCTAGTGGCAGAGGGGAGCTGAGAGAGAGCCAAAGCCTGAGGAAGACCTGACATGCCCTTGTTTCTTTGAAGATGAAGGGAGGTACACGCAAAGTCATGTGAGTGGGAGGATCAGGAGGGGCCTCTAGCAGGCAGACAGCAAGGAAATAAATACCTCAGACCTACAACTGCAGGAAATTAGGTTCTGCTTACAACCCGGAATGACCTAAGAGTTCAGCCTGGCCTTCCGGCCTTCGGGTCAGCCTTGTGACAACCCAGACAAATCCACCTGGATTTCTGACCTACAGAACTTCAAGATAATAAATAAATGTTGCTTGAAGTCACTATGTATGTAAAGCAATAAATGAACTAACATACTAACAAAAGATTTATCATCAGCAGCAGCAAATGCCAGGTGTCACTGATATATTATCAAATAGCTGATGCAAAATAACTCTCAACCAAGACTTCCATACTACATAAATTCACATTCAAGAATGAAAATAAAATAAAGACAGTTCTAGACAAATAAGATAAACAGCTCACTACACACAGACTCACTAATAGAGTTTCTAAGAGATGTACCATATTTTACCATGTATAGTGCACACCCATATCTTATTATTAATCCTCATGTATAATGCACATCCTTATTGTTCCCTCAAAAATTATGGCAAAGAAGTGTGTATTATGCATGACAAAAATATGGTACTTCATCAAAAGGGATACTGAATACTAAAAGATTTGAAGTAGGTTAAAATTCAGGAGTAAATAAACCCCAAATGACAAAAATATATAAGAGTAAGTGAAGGAAAATGTATAGGATCTGTCCAGAAAAAGTCCAGCCATTCTTAATATAACAAGAATGGTTTGCATGACATCAATGTATATGGCAGCCAAGGCGAGTGGACTGGAATGCACATGTGTGAATAATGATGACTTCACTGTACTAGTCAGTGTGGGCAGTAGGTGCTGTTGAGTGAGCATGTGTACTGTGTGGCTGTAGCATTCAAAATGGCTGAGCAAGTAGAGCAATGAATCTGCATTCAATTTTGCGGTAAGCTTGAACATTCCTCCACAGAAACTATTCGGATGATCCAGAAGGATGCAGCTATGGGCAGCTGATGGTTAGTGACAACATGCCTGCTCATGCATCATGTCTCATGCATAGTTTTTGGCGAAACATCAAATCACCCAGGTGATTCACCCTTCTACAGCCAAAATTTGGAACCCTGTGACTTCTGGCTTTTTCCAAAACTAGTATCACTTTTGAAAGGGAAGAGATTTCAGACTATTAATGAGATTCAGGAAAATGCAATGGGGCAGCTGATGGCGATTCCAATAAAAAATTTTGTAGAGCATATTGAACAGTGGAAGAGACACTGAGAGAACTATGTGAGGTCCCAAGGTGCCTACTTTGACAGGGACTGAGGCATCATTGTCCTATGTACAATGTTTATCTTTTATCTTTAAATGTGTCCTATGTACACACATTTATAGAAAAATAAATGTCTCAATTTTTCATATTACATTGATGGATACTTTCTAGACAGGCCTCATAGAGTTAAATGGGTTAAGATCTATATGTTATTAGAAGAATATAACTGTGTGTATGTGTGTGTATATATATTTGCAAAATCAACTACATTTAATAAATAATATAACTAAATAATACAACTAAAAGAATAAAATTAGAATATATAATGACCAAATTAATAGATGGAAAGAAAAAACAATAACAGCACAATTGATATAATGACATGTAAGGAAATAGAAGAAATATTGAAAAGTATAATCAATAGAAAAAAATAAAATCATAGACTGTAGTCTAAATATATTGGCAAATATGTTATAAGTACATGAACATATTAAATCCAACTACTGAAAAACTCTTGAGATTACTGATTTTTAATCCCTCTGGCATGGTGTTTTGCAGAGCCCAGCTTGTGAAAAAGTTATGTCAACAAATCTAAGAAACAGAATGGATCTGTGCAAAGTAAACTGAAAACCTTCTGGAAAGGACACACCATTCTAAATGCCATGAAGAACATTAGAGATTCGTGGAAAGAGGCCAAAACAGCAACACTAACAGGAGCGAGGAGCCAGCTGACTGAGGGCTCAGCACTTCGGGGAGGGAACAACTGCAGGCTCAGAGGGCACAGTGAGAGCACGGGAGTTAGGAGTGGAGCCTGGGGGCGAGACTGAACGGTGGCAATCCAGTAACAACACTTGAGCAGTTGAGAGCTTGCTTCTTATGGATGAGCGGAGAAAATGGTTTCTCGAGACAGAATCTACTCCTGATGGAGATACGAAGATTATTGACATGACAACAGAAGATTTAGGGTATAACATAGACTTAATTGATGAAGCAGTGGTAGGGTTTGAAGGAACTGATTCCAATTTAGGAAGTTCTGCTGTGGGTAAAATACTATCAAACAGCAACACATGCTACAGAGAAAAAAAGTGTCAGCTGATGCAGTAAACTTCATTGCCCTCTCGTTTGAAGAAACTGCCACCGCCACCCCAAGCTTCAGCAACCGCCAGCCTGACCAGTCAGCAGCCGACAATGCTGAAGCAGGACCCTCCACAGCAAAAAGACCACGACTCACCGAAGGCTCAGATGATGGCTAGCAATGTTAATAAGAAAGTATTTTTAAGTTAAAGTATGTATGTTGTTTTTTAAAAGCATAGTGCTGTAGCATGCTTAATAGACTATAATATCTAGTAGTTAATAGACTATAATATATGGTATAATATAATACATGCATAATTTTATATGCACTAGGAAACCAAAAAATTCACATAACTCACATTATTTCAACATTCACTTAATCACAGCAGTTGAAACCAAACCTGTAATATTTTTTGCAGGTTGGGCTACACATCCTTTTTCTTTACTAATTATACACATTCTATTTCTTACTAGAGTCAGCTATTTTTTTCCTTGTTTCTTCAAAGCAAACTTCCAAATGAGTAAAAAACTAATTTACTTGAAAGTAAATTTTTACATATTAGTGCCCTAGTTTCAGTGCATTACTTTACCAATTGTGGGAGCTCAAACAATATCTAGAAATTAATTGTGAATCATTAATTCATTTTTAATTTTCAACATGTGTCTTCAAAACATTCTAATTTACTTACTTGGTGGTGGTATATGTGTGAATGCTGCTTTCTGATCTGGATATTTAAGAAGTAGAAAATAATGTCTCAAGTTAGTCCTGGGAAAGTTCACCTACTGCATAAATAAAACAACAGTTTATAAGCAGTGTTATCTCTTTTACAAGACTGGTTATCAATAAAGAAGATAACGTCCAGGTCACCGGAAAAAAAGATACCTTTAAATAACTTACTTACCCATATACCTTATCCACAAAGAATACAAAGGCCATATATTTTGGTGAGGAGAGTATTAAAAAGACACAGATTTGCTTTGCTTTCCACTTGTCACTTCTAAACACAAAATATAGGTTTGACTCTGAATACCTGATTCTTACCTTTATACCTCAACGTTTAACTTTTTGTTCATTGATAAAGAAATGCTACATATTTTCTATCCTCACGCAAGGGCATTATTTTTCACTGCTTTTAGAGAGCGAGGAAGAGAAAAGCACCAGTGCAGGAGTGAAGTATCAACTGGTTGCCTCCCATAAGCACCTGAACCAGGCTCATACACGCCTAGACTGGGGATCAAACCTGCAACCTACGTACATGCCCTGACCAGGAATTGAACCTGCAGCCTTTTCGTTACTGTATGGCACTCCAACCAACTGAGCCACACTGGCAAGGATGAGAAATGCTACATTTTGTAAATTAAAATCCCTACTGACTTCTAGACAATCTTCTAGAGTAGACAGACAAGATATTTCCCCCTTCCAATCCTCACACAGAGGAGTGCTGAAACAACCTAATAAAAATTTAATACATAACTGAGATTAAAAACAAAAAAAGACTTCTGGTGCTAGAGGAAATAAAGCAGTGGAGTTCAAAGGATAAACAGGAGCTGAAACTGAATGGCTACAGTGGTATCTGAGACTGTGATACTCCTTTAGGACTGGAGATTGAGCAGCCCTTCCTTAAAAGGAAATCAGGTCTGAGGCCTTTGCACGTGTGAAACTGTAAGTGAGCTCCTTCACTAAACCTGGGAGCCAGGGAGAGCCACTCCACCCATAAAACAGGGATAATAAAGACTCTGACCACAGAATGGACACTTGAAACCTATACAATCTTATTAGCCAATGCCACTCTAATAAATTTATTTTTTAAAGTGCACATAGGAGAGGAAAAAGAGAAATTTTGTCTCAATATTAAAAAAAAAATCACCTCTGACCAGTAAGTAGCCTTTGGAATACAGCAGGAAAACGATGCTATGCAGATGGGGAAAGTATATCAATGAGAGAAGTAGGACTCCCAAGCTTTAAAAAGTATACTTCCGGGATCCCAGCTCACACACTACAAGTTCCTGAACACCATGCATTGCAATTGCTTTAAGTATTTTTGCTTTAAAAGAAGCAAAAATCAAACAACCCACATGTGTGTGTTTTCAACAAGGGCATGCAGAATTCTCACAGGAAAATCACAGACACTGAGGATAAAAGAGTGTATGATTACAAACCACGAAAAGCGTGAGCGTCAACAGTCACTGCAAACCAGCAAATTCACACACCAAGAAATACAACACGAATTGTTTTTATAACTTTAACATAAGAATTACATGCTTGCATAGAAATCTTTCCAAGAATAGATTCCATAGGACTATTACAGGACAAAGATGGAAGAAGAGTTGGTGGAAGTCTGAACCGAGGAAATAAAACAGAACATGGGGTACGCAGTTATAAACCATAGACATCCTTCCAGTTCTGGCCAAGATGAAGTACAGGTTAGGTTTACCCTCCTGCCTGAAACAACTGAAAATCCTGACAAAATGTATGAAACAGTGGTTCTGAGACATGGAATATGTCAATGCAGGACAGTGATCTCTGAGAGAAGGGAATAAAAAAGAAGAGACCTATATTTGACCCTCCTTATTGTCTGATGAGAACTTCCAGGCTATAGCACAGGAAGGAGCACAGGCAAAGCCAGAAGGTTCCCTGAGTTGGGGAAATGGAATAGGGAGTCTAGGAAGGGCAAGGCAGCTAGAATTCACAGGGAAAAATAGCAGAAAGGGAAAGGGCTTCACACAGAGACCTCCTGAGATCTGTGGAGGGTCCCCATTGAATCTTAAGCAGAAGTGCAAGTGAGGAGACCACTTGAGTCAGAGGGGAAAAAAATTCTCTGAAATGAAGAAAGGGAGCAATCTGCTGTGCACACAAAGGGACAGGGATAGTTTGTGTACCCATCACCTCAAGTGAAAAACCTTGTAATTCATGGTGAGCTGGGCAGAGTTACTCACAAGGGTATTGCCTTAGCAGTGCTGACTCTTCTAATCCTGCTTAATGAAGCTTAAACAGCAATGGCATTAGAACAATTGGATATTCTTATGGAAAAGGAGAGCTGATTCTAACCATACCTCCTGAACTGTATAAAACTTAATTCAAACTGAACATGAGCCTAAGTGCAAAACCTAAAACTATAAAATTTTTAGAATAAAACATAGGAGAAAATCTACATGAACTCTGCTTAGGCAAATATTTCCTAGATACAATACCAAGATCATGATTTATAAAAGAAGAAATTGATACAGTGGATTTCATCAAAATTTGAAACTTCTGCTATTTGAAAGAATGAAAAGACAAGTCTCAGAGTAAGAGAACATATTTGCAAATCATACATATGATAAAGTACTTGTCTCCAGAATATATGAAGAACACTCAAATGTAATAGTAGGAAGACAAACAGCCCATTTTAAAAATAATTAAAAGATGTGAATGACTCACTGAAACAAAGACAACCCAATTAAAAAATGAGGCCTTTCAACTATAGCTACCATCTTCCACTAACTTGTCAAAATAAACATGGCTTTACTTATAACAGTTAAATACCAAAAACAACCCCGAAATCCAACAACAGATAAACAGATAAACAAATCACAGCATATTCATACAACCAAAAAGGAATCAGCAATAAAAAGGAAACACTTTTAATACACAAAAGAACATGAATGGATTGCAAAATATTAATGATAAATTAAATAAACCAGATAAAAATAAAAAGTACACACTGTAAAATTCCATTTATATGAACTTGTAGAAAATGCAAACTACACTATAGTGACAGAACGCTGATCAGCAGGAGTCTGGGAACGAGGGAGGTGGGAGAGGCAAAGGGTGAGGACTACACAAAGGCACAAGGAAACTCTTGGGCACAACAGACACCCTTATAATCTTGACTGTGGGAATGGTTTCATGTAAAGTATATCCAATCTATTGTATGTCAATTATACCGCATTAAAACTATATATTTAAACAGAACAAGCTATCGATACACATAACAACATGTGTGAATCTCAAATGCATTATGCTAAGGGAATGCAGGCAGGCTCAAAAGACTGCATACTGTATGATTCCATTTATACAAAGTTCTGGAATAGGTGAAGGTATAGGCAAAAAAAACAGACTTGGCAGGGCCAGAAGCCAGAAATGCAATGAGAGGGAATTTTTACAGTGATGGAATAGTTCTGCATTTTTTTTCTGTGGTCATAGTATGTGTATATATTAGTTAAATTCACAGAATTACACATACTGAAATGATTAATATTATTATACAGTGTTTAAAAGCTTTATTCTAGGGTTGAATGAAAAGGAGAAGCAAAAAGAGCAACCATCACCATTACCACCAATGTAGAGGCTAAAACGAAAGGCCTTTGTATATAGGAATTTCAGAAGCATGAAGAGATAGAATAGGAAAGTGTCAATCATTGATGAGATGATGACTTAGAATTTTCCATAATTGAAGAAAGACATAATTGCAGCTTTATTTACAATAGCCAATAAATGTAAACTACCCAGGTGCCCGTTAATAAACTAGTAAATTAAAAAGTTGTGGTAGGTATATGCAATGGAACATTATTTGGCCATAAAAAAAAGAATGAAATATCACCATTTGTGACAGTATGGATGAGAAGGTGTTATGCTAAGTGAAATAAGTCAGTCAGAGAAAGACAAATAACATGATTTCATGTATTTGTGCAATACAAAGAACAAAATAAATGAAATAACAAAATTGAAACAGAGTCATAGATACAAAGAACAGACTGATTTGCCAGAGGGGAGGGGGTTAGGGGACTGGGAGAAAAAGATGAAGGAATTAAGTGCAAAGTGGTAGTTACAAAATAGTCCCAGAGATGTAAAGTACAGCATAGGGAATATAGTCAACAAAGCATATTTGTGTTAGAAAATAAAATGAAATGAAACTTTAAAAAATTTTAAAGCAATTCTTTCTAATATATTTTATGAGACCAGCATAACCTTGATATGAAAACCTGGTGAGGATAACAAAAAGAAAAAGATAACTACAGATCAATATCTCTGATGAATACAGGTGTAAAAATACTAAACAAAATACTAGCAAATTGAATATGATAATATATTAAAAAATAAGAAATCACGATCAAATGGGGCTCATTCCAGGGGCACAAGGATGGTTCAACATATGCAAATCAATCAATGTGATACACCTTTAAAATAAAGGCTGAAATTATATAATCTTATCAATAGATGCAGAAAAACCACTTGATAAAATGCCACATCAATTTATGATTAGAACACTCAATAAAACAGGTACACAAGAAAAGTACCTCAACATAATAAAGGCCATATATGATAAACCCTCAGTTAATATCATACTCAATAGTAAAAAGCTGAAAGCTTTTCCTCCAAAATCAGGAACAAGACAACTATGTCCACTCTAACCATTCTTGGCACTGAACAAGCACTGGAAATCCTAGCCAGAGCAATAAGACAAGAGAAAGAAATAAAAGACATCCAAACTGGGAATGAAGAAGTGCCACTTTTTGCAGATGACATGATTCTTTATATAGAAAACCCTAAAGACTCCACAAAAAAAAAGCTATTAGAAAAAATAAACAAATACAGTAAAGTTACAAGGATAAAATCAATGTACAAAACCCCACTGCACACCTATGAAAAAATTGAAAATGAAAAATAAAACAATTTCTTTTATAATCACAACAAAAAGAATGAAATACTTAGAAATAAACTTAACAAAGGATGTGAAAGACCTATGTGCTGGAAAATTACAAAGCATTATTAAAAGAGATTGAAAAATATACCATAACATGGAAAGATATTCCATCTTCATGGATGGGAAGAATTAACATAGTTAAAATATTTGTATTACCCAAAGCAATATACAGATTTAATGCAATCCCATCAAAACCCCAATGACATTTAAAAAACAAAAATCATCATATTTGTATGGAACCACAAAAGATCTCAAATAACCAAAGCAATTTTGAGAAAAGTGACAAAGCCTGACACTACCTGACTTCAAATTATATTACAGAGTGAGGACAATCAAAACAGCATGGTATTGGCAGAAAAACAGACATACAGACCAATGAAACAGAACTGACAGTCCAGAAATAAACCCACATGTATATGAGAAAATAATTTCTGACAAAGGAGCCAAAAACATACAATGAAGAAAAGAAACCTTCTTCAATCAATGCTTCTGGGAAAATGGAAAGCCACGTGCAAAAGAATGATTAGAAGGAATGATTAGAAAGCTAGATTAGTTTGTTGCCATGCACAAAAATTAATTCAAAATGAGTCAAAGACCTGATTCAAAGACCTAAGCATAAGACCTGAAACAATACTTTATATGGAAATAAACATAGGTACTAAACTTGTGGACTTTGTTTTTAAAAAAGACTTTATTAATTTTACCCCAAAGGCAAAGGAAGTAAAGGCAAAAATAAAAAAATGGGACTATATCAAATTGAAAAGCTTCTGCATAGCAAAAGAAACCAATAAAATAATGGCAAACAACTGAATGGGAGAAGATATTTGCAAACAGTTTCGACATTGGTTAATATCCAAAATATATAAAGAACACATACAACTCAATGCCAGACAAACAGACAATCTAATTTTAAAAATGGGCAGAGGACCTGAAGACACACTTCTCCCAAGAAGACATACAAATGGCCAGTGGATATATGAAAAGGCATTTGACTTGACTAGCTACTAGGGAAAGGCAAATCAAAACTACAGTGAGATACCACACCTGTTAGAATGACTTTTATCAACAAAACAAGTAATAACAAGTGTTGGAGAGGTTGTGGAGAAAAAGACACCCTCATTTACTGCTGGTGGGAACGTAAACTGCTACAGCCACTATGGAAAACAGTTTGGAGGTTTGTCAAAAAAATTAACAATAGAGTTACTATATGACCCAGTAACCCCTCTTCTGGGTATCTACCTGAAAATTTTCAAAAAAAAATTATTCACAAAGATGTATGTACCCCTATGTTCACTGCAACATTATTCACAGTGGCCAAGACATAGAAACAACAACAGTGTCCCTCAGTAGATGACTGGATAAAGAAGATGTGGTCCACACATACAATGGACCACAAGTCAGCCATAAGAAAAGATGTAATACTGCCATTTGAGACAGTTTGGATGGACTTTGAGAATATCATGTTAAGTGAAAGAAGTCAGACAGAAAAGCTGACAACCATATGATTTCACTCATATGTGGGACATAAAACTAAAAGCAACAAATGAACAAATAAGCAAAACAAACAAAAACTCATAGACACAGACAACAGTATGGCGCTTACCAGAGTGAAGGGGGTGAAGGTGGCAAAGGGTTAAAGGGGTCAAATATATGATGACAAAGGAGATGACTTTGGATGGTGGGCACACAATGTAATACACAGATCAAGTATCATAAAATGTACACTAAGCCTATATATTTTGTTAACCAATGTCACCCCAATAAATTTAATTAAAAAATATTTTTAAAGATTATACTGAGTTCAGAACTTGGTAAATAAAAGCAAACTCATATCAGACCAAGTAATAATTCAGTAACATCATAGCTCAGACAAAAGAAAACTTAAGAAGCTAACTTAGAGAAAAAATATAATTTAAGTATAAAAGTAGAAGTGAGTGAATTAAACTGACAGCAGACATATCAGAAACCAGTAAATGCCAGAATTCCATGGCATAACATAAAAGGGATGCCAGAAACGATCATTCACCTAAAATTCCATACCCATATACAGTCATTTAAGAGTGAAAATGGAACAAAGTCATTTTCAGACTCATAAATCAAACAAACTATTATACATAGATTCTATAATAACTCCTGAAATGTGTACTTCCCAGGAAGAAAACTAAACCTAGAATGAAAAAGTAGGGTTCCAAAAAGAGTGGCAACGATGGCCATGTTGGTACACAAAACCATGGGATGAAATTTCATGAAACTATACACACATGCACTCAAATATGAGTGCATTGAAACACCGATGAATATGAGTAAGAGCTACAGTTTAACAATAATGTGTCATACCGAGTCCCTGGCTGTGCAATGCACTACATTAATGTAAGATGTTACCATTGGGAAAACCTAAGTGAAGAGTACAAGTGTGTGTTAATTTTTGCAACTTTTTACATTTCTTAAATGATTTCCAAACAAAACATTTAAAATAAAAATAGTAAGCAAAGATGTTGGGAAATATAGCAGGAAGTTCTAGTAAGTATCGACTAAATATAATTATGATAAGAGCAACCTAACAATAACCTACACGAGGGAAACTGAAATCTGAATGACAGGCTGAAGAAGAGAGCTCAGTGCTGAAGGGCTAAGACACCTCTGCCGTGAGGGAGAAGGCTGCGTATAATGTTAAATCTAGACATTATACAGCATTAACCGTAACTACCAAGGTTTAAAGAAAGGCATTAAAATAAAAAATGCAAAGATGTGCAACATAGTAGAAGAAAAATGAACAGCAAAAATCAATAAAATGGATTATAGGAAAAGAAAAATTAGGAAGGATGGTAAATAGAAAAAAATAACATGGCAAACCTCTGTCTAAATACACACCACCATATATTAAGCATAACAAACTCCACTATTACATTCCATATAAAGGCTGTTTACAAGACAACCAGCTAAAAACGTAGGAAGGTTAAGAATATGGGATGAAAAAAAGATGTACTAGGTTAATCTCACTTGCAAACAGCAAGTTAACGTAACAATTTAAAACAGTAAGGATAGAAATTAAGACAAAATTATTAATAATAAAACTACAGCTAAAAATATAACTACACCAAATGTTATGCATTTTGTCACTGCCTCTGAATATACAAAACGGAAGTCTCCACAGTCAGAAGGAAATCCATGGCATATGGAAAGACTTCAGTTTGCTTCTCACAGAAAACAGATCACAAAGTAGACGGGGAAAAAAACTCAGTCAGTATAAAGACGGGAAACAGCACAACAAAAAGTGTATCCTGAAAACAAAGAAACCAACAGACCATGTCACAGTCATTGAAGACTACATTTCAAGGACACATTTTCTTTTTTACAAAAATTGACTTCCTTTCTGGTTCCAACACTTAAGAATCTAAATAATAGAGACAAGTCTCTCTCAATTAGTAATAAAATTAAAAATTATTTTTAGGGCAACAAAAATAAATGACATAACTAGAAACTGGAAAACACAATTTAGTCATGACTTAAAAAAGAAATTGTACTGGAGATTTTGAATTTTTTGAATGAAATGTCAACTATATCTTAAAAACTGGAAAGTGCAGGTAAAATGATATACAAAGGAGAAAGTTTCAACTTTTGAAGCATACATTAGAAAATAAGAATAATTGAAAATTAATAATCAAAGCATTAGATTCAAGGGAGCTAGAATTAAACAGAGCAAAGGTAACTAAAGCAGAGAAGGGGAAAAGAGCATAACTTAAGGGTGATAAACACAAAGAAAATATAGAGATCTCAACAAAACCAAAACCACTCATGAAAAAAGGGGAAAAAACTATATAAACAAAGTTAGAATTAAAAGACAAAATGTATCTATAAGAAATATAAAAATCCAACACAGTATGTAATTCTAGCCATGGCACACGGGTGCGGCCACATGCAGTGCAATGACGTGGCTCACGCCCACTTCCAGGGCACAGTGCGTGCTCTGCAGGCAGGAAGGCAACACTGGAGAGGCTGCCATTGAAGAGATGCGATAGTAATTTCATAAGAGAAATAAGAAAAACCTTACTATTTACTCATTTCTAATGGTGTGCAAATGGGCATCACCTTTTTCTGTGTCTTTGTGTTTGAATTATTATTTTTTTTTAAACAGCCCTGGCTGGTGTAGCTCAGTGGATTGAGCATGGGCCTGTGAACCAAAGGGTCACTGGTTCAATTCCCAGTCGGGGCACATCCCTGGGTTGCGGGCCAGGTCCCCAGCAGGGGACACCTGAGAGGCAACCACATATTGATGTCTCTCTCCCCTGTCTTTTTCCCTCCCTTCACTTCTCTCTAAAAATAAATAAATACAATCTTTAAAAAAGAGAAAAAGAAAAAGAAAAATATCTTGTAGAATGAATTATAAATTTACCTTCTGACAACTTTATCCCAAAGATCTTTTTAAAAGTACTTCTTACATGAGGCAGTAATGCAAACTGCAATATTTCATGTGTGCTAAGACCCAGAAATCTGCATGTTAACACTTCGTTTCTCCTGTAAAGTGACATGCATGGATCACTGAGAACCACTAGGGTTATTTCCTCTCTATTACCAAAGCAATGACTTTGGATAGTTACTTAAATTTATACTCCTGAATCTTTGTATCTCTAAAATGAGACTATTCAAAATTGTCATACATAACTAAATGACATACTAATGTAATACTCAAAATTCTTATAAAGTATATTGTTGTTGCTCATGATAATGCCTTACAAGGGACTAGATTCAAACGGTACTAAAGTTTAACTTCAGAACACAAATTTACTCGGTACTTAGGGATTCCTCTTCCTTGGTGAACCACTTTTTCAGTTGATTCCGTGAAACAGCTATTACGGTTGCTATGATGAGAACAGGTAAAGCGACGTAGAAACCTAGAAGCCACCGGTTCTTTTCAGATTTCCAAAAAGCTCTTTTCATGATTAAACCTAAAAACAAAAACCATTACAGATCAGAGTAAAAAATTAAGCTGTATACTTTTACTTTGAAACTGCAACAAACTAATGACAGTGTCCGTAATTTTTGTGGTCATTCAAGTAACACAAAAACATAACAGAATCATAATACCTTGGACTATCTCCTACTACCTCTTATTCTAAAAGGATGAAAACCAAGTTCCAGAAAGTTGCAACATATTCTGTTACATGACAGCTACAGCAAAAACTCTCTTTATAACACTATAAGTGGGTGCAAGTGTAATTTATCAACACTCATAAATTTCAGTGATATATGAGTATAATGTGGCATGGTGTGATTGCAAAATTATCCAATGAATTTGCATTGTTACAGGTCGCATCATTACAGAATCTCACTATATTTGTGCATATTCTATTTTTCTTTAGTAGACTGTTGACTTTTTTACATTAGGGGTCTATTTTTATATATTGAGCCATTACAGCACTACTAAAAGGCACTGGCATAAAAATCAGGAGACTTAATTCCTAACCCTTATTCTGTGACTAGTTAGCACAGGGTATGGTGCCCTGAACATATTCTTTAACTCCACGAGAAGAGGGCCCTTATTTAGCTTACTGTGTATCTCTTGTGCCACATGACCAGCACCTAGCATATTTAGGAGTTCCATATATATTTGCCAAATCAGTGAATGAATGACATGGTGAACAGATACAATACTATACTCTCATCCCTCCAGGATCTCTTTAACAGCAACTGGTGGGTTTTTCTCATTTAATTTGTAAACTTCTTCAGAGTAAAATTTATCTTCAATTTCCTTCATTTCCTCTATTAACAAACACATGGTCACACAGAGTAATTGTGTATAGCTGAGATCACAGGATCAATTATGAAGGAGGGAATATTGAAAGATAGTCTTAAAAGAGGAAAATCAATGATATCAGTAAGTGCAAATTTTAAAAGATACTCTCAGCTTCAATCATGATATTTGAAAGTTAGGGAAAAAAAAGAGCAAGATTAAGAAGGTATATTTTGTCTCCATTTCTTGAAAGAAGCCTATTTGCCTTTCAATTACAAATACTAGTTTCTTCCTAAGTGGAGAGAATGTAACTTTGTTTTTGTCAAGATGAGCAATCTGAGAACTTCACTGACAGGACGCGCGAAGACAGAGAGACGCTTGCCTGCAGTGAGGGTGTCGGCCTCTCTGGTCTGCTGGCTGCAGGTGGAGCTGGTCCAGCCCTGATCACACAGGCAGTGCTTCTCGGAAGTGCACACCTAGGACCATTTTAAAATGTTTAAATGATCATTCAAAAACATCCTTCCTATAGAAAGTGAAATTATCAGCTGGATTATCAATCTTTTTTATTTTTTTATCTGGTATAATTTTATTTGATTTATTTAGAGAGATCAGCCTATATATCAAATGCTTGATTTCTTAGCCTAAAGTGTGTACACACAGACAAACACATACACGCAAGACAGCTAAATAGGAAGTAAGGCTCACAAGATTTGCATCAAGAAAATTTAATATCTTCAAATGTTCTCCTGAATTTTCAGTGTGCAATTTCAAAAACACATACTTAACTCGAATGAAAACGCGACGTTTCCAGTGTGTGCTGGAGGCCAGCTTCCACCGGTTCCCAGAACTGACCGTGCGCATCTCTTCCGAGCTCCGAGTTCAGTGTCACCACAGAGTAACTTGAAGTATTTGCACTTACAGATGAGGGTCTACCCTCCCTCAGGAGTAGTGGTTAAACATTTATGAGCATAACACTGCCCTTGATCATTATTAAGTTTTTTTCTGTTTGCTTTTGTTTGTTCGATTTTTAAGCAAAGAGTTTTTGTATTACCAGAGGGCATCAGATACATAGATAAAGCATAACATTAGGAACAGATGGTTTCTATTATTAATAAATTCATTATTAAATAATAACAACCACCTTGCGGTGCTTACTATGTAAGTCTCCATTCTGAGCACTTTATACAGGTTTACTCATTAAATCTTCACAGCAGCCCTTTGAGGTCAAGACAATTATTATTCCTGCTATACAGATGAAGAAACAAAGGTACAGATATTTAACCTGCCGAAAGACACATGGTTTGTAAGTGACAGAGCCAGGATTTAAACCCAAGCAACTGGGTTTCAGAAACTCTGCTCCTTGAGCACCGTGCTAGGCCACTTCTCGAAATAATGTAAAACATTGCTCAGTTTCTAAGATCTCAATTTAAGAACAAGAATCTCATTTCTCTGTTCCATGGCTTAAATGGATGGGGGAAATACTCTGTTCAGGGTATTCAATGCTCAAGCTTCTGTCATACCACCCTCATAATGCTGTGTATGTACATGTATACTTTTACTCTGAAATATTTCACAGAAGTGACGTGGTCCTTCTTAGGAGGTACTTGGCAGTTTGTCCTAATCATAGTCCATCCCTTTCAGTCCATGGAGTGCTGTCCTAAGACTGAGGCAACCAGATCATGGAGAGGATGCCCACCTCCTGGGAAATACTGAGCACTTTCCACTACAGACAAGAAACTGTCACACACAGATATCAGAAGCCCAACGAGAGCCAGTGAGAGAAAATAAAAACTTGCGCTTCTGCGCCACCTACAGGAAAATAAAAGAAAGACCTCTACCTATCAAAGTTCTTTTTATTTTTTTAATTTAATCTTTACTATATTTTTCTCCATTACCATTTACCATTTCCAAAGTTCATTTTTTAAAGGAGCTTTCAGATAAGTGTAATTTAAAAGATGCTTCTCGCATTAAAAAGGCAGCTTTCATCTCCACAAATGTCAAGGCAGAGAAATAATCCATCATGTACAAGGAATAACCAAGATATCAAGGGAATTCAGAAAGTAAAAAATTTTCAGAAAATAAACATAAATACATGTAAATATGTGGCTTAAATGACAGAATTCAAGATTGTTGTTCTGACAAACAACAATATCCAAGAAAACTCAAAAAGGCAACTCAACAAACTCAGAAATAAAATCGAACAAAAGGAATACTTCACCAAAGAGATTAAAATTGTATGTATAAAGAAACCAAACAGGCCCTGGCTGGTGTGGCTCAGGTATTGGAACATCGTCCCATAAACCAAAAAGTCACGGGTTTGATTCCCAGTCAGGGCATATGTCTAGGTTACAGGTTCAATCCCTGGTTGGGGTACATACTAGAGGCAACCCATCAATGTTTCTCTCTCACACTGATGTTTCTCTCCCTTTCTCCCTCCCTTCTCCTCTCTCTAAAATCAATAAGCAGTCCTCAAGTGAAGATTAATAAAGAGAAAAGAAAAGAAAAATTACAGAGCTGAAGAGCTCAATAAAAGAGACAATGAATTAGCAAGCTTAGGAAACAGGAAAGACAAGATGGAGGGAAGAATTAGTGACAGAGAAAATATAAGTCTAGAAATGACTGTTGTGGAAGAAGAGAATCAAGAGTAAAAAAGAAATAGAGCTCTCTATGAGAACTATCTGACTCCATTAGAAACAGCAATATTAGAATAGTGGGTATATATACTAAGAGTTGAAAAGCAGGGGAAGGGAACAGAGAGCCTACACAAACAAATAATTGACAAAAAAACTTCCCAAACCTTTGGAAAATACTGGATTCTCATATATAAGAACCTAACAGAATACCTAATTATCTCAATCCAAAAGGGACTTCTCCAAGACACATTATTATTAAAACTATAAAAAATTAACAACAACAAAAAGAATTCTCAAGGCATCCAGGGAAAAGGAGACAATAATCAATAAATGATATCTCATTATATTATCGTCAGATTTTTTAGCAGAAACCCTATGAGCAAGCAAAGAGAGAGATTAAATTTTCAAAGTATTGAAAGAGAGAAATCACCAGCCAACAACAATATATCCAGCAGAGCTGGACTTTTTCAGACACAAAAGCTGAGGGAATTTTCCACCACAACAACTGCATTACAGGCGATACTGATGGGTAGTCTTTTATCTGAAACAAACAGACAAAAAGATGCAAAGCTATGAGCAAGATTAGTAACAAGACAGGCAGAACCTGAAATTGAAACCCTCGCTCAGAATAGGCTATCAAAACCTTAAATAAATATAAAAGTTAAAGAGGGTAAAACCATTTTTTAAAAAGAAAATAGCTATTGAAACCTAGAAATAAACTCACAGCATTAAAAAAAGTGATTTGTGACAACAAAAAACATAGAAAGGAAGGGGATAAAAAACTGAATTGCACAGCTGAATGGTGATAAGATGCAACTGTTAAGAAAAAGGACTACTTCGTATATTCAAGTTGCTTTTGCATAAACCTAATGGTAAACACAACAACATCTGGAACTGAACAAAGACAGCCAAAAAAAGGAAATGAAGGTGGGTGGGGGGGGGATGCAGAAAATAACCAGATGAAAATAACAGACAGAAACACACTTGAAAAGAAACAATAGAAACACAGAGCCACCAGAAAACAAAAAATAAATTTACTATAGGAAGTCTTCTTCTATCAATAATCACCCTAAATACAAATGGAATGAACTCACTTATTAAAAGGTATGAATCAAAAAACAAAATTCTCTATACAATGCATTCAGGAAACACATCTCAGTTGCAAAGACAAAGACAGATTCAAAGCAAAAGGGTGGAAAATGACTCTCCAAGCAGATGGCATCCGCAAAAGGACAAGTGTAGCCATACTTACGTCTGACAAAACAGATGTCAGGTTTAAAAAAGTTAGCAAGAGCCGAAGATGGACATTTTATACTGACAAACAGGACACTACATCAAGAAGACATAACACTTCTCAGGATGTGTGCACCCAATAGGGGAGCACTGAAATACATAAGGCAACTACTAACAGAAATAAAGGGAGGAACTGACAAAAACACAATCAAAGTAGGGGACCTAAACATGCTATTGACAGCGATAGATAGATATCCAAACAGAAAATCAATAAAAAAATATCAGCCTTAAATGGCACATTAGCCCAAATGGACATAATTGATATTTACAGAGCCTTTCATCCCAGAACACCAGATTATACTCTTCTCTACAGCACATAAAACATTCTCAAGGGTAGGTCATATGCTGGGAGACAAAACTGGCCTCAACAAATTCAAGGAGATTAAAGTCATACCAAGCATATTCTCCAAGAACAATGCTTTAAATTATAAATCAATTGCAAAAAGGGAGCAAAAAAAGATACATATATGTGGAGATTAAGTAACATGCTATTAAAAATTATGGGGACAAAGAAGAAATAAAAGGTGAGGACAAAAGACATATAGAGATGAATGAGAATGACAGTATGACATATCAAAACTTTTGGGATGCAGCGAAAGCAGTAATAAGAGGGAAGTTTATAAGCCTAGTTCAAGAAACAAGAAAAATCCAAAGTAAACAAGCTAATATTACATCTAAAAGAAACAGAAAAAGAACGAGAGCAGCAGAAGAAAGGAAATAGTGAAATTAGAGCATAATTAAATGAAATAGAGAACAGCTCCACCCCTCTTGACTGCATTCAGGGAAAACCCAGAGAATTCTGATTTGGGCAACAGAAAACCAAGTATACAAAAGCCTTGCAGAAGTCCAACCTTTTGAAGAATAGGTTCCTGCATTCTTTTGGAGTAAGGTAACTGTTTGGAATACACGGAAGAGGGTAAAGTGACTTTGCCAGGATGACCTCTCCCCAAGCATGAGGCTGAACTAGCCAGTGGAGACCTCTCCTGTGGGGGAAGGGAAAGAAATGAACGAGTCCTCGGCTAACCAGCTGTGCATCACACAGCTGGACAAACCTGTTTTTCTCCGGCAGCACCCAAAGTATTATGGCAAGACCTCTGTGACTGGGGGAGTATGATCAGAAAAGAGTCAGATAAGAAATATGAAAGGGCATTAAAGAGACACAATTTCTGCTGAATGTTTTTATTACTCCAGCAGGAAGCCTGTTCATGAGCTGCTGCAAAAACTTAAATCATGGATGCCCTCCAACCTGACCTGTGAGTACCCCCAGTGCCCCAAGTGCTAAACCCATAAGTATCCCCACTTTGTGGCCTGCTCCTTGTACACCTGAGCTAATCAGGAAAAGCAAGCTCCAGCAGACAGATATACCCCTCAGAGAGTCAAATCAGGGTAGTTAGGCAAGGAAGAAGACACAAATTTGAGTTCTAGCCACCTTCTGGAAAACAAAAGAGAGGTTTCCAGCAGCCATCTTCTAAGAACCAAAGACATACTAGTTTAAGTATTCTGCTACTAGAGGGAGCTGGAAGTGTGAACGACCCAAACATAAACAAGACCAATAAAACATATCTCTCACGGAAAGACAACCAGTAAAGTTTTAAGGTGACTACTACTTCAAATGTGAAAACAGCAATGCAAAATTCCAAGAAACATGATGAATTAAGGAAACAAGTCATCATCAAAAGATAACGATACTTCAGCAACAAAACTCAAAGATGCAGAATTTAGTAATTTAGCTAATAAAAAAAGTTCAAAGTGGCTCTTTTTAAGAACTTGGTGAGCTACAAAAAAACAGAAATACAATTCAACCCAGTAGGTAAATCTTGTGGACAAAATTAAATGTTATCAAAGAGATAGAAATCGTAAATAAGAACCATAAAGAAACCTAGAGGTGAAAATTTTAATTAGTGACTTTTTTAAATGTCATAAAGAACATCTATAGCAGAATAAACCAAATGGAAGACAAAACTGGTGATCTAGATGATAGGAACAGGGTAGAACAAGAAAAAAGAACAAGAGCAATGAAAGCATCCATGACCCACGAGAAACCATCGAATACAGAGATATTGGAATAACTGGAGCTCCAGAAGGCAAACAGAGAAGAAAGGGCCAGGATGTCTATTTAAAGAAACCATAGCTAAGAACCTCCCAAGCCTGGGATGAGACTTAGACATCCAAACTCACAAAATTAATAGATCACCCCATTTCTCCATGCAAAATGACCTCCTCAAAGATATTATGACACTCACAGAAAATAAAGATAAAGAGAAAATCCAAAAATAGCGAGAGAAAAGTCCATTTTAATCTACAAAGCAATCCCTATAAAGGCCAGGAAAGAGTGGAATAACATATTCAAACTATTGAATGAAAAAAGTCAAAAGGGGAAGGGTTTACAAGAACAAGTATAAAGGACACATAAGTTAAAAAAAACTAGGGGCAGGTGGAAATGGGAGGGAGGAGGGGAGGGCTGGGTGGGTGGGCTGGGATGGGAGTAAAAGATAGAAAATTGTACTTCTACAACAATTAAAATAAAATTAAAAAGAAAAAAAGAAAAAAGTCAGTCAAGAATACTTTATCCAACAAACTTATCCTTCAGAAGTGAAGGAGAAAAAACAACTTTCCCAGACAAACTAAAAGAGGGAGAACATCCCCACTAGACCTGCCTTACAAGGAATTCTTCTGCTGAAAGGAGTTCTTCTGTCTGAAATGAAAAGACAATAATCAGTAGCATGAAAACCTACAAAAATATGTGACACACTGGTAAAACTGTATACACAGGTTTTTAAAACTCTAAATCTGTGATGCAATTGTGAATCAACCACTTAGCATTAGCAGACAAGCTAAGGGAAAAGATTATTAAAAACTAATTATAGCTACTATAATTTGCTAAGGAATGTACAAAAAGAGATAAATTGTGGCATAAAAGGGATAGTAAATGGTTAGAGCTTTTGTGTGAAATGAAGTTCAGTTGCAATTAGCTTAGCATGGACTATTTTATCTATAAAATGTTTTATGTAAACTCATGATAACTTCAAAACAAAAAGCTATAGTAGATTCACAAAAGCTAAACAAAGAGGAATCAAAGTCTACCACCACAGAGAATTACCAATTCACAAAGGCAGGGAGAAAAAAAGAGGGCAAAGAACAAGGGAACTAAAAAACAGCCAGAAAGCAATTAAAGATATGGCATTAATAAGTTCTTACATATCAACAACTACTGTAAATGCTAATGATATTAATGAACCAATCAAAACACAGAAGGGATGGATAAAAAAAGCAGAACCCAACTTAGTTCTTCCTGCAAGAGACTGGCTTCAGTTTTAAAAACACACAGAGGCTCAAAATTGAGATTATAAAATATTCCATGAAAGTAGAAACCAAAAGAAAGACAGGGTAGCTATCCTGATATGAGATAAAATAGCCTTTAAACCAAAAATAATAATAAGACAAAAAGAAGATTATTATATAATGATAAAGGGGTCAACTCCTCAAGAAGATACAACAATCATAATATACACACCCAATTCTGGAGCACCTGATGTATTAAGCAAATACCAACAGAACTGAAGAAATTGACAGCAACACAATCAAAGTGGGACACATCAGTTCACCACTTTCAATAATGGGTGGACAATCCAGACAGAAAATGACGAGGAAATGCTGGATATGAACCACACTTTAAGTCAATTGGACATAGTAGATCTATATAGAACATGTCATCAAACATCGGTGGAAAATACATCTCAAGTTCATATGGGACATTATCAATGATAGGTCATATCATAGGCCACAAAAGTAATGTTAGCAAACTTAAGGAGATTAAAAACATATTGAGTATCTATTTGGCCCAAATGATATGAAATGACAAATCAACTAGAGGAAAGCTAAAAATTCACAAACATGTAGATATCAAACAACACACTCTGAACTACCAATGAGTCAAAGAAGAAATTATATGGAAAATTAAAAACATCTAAAACACGTGACAAAGAAAACAGCACAGGCAAAAATACTGGGATGCTGCAGAAGCAGCTCTTAGAGGTGATTTACACCGATAAATGCACTTGTAAAGAAAACAGATAATTTCAAATAAGCCATCTAACTCTACACCTAATGGAACTAGAAAGAAAAATAAGCCCAAAGTTAGGTAAAGAAAGGCAATCACAAAGATCATAGTGAAATAAATAAGGACCAAAAAAAAACAAAAACAAAGATCAATGACTAAGAGAAAGTTTTTTGTCAAGATAAATAAATTGATAAATCTTCAGGTAGACTAAGAAAAAAATAGAAAGTAATATCACCAAGATGACAACGTAGATTGTTCCCAAAGTCACTCCCTCTGAGAAGAAAAACTAACAACTACTCACGGACAAGACGCTGCTGAGAGAATCCCAGAACATGGGGGTGAGATTAACACTGACCCCCGCACCACGAGGACGGAGACAGACCGCGTTGCCCCTCCCCCAGCCCTACCCGCACACCACCGGAGAAGTCTTCCCTGAGCCTACCATTCCTCCCACAGGAAAAGATTGTTCCGCGTGAACATCCAGACCTTCCAGCATTGCGAGTCGCTTCTTGGGAGTGTCTACTCTGACTCTGCTCACAGAGATCATGCGAGAATTGGTGAGGCTTGCCCACTGGGGCTCTGATTTGAGGGAGGGGGCAGGAGGGGGTTGCAACCACCAAGATCTTGTCCACGTTCCTACCTACAGCGCCCGGGGTAGTAGTCCCAACCAGCGGCTTTGTTCATCTGCAGAGCCAAGACCGTGGTGCAGTAGAACCAGGCCACCTGACAGGGTACAGGTCTGCCTGGTCTGGGACCTCAGACAGCGAGGCTTGCCTCCTCTGGAGCCTGGTGTTCCCTCACACGAACAGGGGAGCTGAGTAATAGCCCCGTCCACTGCTGAGTGTAGTTCCCAGCCCTACACAACAGAAATCCTGGCCGATTTAGTTCTATAAAATGGTCTACCTACCTCCGGCTACAAACTTAGTAGCCCAATAAAGCTCCTTATCGAAACCAGATGCAGCAGGGCCTAGCTGTTGGGAAAAGTCATCAAAAAGACATGACGGTTGGTCTGACCCACGGCTGTATGTACCTGGGTAATTTGAGACTCTAACTCTCCATGGAGCTAGCAACAGGTGCTCCGCTTGCTTTCCCTGGACTAGAAGCTACTCCAGGGTACAATCTTGAGACAGAGATGTGGTGAAGAGACTACCTGAACCAGGTATGTGACTAAACCCAGATCAGACCCCTGTATATGTGACTGAACCCACTTAGGGCCTCTCTATTAACTCCTAGAAATCTCGTGGACTGGTGCAGGAAACTTCTTGTCCCGCAGCTGCCCAGGACAAGCCGGTAAGCTGTTGGGTAGACCTGCTGCCTACCCGCCTGCCGTGGTCTGCTCTCTTCTTCGCATGGCCCTGCCTTCCACACCTGGAAACCAGTTCCAGGTTATACTCAGAAAGCTCCGGAAGAGGCTGCACCCCACCACTAGCATGCAGTAGAAACCAAATAAATGCTGAATAAATTAATGAGGGATCCTAAAAGCTGAAAAATGTCCCAGATAAATGTGATTTAGGGAAACACCAATCACGTGCTTACTTACTCCATGTCCACTGCACTTTGCTGAACAATTATGGAATGCACTCTTAAGTATCCTCGATTCCACACATTCACGATTGACACAAACCTAATGGGAAAAAATTCCTAGTCAGAGAAATTCAGCTACTTTAACATTACAATCTGTAGTTTTGTAACATAAAACCATAACCATTCAATGCAATAAATGTCCATTTAAGTACTGCTCTTTCTGTAGCCCACAAATTTTTAAGTTGTATTTTCTTGTAATGAAAAATATTTTTCAGTTTGTGGGGTACATGTGTTATTCAGGATGTGTTCTTGAGATTTTTCAGGTATGTCTGCTGTAAACTACAAGCCGTGGGTGCTAATGGTATATCACTGTATGCCCGTCAACTGTAACAACACTACCGAGAGTGTTTTATCACACAGGACTTACAATATTAGTAAAGATTACCTGGTAAAATTTGTTTCCATACATTATCACTGAGAAGAGCTATCCACACTATAGAAAAGACTCTATTCTAGCCCTGGCTGGCGTAGCTCAGTGGATTGAGCGCGGGCTGGGAACCAAAGTGTCCCAGGTTTGATTCCCAGCCAGGGTACATGCCTGGGTTGCAGGCCATAACCCCCAGCAACTGCACATTGATGTTTCTCTCTCTCTCTCTCTCTCCCTCCCTTCCCTCTCTAAAAATAAGTAAATAAAATCTTTAAAAAAAAAGACTCTATTCTTACTAAATTACCAATTGAATAATATCAAATCATCTGTTGACTTGTTTTACTTTTTAATTGTTTGGGCTCCATGGCCTAAATCTATCTCCGGAGCTCCCAGGCACACCCCTCCCTCACAGAGGCGTTCGTCACTCCGAGGCAGGAAGAGGAAGCCAGGCAAAGACCTGGTCAGGGATGAAATGAGACTCTGAAGTAAATTTATTTTCTCCAGATTTATGTGAGCCTCAGAAACCATGAATTGTAATAACAATGAATAATAATAGCCAACCTGTACTTAACTTTTACTACATGCTAGACATTGGGCTAACCACTGTATACTGTTATATCATTTAATCTTCTCAACAACCCCCAGAGTAAATGCTATTATTGCCCCCACTTTACCTATAGGCATGGGCTCTCAGACTGGTTAGGTAACTAGCAAACTGTAAAAACACAGCAGGTGAAAATTTGATTTTATGCAGCCTGACCTGACTTGTGTTCCTATCAACTGGGCCACAAAGAGACACGTATTAACCAGTGGGATTTCTTCTCCAGCCCCCCAAGAAGAAAAGTAAATTTTCACACTGTACACTATCTGCAGTCTGTTACTGAGCTCTCTCCCCTCCTTGCTCCAGTCCCAGAACACTTGGTAGTGCTTCCTTGCTCACAACATTGAAATTTTGAAAAGGGTCAAACAGTCGCGTCTCCCTCCAAATATCTGGAGTCTAGTTTTAGCTTATTTGTGCCCTCTTTATCGAAATATGTATGGTTATAGAGCACTGCAAATGAATTTAAATTTGACACTGAAATAAAAATTTATACTAAAGAAATGAATAAAATTAGATCTAGAAATGAATGTTCATTTACTTACCCTCTCTTTATCACACTCAGAGCCATCCTTGATCACCATTGGGTCTGCAAGCAAGCCATGCAGACTGTAGTCCAAGGTTATGCATATGACGTTGCGTACATAAGCGTAGAGCACAGCGACATTGTCTTGATAGAAAGGAGTCCGAGTAGGGTAGGTACAAATTAACCTTCCACATATGAGATTCCTGCCAACATAATAAAGCTATGATTGTCATACATTAGGCATTTATTAGAAATGCTTCAGATTTGTTTTCTTTGACAAAAAAATAAAAAATGGGTTCATCATTTATGGCAATGTATCTAGGGAAATGTAACACTGCAACATTTAAAGTAAAAAGTAAAAAAGTACAAAACCATTGATACAAGATTATCTTTCAATGCTACTAATTGTCTTTTATTCACTGTGAAGATTTATGTACTTGTTATCAAATAATCCATTCCCTCAAGCATGTTATATGATATAAAAATAAGCAAACTGTGATCTCTACCTTGAAGACCCTTATAGTTTCACACTGAATGTGATGTGTTGTTGAGTTGTACACATGAAAGCTGTATGGTTTTGTGAGCCAATGCCACCCAATAAATTCAACTTCAAAAGTGTAATTGTTTTAAAAAGTGCTACAAATGAAATAAACAAATTCTTACAGAGTTTTAAGATGAGGACACTTTCTAATTTAGCAGGCAGGGAAAACTTGAAACAGAACACGCCATCTGAGTCAAAACTTACAAATAGTAGGATTTCAACAGTCAGAATAAGTCATTTCTAAACAAAAGTAACAGCATGAGCAAATCAAGGAAGCACCAAACACATGTCATGTTTACCTGTCTACAAATTCCACAAGTACAAGGGCGCTAGATGAGTTGCTAACTAGTATCGAGCCCAGTGTCCAGCACATACTAAGTTCTTAATAAAGGTTAAAATGAATTCGTGACCAATATATCAAAGAGGTGGCCCTTCAGATGCCAGGAAAAAACAACTTCATTTTATACACTAGGTGGTCTTCAGCTTGGGCAAGCAACCAAATGGGTGCACAAGAAAAGTACCCTTAATATTTGCATAGCCTACCTCCATTGGCAGAAAACATACTGGCCTCTCTGCTTACCACAGTTCCCAAACCTATCATTTTGAGATTGTATTTCTTCATAGCAGGCAAATGGAGCATTTGTTGAACCTGTCAAAGTTTAAAATATATTTGGATTAAAACTCCCTTTCTGTTTCATCTCCTACATTTCCTTTTCCTTTTTCTCTATTATTATCTAATTCAAAAAATTTTCCTAATGAGGTTGTAGAAGAAGAGAAAGAATTAAAGTGAAAGGCAGTGATTGTGGTTATGCCTCCTTTTGCTTCATTTTCTGTTATTTCCATGACAAAAGCTATGAGGTGAGAGAAGTCACAGAAGCCTAGACCATGAGAGAGGGTTCTGTGAGAGTAGGCCATAGAAAGATAACACAAGAAAATTATACTTGTTCTCCTAGGTTCTGAGTGGGACCTCATAAAAAAGTCCAGGTCTATAACGTAATTTCATTGAAGAAACATTGTTTCATCAAGAGGCCTAAAATAAAAGGACCAAAATTGCCAACCTATATATTTAACTGTTTTCCTTCATTACTTTATTACTTTTATTACCACTTTGCAAAAAATGCTAAAATCTTGGCAACTTACAATGCCCCTGTGTAATGTCACAGTTCCTGGAAGTCATGAAAAACAAGTCAATATACAAAACTTAATTGTATTTCCACACACAAACAACAGTTGGAAAACTATGTTTCAAAAAACAATAGTTTTTGTAATAGCACCAAACCCAAAACCTTGTTGAAGATAATGCAAAAAAAAAAAAAAAAGATGTGAAAACCATGCTCACTATGAACTGCAAAACACTGCTGGAAGAGGGTGTGTTCCAGTGAGGGCAAGTGCTGCTCTCCCCCTGCGGGGAAACCCAGCTGGCACTGCGCCTGGCCCGTCTGTCAGGGCACTGTGCTCCAACACCGTGCTACGTGCATTCGGTCAGACCAGACGTGTCAAGAACCATATGATTTCACCCCTATGTGGGATGTAAAATGGAAAGGAACAAAAATTCACAAACACAGACAACAGTATGGAGGTTATCAGAGGGGAGATCGGGGGGCACAGTAAAGGGTAAAGAGGGTCAAATATGATGACAGAAAAATATTTGACTTTGGGTGGTGGGCTCACAATGCAATATACAGATGATGTACTACAGAATTGTATGCTTGAAACCTACATAATTTTATTAACCAATGTCACCCTAATAAATTTGATTTAAAAAGACAAAAGTATTTATGGTCACATAACTCTGTAAAGGGGCAATTTTTATGATATATGAATTATATCTAAAAATATTAATAAAAAAATTAGCCCTGGCCCGGTGGCTCAGTTGGTTGGAGCACTGTCCCATAAACCAAAAGACTGTAGGTGTTACCCCTGTCAGGGCACATAGCTGAGTTGTGGGTTCAAACCCTGGTTGGGGTGTATACAGGGGGCAACTTATCAATGTTTCTCTCTCACATCGATGTTTCTCTCTCTCCTCTCCTCACCTCTCAAAAGAAAAAAAAAATCAATAAACATATCCTTGGGTGAGGGATAAAGGGAATGAATGAGCCAAATTCATAGAAATGGAGAGTGATAGTTCCCGTGGGATGGGAGGTGGGAGAAAAAGGGAGATGTCAGTCAAAGAGCACACACTTCCAGTTATAAGATAAATAAGTTCTGCAAGTCTAATGTACAGCATGACACCTCCTATGTACTTGAAATTATATACCTGAAAGCATATTACATACTTAAAGGTTACTAGGAGAGTAAATTTTGAATGTTTTCACCACCCAAAAAAAGAAGTGGTAATTATGTGACATGATTCAAGTATTAGCTCATGTTATGGTGCTAATCACTTTGCAACATATTAGTATCAAATCAACGTGCTGTACACCTTAAACTTGTACATTGTATAAGCTGGGGATAGGGAAGACTTAAATGTGAGACCAGAAACTATAAAAGTCCGAGGATAAAACATAAGAAAAAAGCTTTTGGACATTGCCCCAGGCAATAATTTGTTTGCACATGACACAAACACCCAGGCAGCAAAAGCCAAAATAGACAGGTGGGGGCTGCATTCAACTAAGAAACTGCTCAGGAAAGGAAACAATCAACACAGTGAAAAGGAAACAGAACAAGAGAAAATATTTGCCAATTAATATCTGATAGGGGTTAATCTCCGAAGTATATGTTACAATTCAATAACAAATGCAAATAATGGGATTTTACAATAGCAAAGACTTAGAGACATTTCTCAAAGGAAGACATTAAAGTGATCATCAGACATATGAAAAGATGTGCTCAACATCACTAATCAGGGAAATGCAAATCAAAGCCACAGCTCCTATCTTTTAGGATAACTATTATTGAAAAGACAAAAGGTAAGTGTTAGCAGGAATGTGGAGAAAAGGGAACTTCTGTACACTGTTGACGGGAGTAAAACTGGTACAGCTGTTATGGATAACAGCAAATCGACTGCTCACAAATTAAAAATAAACTACCTTATAACCCCGCAATCATGTATATATTCATTCTATGAGGCCAGGATTACATTATAAGACCAGTATTACATTCTATGAGACCAGTATTTTATATATAATGGATATATATATGGATATATATAAAATGGATAGATATACATATATATAGTATACACTGGCATATATATGCCAATATTTTTATATATAAATATATAATGTATATTTATAAATTATAAGTAGAAAATATATTTATATAAAATGCATAATATAAATATATAAAATATGTGTTTGTATAATATATTACATCTTTGTATAACATATGTAATATTTTATATATTATATATAATATATTTATATGTGCAAGTGTTTATATATATAAGGGATATATATATAATAGATCTGTTAAGTAGTCTCATTGTGGCAACTATTTCACAATGTATATGACATCAAAACATCAAGTCATATGCCATAAATATATGCATTTTAGTTGTCAATTATACCTCAATCAAGTTTAAAAAATAAAAATATATAAGGTAAACAGAATAAAAAATTTAAATTTATATATTTATATACAACATAAATATGTGGAATACAAATCATATATAATTGATCATTGTCTTGATAATGTTAATAAAATATTGAAGACCAACAACTCAGATGCTGCAAAGCAGTAGTACCTCTTCCAAAGATGGACTGACAGCGTGCATCAAGGTCATGGCAATCTCCCGCATAACAAATGTATTTTGTCTTACATGAACGCCCATTGAGTATAGTCACATCAGGAACACACTCTCCCGAGCTTCCATTGCAAGATTCAGGAAGATCACAGTCGGGATGCACAGCCGGCCTACACACCGAACCTGCTTTAACAATCTAGTAGAAATTAAAATATAAAAAATAAAGCACTATATATAAGACTGCTGTGTTTATCAATATTTATTTCAAAATTGTGTTAATTTTATTCAGAAGTTGATAATATATCCATTAATGTCTCTTAATATCTTCTATATCAAATACAATGTTAGTCATATTGGAAAACATGAGTGTCCTTAACTGAAAGAGGAGACAAAACACCCACACGAGGAAAAGTGTAACACAAATATGGTGTGACAAGAGCCAAGGTTTTGCCTGTGTTCTGGTGCAAGGGAGGAAAATCACTTTTAGCTTGTGATAGTTACTTCTTTCGGGTGAGAATGGTGTAATTTACACAATTCCCAAATAAAATATAATTATTCAAACCACAGCCTGTAAATATGGAATATCTGTAATTACAATCTTTCTCCTGAATTACCCCATAGTTAGTTAACACTTCCACATATAGAATTCTAAAAACTTATATAAAGAATCTTAAACAAGCATCTATCTCATATTCCTTAATCGATGGTTTCCAGATGACACTAACGAGATCAGCAGTAAGGATGTAACCACATGGTAAGATTCTAGAGAAAAATAACATAAAACTGTGTTAGTGAAGGACAGTCAAGGACAGAGAACCCGTGGTAGGTAGTTCAACAGAGAGATTCTCATACAATGAATTTGTTACAAACATATTTTAAAAACTGAAAAGGAAAACAGAGGACAGGAGTCAACAGCTTTTTCATATAAGCTAAAATGTGACCTTTAAGACAAATTATCTTTGAATACTAAGTTTATAGTTTAAATTGTGTGCTATATAACATTTGGAACTGTTAGTTCTGGTTAGTTTCATCATTTATACATTTATGGGAAACTGCTCTGTCTTCCAATAAACCTGCAAACACCTATCACCACCAGTAACATTTTTATTTGTAAACTGTAAATGTTGGAAAAAGTGAATGAAAATAATCCCTTTTAATGGAGATTTTCTACATTGGAGAATTCTGTAATAGCTCTCAATCAAGGCTTGAAAACAACAGCATTGAGTCAGGGAGAATAATGGCATTAGAAGAAGGTCTCAACATCCGACTGAAGTTCACAAAATTAGAAACCTGATTCGGAATCTAGTGTCTTTTTTTTATTTGAAAGGTCACTTGTTTGACTTGCAGCTATAGGTCTAAGTGCTATGGAGAATCTCAGACATGGTCCGGTATGTACGTGGGTGGTGGTAATAAACTCAAGTCTTACTTTACAGTTGCGGCAGCAGGACCCTCTATCGCATTCTGATCCTGGTTTCAGCACACAGCTCTGGGGATCGCAACAGCTGGCGGGTCCGCATTGCTACGCATGAGTGGAATGCAAATAAAGATACGTTAGAACATAATAAAAACTTTGGTAAGAGCTATATTTACTGTGCTTTTGGGTTTGGGGAAAGAATATGAATGCTTTCAACATTTATAGATTTTTGCTTCTCTAAACAATCAAAATACTAAGGTACTTCGGGTCAAAACAGAGTAACTGGAACCCCACTAACTCTAATCAACTAGAATACTGGGCAAAACACATGCGACAACTTTTTCCAGAAACTGGATAACTGTAACAGAGAGACTGTTGGTTACCAGTGCCTGAAGGATGGGAGAAAAGGGAAGAAATTGATTTAAAAAATACAAACTTTCACTTATAAAATGAATGATTTCTGAGAAACTAATGTACAGCATGATGCCTCCAGTTAACTATAATGGATTACATACTTGAAATTTCCTAAGAGGACAGAAGAAGTATTCTCACTATACACAAAAAGAAATAACTGTGAAGTGATGAACATGTTAGATTGTAGCAATCATTTCACAATGCATGCATATAGCAAAACACCACCCTGTACATCTTAAACATATATACCATTGCTGTTTGTCCAGTATACCGCAATAAATCTGGGAGGAGGGGGTGTGTAAAGTTTAAGCCCACTGCAAAGTTAAAGAGAACAGTCCCTAAGGTTTCCCTCACTTTTACACCCATGATCAGTTCAGTGGAGTTTGATAATTTACCAGAAGAACTCACAGCTCCCACTAAAAGCTGGTATACGCAACAGTTGTGGTCTATTGCATGAAAAGGATACAAATTAAAATCAGCCAAGAGGAAAAGCACTTAGGACAAAACCCAGAGAAGAACCAAAGTTAAAGCTCCTACTACCTTCATCCCATAGAATCACAGACACACTACACTCCAAGCACTGAAGTGTAGTTTGAGGTCAGTATTATCCTAATATCAAACCTAGTCAAGACATTACAAAAGAAAAGAACATAACAATATTTCTCATAAACATGGATGCAAAAATATTCAATAAAAATTTAGAAAATCAAATCAAACAATGTATAAAAAATATTCACCGCAACCAAGTGGGATTTATCACAAGTATGCAAGACTGGTTCATCAATCAAAGATGAATTAGTATAATCCATCATATTGACAGGCTGAAGAAAAAAATCATATGATCATAACAACTGCTATATTAATAGAATAAGAATCTAACAAAATCCAAGTCTCACTAATGCAAAATGCTGGCAACATGGGAATAAAGGGAATCTTTCTCAATCTGATAACAACCAACTAAAACAAAGTCTACAGCTGACATCACACTTACAGGGAGATACACTTTCCCCTTGCGATCGGGAACAAGGCAAAGATGCCCCCTCTCACCACTGCTGTCAAAATCTTAATGCAATTATATGAGAAAATAAAACTTAAAAAAATACATGTTAGATAGAAGTAAAACTGTTTTGTCCATAGATTACATGGTTGTCTATGTAAATAAACTTACAAATAATTAGTCAAACAATTACAGCAACAAAAAAAATTTCCTGTGGCTAGTAAGTAATTATATCAAGGTTTCTAGATACCAAGTTAGTATGCAAAATTCAACTATTTTTCTATATAGCAACAATAGAAAAAGTGGGAATTCAACATAAAAAACACAATTCCACTTGCATTACTACCAAAAACAATGAAATTTTGGGGAATAATTCTAACAAAATTTTGCAAGTTCTATATGAGAAAAACTACATCACTCTCATGAAAGAAATAAAAGAAGGTATAAATAAATAGAGAGCTATTCCATGTTCCTGGATAGGAAAACTCAGTATCATTAGGTCGTCAGTTCTTCCCAACCTGATCCAGAGAATTGATGTAATTCCAATAAAAACTCCAGCCAGTTGACAAACTGACTGTCAAGTTCATCTAAAAAGGCAAAAGACCTGCAATAGTCAATATAACACACATGAAGAAAAAGGAGAAAAAGGAAGAGGAAGAGGAAAACTGAGGGAGTGACAATACCCAATTTCAAAACTTCCTATAAACTGAAATAATGAATGGATGGTATTCCAAAAGGACAGACAAAGAGATCATTATGGATGGAGGGTGACCAGACTCAGACACAGAGGACAGACTGACAGCTCTCAGAGGGACAGGGAGATGGGTGAAAAAGGCAAAAGGATTAAGAAAAACAAACAAACAAACAAAAAACACAGGCACAGAAAACAGTATGGTGATTACCAGAGGGAAAGGGGAGTGGGGGAAGGTGGCGGAGGGCAAAGGGTGGGTAAATGGGGATGGAAGGTGACTAGACTCTGGGTGCTGAAAACAATACAATATACAGATGACATATTTTAGAACTGTACATTTGAAACATATAATTTTGTTGATCCATGTACTCCAGTAATAAGTTTAAAAAGAGAAGAAGACCTAAATTTAGTACCATGTGTACAGACTGGCGGACTCAATATTGGTATGGACACAATACAATTTCAATCAAAGTCGCTACATTCACATGCAGATTCTCTAATTTATATGGAAATCCAAGGGTCCTAGAAGAGTAAAACCATCTTGGAAAAGACAAAAAAATAACTCGTTTCAAGGCTTACTATAAAAGTATATTAATTAATAAAGCACAGAATTGGCATAAGAATAGACATAAATCAAAAGAAAAATATCCAGGGATAGACACACAAGTGTGGTAATTTATTTTCATAAGGATGTTAAGGTAAAATAATGGTGAAAAGATAGTCATTTTAATAAATACTGCTAGAAAAAAAATCATATTCTTAGGGAGGATAATGAATGTCAAGCCAAATCTCTCAACAAACACAAAACAAACTCAAATGGAAGACAGACTAAATTTAAAAGTGTTAATTGTATAACTTCTGGCAGAAAACATAGAAGAAAATATTCATTACCTTGGGTAAGTAAAAATTTATCAGGACAGAAAAACTGTGACAATACCAGAAAAATGATAAATTGGACCTTAGGAAAACAAAGAATGCCTGCTATACAGAGACTTTAAGAAACTAAAAGGGTAACCCGAAGACTGGAAAGAAATATGTGTACCATACATGTCTGACAAAGAAATGGCATCTAGCCTATAAGTCGATAGTAAAAATAAACAACTTAATTTTTAAAACTGGCAAGATATTTGAGCAGATTATTCAAACAAGGAATGGCTAATAATGACATGAGAACTTGACCCTCAACACCATTAGGGTCATCAAGGAAACACAAATCAAAGCCCCTGGAACGGCTAAAACGGAAAGGCTGCAGTACAGTTTCCGGTGAGCATGTGGAGGCAATCAGAGTTCCATACATTGTTGACAGGCATGTAAAACGATGCAACCACTTTGGAAGATAGTTTGAAAGACAGTTTCTCATAAACATACACTTATCATATGACTCAGCCACTCTTTTAGGAATTCAGAATAATAGCCCAATACTGTTAACAACTCAAATGTACATTACCAGGTGGACGGAAAAACAGATTGCATTGCATCAAAACAATAAAATATTACTCAAAAAAGAAGAAACTATTACAACATAAAACAATGTGGGTGAATCTCAAAACACTGTATTGAAAGGAAGAAGCCAGACACAAAGAATGTGTGTTATATCATTTCTTTCACGTGACCTTCTTGATGAGGCAACACCGACATACTCAGGAGTTACCTGGAGATGAGGAGTAAATGACTGCAAGGAGGGCATCAGTAAGCTTTTGGGTACAAAGAAAACAACCTGTATTTTAGTTGTACCAATGCTCATAAACATTAGTCAAAACTCATCAATCTGTGTATTTAAAAAGAGTCCATGTTATTGTATTTGGATTATGCCCCAGTAACAGTGATTTTAAAATACAGAAGAGTAAAGAGGGAAGACTTATTCTACCAAATGGTAAAACATAATACAAAGAAAAGCATAGTAATTAAAATGACATAATGTAGGCACAAGTACATTCAAACCCATATATGTATCAAACCTTAATATCATTTCCATCTATTCATTTTGTAATCACAGAAATTTATGGTATCTGTTGGATTACTGCAAATACTTCATTGTCTAGAATCATTATATCCTGGACATTTAGCATTCACATTTTCAGAACTTCCCTATAAACATAACCTAATGTTCAGATTGTAATAATAACACAGTCCTCCACCACCATATTACAAGTTCCATCATGAACTAAGATCCTAAAGGGTATCTGATAGTCCACTGTCACATTAAGCTTCAATAAGATATTTATAAAATGCCTAATGGTTAATCACAGGTTCGAAAAGATCTTATGTAGTTTGTCTGGAACCCAAAACCTCATTCTAGGCCCCCATTTTTCCCATCAGCAATAATTTTTTGGAGAGCATTTGTTCAAAACTCCTCAACCTATAAAATTTACACAGTATATTCTTGTCTATACTTCCACCTTGATTTCACTTATTGCCATATTCTATATGCTGCTCAGTCACATTTGAGATACATAACATTGATGACAAGGAGGTTAACTAAAACAATCACTTTATTAGCCAGTGTTCCCAGTTACCAGACTTACCTCCTCAGTCCCGCAGTCGCAGACCTCAGGGGGCTCCACTCTGCCGTTGCCACAGATTGATGTTGGACGCACTTGCATTTGTGGTTTATTCTGAAGACACTTGGTACCCATATTTGAAATGAAATGTTTAAAGTCACTCACACTGCAACTGCTAAAGGTCTTCACACCACTGGATTGCCTAAAGGTGAGTCCGTATAATGTTGTTGGCACTACATTCTTGAAAGCACAACTCTATATTATATTAATTAATTTCAAAATGTTAAGTCTAATAAAAAATAATAAATGTTCACAATGAAAGCTTAGAAGCTAAAATCATTCTTGGGGAGGTCATGTGATTTATTCACTGGAATACATGTCCTTATTGAAACAAAATTAAGCACAACTCAATAGCAAAAACAAACAACCAATTAGAAAGCACATAAAGGTCTTGAATACACATTTTTCAGAGACAACATATAAATGGCTAACCAGTGTATGAAAATGCACACAAAATCACTAAACATCAGGGAAACGGAATCAAAACTACAATGAGATATAACCTCACACCTGTGAGAATGGCTAATTTTTTTTTAAAGAAAGCTAAGTTCTGGCAAGGATGTGAAGAAATCGAAAGCCTGGTATACTGTTGATGGGAATGTGAGTTGGTACAGCTGCTATGGAAGACAATAGAGAGGTTTTCCAAAAAATTGAAAATATAACAACACATATAATCTAGAAATCTCACTTCTGAGTACATAGACTGGGTATATACATTAAAATCCCCTACTATGATTGTATTACTGTCAACCTCGCACTTTACATCCATCAATTTTGTTTATAAACTTAGGTGCTCCTATGTTGGATGCATGTATGTTTACAAAGGTTATATATCCTCTTGTTGGACTGATCCCCTTATCATTATGTCCTTCTTTATCTCTTGTTATAGCCTTTTCAAAATCCATTTTGTGTCTGATACTGATATTGCCACAGGGTTTCTAACAGGTCTGAGGCAATATCTCATTGCGGTTTTTATTTGAAATCAGGATCTCAAAGAGATATCTGCAGTCCCATATTCACTGCAGCCTTATCCACGATAGGCAAATATATGGAAGCAACCTAAATACCAACTGACAGATGAATGGATAAAGAAACTGTGGCGCATACAGTTACAGCATATAACATCCCATGCAACGGGATATATTCAGTCTGAAAAAAAAGGAAATCTGACATATGCAACAACATGGATGAAGCCTGAGGACATTATGCTAAATAAAATAAACCAGAACAGAAGCATAACTACTGCGCAATCTCACTGATATGAAGTATCTAAAACAGTTAAACTCATAGATGCCGAGAGTAGAGTGGTGATCGCCCAGGGCTAGGAGAAGGAAAGCATAAGGACTTGTTCGACGGGAGTAAAGTTTGTTACACAAGATGAATAAACTCAAGAGGTCTTCTGTACAATATAATGCCCATAGTTAACAATACTGTTTCGTTTATTTTAAAAATTTGTTAAGAGGACTCCTACAAAGAAAAAACTTAGAATAGATTAATTTTGTTTTTATGAGCATTGCAAACTAAATCTACCTTTAAGTTTTTCTGAGTTTTGGGGTGGGATTTATGCCAATTCTTCCACAGAGAGAAAGTGGGCATATATGTGCATGATACCTCTGCCGAGGTGAAATAAAACTGAAATAATGGAGTGGGGAAAATTCTATATCCTTTTATGTAAATTCCCATATGAGTATCAGCAACTCTCCAAATTTTCTTCTACTCCCTTCATCTTTGCCCTGATCACCACAAAATTAAGAATCAAGCTCTTTGAAAGTCTGAATGTGTTCAGTATTCCAATGTTTTCCAATGTTTATTCATAGGTTTGTACTACATATATAATGATAGCTATGGTAATTCATTAAACTTAACTGCAGATGACAAAGGTAATAATTTTGTCATCTGTATTGTTAACATCACACTATCTACACAGTTCTTGGCAAACACAGAATTGTCTATTAACAAACATTTGTTAAGCAAACTATACTATCCTTAGTCCAGAATATTTTATAGAAATTAAACCAGTATACAGAGAAGCTAAAATCCTCAGCAAACTCAGACAATTTATAAATTAATAGGGTCAAACACACACAGTTAAAGACTTTAAATTCAGGTACTTTTTACCCAAAAATTCATCTTTGAATATTACATAATTCAATAAAATATTTGTTATTAAATATTAATAGATATTTTACTCTAAAGCATATATTTTTATGATCTGACCACTAACATCAAAAGGTGAAGAAAATTTATAATTAAAAATCTATATGGCCCTGGCTAATGTGGCTCAGTGGACTGAGCACTGGCCAGGTAACCAAAGGGTCATAGGTTCAATTCCCAGTCAGGGCACATGCCTGGGTTGTGGGCCACATCCCCAGTAGGGGGCACAAGAGAGGCAACCACACATTGATGTTTCTCTCCCTCTCCTTCTCCCTCCTTCCCCTTCTGTCTAGAAATAAATATATAAAATCTTTTTAGAAAAATTAATAAATAAAAATCAATATGATATTTTCACTCTGGGAACTATTTATAGTCAACTATATATAATTTATAAGAATATATACATATATATATAATCCATAATTATTCACCATTTTGCTGCCCACAATAGCAGTTCTTAAGAACATATATTCCCAAAGCTTATCTGTAATCAGTTATCTGGAGGCTTTCTTTTTTCATTTATTTGGTTGAAATTTTGCATTCTGAATTCTAATACCATGTTAGATTTTTCCCAAATTACTTTATAACTATTCATTGAAACTGTCATATAACTAGCCTAAATTCTGAGGTCAAAAAACACAGAAATTAATTGGCAAAAGAAAATAATAGAAAAGAGTAGTTCTATCATTTTCTGAGGTTGGACTTAGCACTTAACAGTATTTTGCAATAAAGAAAAGTTTATCTTTTATACTCTTTGATTTTCCTTTCAGAGTCTTTCTTCTACACATCATCTACCCCCCAAATTCCATGTTCTCACTGTTCTGCTGTATTCCTATACAACCACTTGAATACTTTCTTAGGTCTTCCCTATTCCTCAAATAATAAGAGATATGAGCACAACAGTAAATAACTTACATATCTTGATTACTTGCATCTTTACAACTGTGCAATATAGCTATCATGGTGCTTATTTTTCAGATGAATAAACTGAGGTTTAGAAAAGACTAACAAACAAGTGAAAAACTCCAAAGCCCATGTTCTCCTCAATGTATTCCATATACCAAAATGGTATCCCCTCAAACCAGAAGAAAAAGAGAGCAAGAATTGAGAACATATTTGAAGAAATAATGACTGAAAACTTCTCTAACCTTGTAGGGAAAAAAGATACACAAGTCCAGGAAGCAAAGAGAGTCCCAAACAAGATGAAACCAGAGGCCCACTCCAAGATACACCATAAATAAAACAGCAAAAATTAAAGACAAATAGAGAATCCTAAAATCAGTAAAAGAAAGACAGTTAGCTACCTACACAGGAGCTCCCATAATATTGTTGGCTTATTTCTCATCAGAAACATTCAGGCCAGAGAAATGGTGTGAAATAGTCCAAGGAGTAAAAAGGAAGCACCTACAACCAAGACTACTCTACTCAGCAAGGCTATCATTTAAAATTGGAGAAGAAGCTTTCCAGACAAGAAAAAGCTGAAGAAGTTTATTACCACCAAACCGGTATTACAAGAAATGTTAAAAGAACTTCTTTAAGAAAAAAAAAGGAGGAGTTAAAGAATAAAATGGCACATGGACAATAACAAGGGGGGTGGAGATGGGAGAGAGGAGGGGAGGGCTAAGGGGGTGAGCTGGGATGGGGATAAAGGGCAGAAAACTGTACTTGAACAACAATTAAAATAAAAATTAAAAATTCACCAAAAAAGAATAAAATGGCAATAAATAGATACCTATCAATAATCATTTTAAATGTAAATGAACTAAGTGAAATAAGCCAGTTATAGAAAGACAGGTACCATATGATTTCATTCATATGTAGAATCTAATGAACAAACTGAACCAACAGGCAAAACAGAGACAGACTCATAGATAGAGAGCAGGCTGACAGCTCCAGGGGGTGGGATTGAGGAGTGCAGGGATCAAGCAAAAAGGAAAAGGACCCATGGGCATGGACAACAGTGTGGTGATTGCAGGGGGAAGGGGGCAGGTGGAGGGAGAAGAGGGTATGGGGGTAAATGATAACAGAAAAATACAATAAAATGAACTATTAATAATAATAATAAATGAAAGTGAATTAAATGCTCCAATCAAAAAAAAATAGGATAAATGGTAATGGAAGGAAACTGGACTTGGGGTGGTAAACACACAATACACTATACAGATGACATGTTATAGAATTGTATACCTGAAACCTGTATAATTTTATTAACCAATGTCACCCCAATAAAATATTTCAATAAAAAATGCAGAAGACATAGGATGGCTTAATAGATAAGAAAACAAGACCTATATACATGCTGTCTACAAGAGACCCACCTCAGAACAAAAGGTACACACAGACTGAAAGGATGAAAAGAGAGATTTCATGCAATGGACATGAAAAAACTGGGATATATATATAATAAGTCTTTAAAACAAAGGCTATAGTAAGAGACTAAGAAGGACATAATGATAAGAGGATATAACCCTTATAAACATTTATACACCAAACATAGGAGCACCTAAATATATAAAGAAAACTGATGGACATAAAGTGAGAGGTTGACAATAATACAGTCATAGTAGAGGATATATACTATATATACTCAGACTATATACTCAGAAAAGGGATTTATGGATCATATGGGTTGTTATAACAAAACCAGATAAAGACACTACAAAAAAGAAAATTAAAGGCCAATATTGCTGATGAACATAAGTGCAAAAATCTACAACCAAATACTAGCAAACTGACTTCAGCAATACTATAAAAAGATCACACACCATGACCAAGTGGGACTTATTTTGGGGATGCAACATTGGTACAATATCCACAAATCAATTAATGTGACGCACTATTAGATAAAAAAATAAAGGATAAAAATCATATGATAATATGAATAGATGTGGGGAAAGCATTTGACAATATCTAGCACCCATTTATGATTAAAAAATGACTCTTGGCAAAGGGGAAATAAAAAGAACATATCTCAACATGATAAAAGCCATATATCTCAATATATCAAACCCACAGCCAACATCATACTCAACAGGAAAAAACTAAAATTGTTTCCCTAAGATCAGGAACAAGACAGGGATATGCATTTTCACCACTCTTATTCAACATAATACTGGAAGTTCCAGCTACAGAGATCAGACAAGAAAAAATAAAAGGCATCTAAATTGGAAAGAATGAAGTAAAACTACAGATGGCATGATACTACATTTGGAGAACCCTAGATATGCCACCAAAATATTATTCTACTAGAACTGATAAATAAATTCATTAAAGTAGCAGAATACAAAATAAATATTCAGAATTTGGTTGCATTTTTCTATACCAATAATGAACTATCAGAAAGGGAAGCTTAAAAAATCCCATTTATAATTGCATTAAAAATAAAATACTTAGGAATAAATTTAAGCAAGGAAGTAAAAGACTTGTACTCAGAAAATTATGAAATACTGACAAAAAAGGTGAAGAAAATATAAATAAATGGTATAAGCATATACCATGTTCATGGATAGAATTTATTAGCATCATTAAAATATCCATACTACCAAAAGCAATGTATAAATTCAATACTATTCCAATAAAAATACCAGTGGTATTTTTCACAAAACTAAAACAAATAATCCAAAAATTAATATAAAACTTAAAAAGACATGGAATATACTGAGCAATCTTGAGAAAGAATTATGAAGTTGGATATATTATGCTACCTGATAACTACACTATAAGGCTACAGTAATCAAAACAGCATGGTACTAACATAAAAATAAACATATAGATCAATGGAACAGAATAGAGAGTCCAGAAATAAACTGGCACCTATAAGGTCAATTAATATTTGACAAAAGGGTACAATCAGTATCTTCAATAAATGGTGTTGTGAAAATTAGACAGATACCTGAGAAAAACAAAATTAGGTCACCTTCTTACACTATATACAAGAATAAACTCAAATGGACTAAAGACTTAAATGTAAGGCTCAAAACCATAAAACTTCTAGAGAAAAACATAGGCAGTAACATCCCTAACATTTCTCTTAGCAATGTTTATTTTCTGATATTTACCTTGAGCAAGGAAAATAAAAGAAAAACATATGGGACTAATCAAACTAAAAATTTTTTGAACAAAGGAAAACATCAACATAATGAAAATACAACCTACTGAATGGAAGAACATATTCACCAATGATATATCTGATAAAAAGTAATATCTAAAATTTTTAAAGAACTCATACTACTCAACACCAAAACAAAAAAATAATATTTCAATTAAAATTAGACAGAGGACCTGAAGAGACACTTCTTCAAACAGGACATACAGATGGTCAATAGACATATGAAAAGATGCTCAACATCACTAATAGTCAGGGAAATGCACATTATAACCACAATGAGATATCATCTCACACCTGTCAGAATGGCTACCATCAATAAATCAACAAACAACAAGTGCTGGCAAGGTTGTGGCGAAAAAGGAACCCTCGTGCACTACATGCAGAAATGCAGATTGGTGTAGCCACTATGAAAAACATTATGGGTGGTCCTCAAAAAATTAAAAGTGGAATTGCCATGACCCAGTGATTCCACTTATGGGTATATTTCTAAAGTAATCTAAAACACTAATTTGAAAGAACATATGCATCCCTATGTTCACTGCAGCATTATTTACAATAGCCAAGATATGAAAGTACCCATCAATAGAAAAGTGGATAAAAAGTAGATATATATATATATATATATATATATATATATATATATGGAATGGAATATTACTTGGTTATAAAAAAGAATTAAATCTTACCATTTGCAAGAGCATAGATAGACCTACAGGGTATTATGCTAATGAAGTAAGTCAGTCAGAGAAAGAAAAATTTCATATGATTGCAATTATAGAATATGTATAAAGTTTTTTACATATTAATCCAATTAGAATTTATTTGTGATATAAAATGTGTGTATATATAAATAAATATGTTTGAGTCTGAGCTATTTTTAGAATACAAGAATTAACCTTCAAGTGATGCCTAGAAGGAATTATGAAAAGAACATGTTTTCAAAAACTAATGCCTTATTTTCACATCTGACTTTTGATTGTTCTTCAGTTATGAGTTCGTCCTACTTAGCATAGGACGAACTCATAACTGAGTTTGCAATTCACAAATTAAAAATAAAAAACTGTGCAATGCTAGTGACACCCACTCCAGTCTTTGATAAACTATTTGGGGAACACTGGCAAATTTAGAATCACTCTAATGAATCCATCCTTACTTATAGGATTTTATAATTTAGAAAACACTTTCACATTTATTTTTCTTGTTTTATTCTTGCATCATTCTGTGAAATAAGAGAATAGGCATAATCATTTCCATTTTAAAGGTGAGGAAAATAACTCTAAACAAGGTAAAGTAATTTGTCCAAAGTAACACAAATATCATATATTTCATATGAACTTCCAACTAGGACTTAGAATAAGTTTTTCCACAACATTAAACTACTCTAAAAGCAAAGCCAAAAATTTTGTCTAAAAATAAAATCCACTTGTTTGGCCTGCTGACATATTTTTAAGATCCTTATTAAGTGTTTTCATGAAGCACACAGCCTGCAGAGAATTCCTTTGCTAATTATCTTACAGATTGGGTTTGTTATCCTGGACTCTTCTTACACTGCAAATTTCATGCTTATATTTTATAGTACTTGGTCCATTTTTAGCTAATTTGTCCTATAAGTAAATACTGTATTTGGCCTTCAAATATTTAAACCAAAATAAATGTAATAAATAAATCTTATTATTTAAAAACTTACATAGCTTCTGGATTCATTACACAGATGGCTCCTGAACATGGACATTTCTTTGGGTTATCATACGATATCCCCAGACTGAGTCCCAGCATCTGGGTGACAATCACAGAAAATGCCTCCAAAGTTATCTCCCCGGAATACTACATTAACAACAAAGAAAATTCAAATGAAACAATTAACTGAAGGGTGTTAAAATAATATTTTTGTAATTCTGAACATTCTTATTGTTCTATCAAATACTTAAGAATAGGTAAATACAGCTCCTTGGACAGGTGACAAGCTAAAGTTCTATGAAATTTTATTGAGACATAAGCATATTGATTCTATGCCAAGCTTTGCCGCGATTTAATGTTTGAATAACTAACATAGTATGAAGCTACCATAAATATATAAAAGGGCTGCTTTTACATTAGGTTTTACATTAACATTTTGGCTATATGAACCATGATCTTCAATCTACCTAAGCTCTTACAACAGCTCTCATATACACTGAGAGTAGTCTCCACGATATTCTGCCTTCCACCTCACAAAGTGACCCCACAACAAAACACTGAGTTTAAGTGTGCTATCTGCTTCCTGCTAGTATTTCTCAATGGCATAGTAAGTGGTATCAAGAGAAACCACATTCCTGGATTAGGCTTCTCAAATATACAGCAAGTGTACAGATAACTACCTTGCCAAGGAGAATGGAACACTTAGAGCTGTCTTTTTTATATTATTACTTCTGGTGGGTATAAGGTGATATGCATTTCATATATTTTTTGACAATTTAGCTACTCTTTTTAATGAAGTATTTATTCAAGTATCTTGTCCATTTCCTATTGCATCAGCCTTTTTATTGACTTGTAGAAGCATTTTATATATTCTGTATATGAATCCTTGTTAGTCATGCATTGCAAATACTTTCCCTGCTCTGTGTCTTGTCTTTTCACTCTCTCAATGTCATTTCATGAACTAAATTTCTCTAATTTGATGTGGCCCAATTCATCCGTTTCCTTTATAATTAGTGTTTTTTGTGTCCACCTTATATCTCCCTATACCCATAATCATGAAGCTATGGTATTTTTACCTCCCAGGGCTTTGTTGTTTAATTTTACACACAGATCTACAATCTACAGATTGTATCTTATGAACAACAGTGAAGTTACATTTATCAAAAAAACCATCCACTATAATCAGATTTTTGGTGTTGATCACTTTGCAGTATATACTGATGTCAAACTATGTTGTACATTTAAAAACTTACATAATGTTTTATACCAATTTTAGCTCAGTAAAAAGATCGTCCACTAGCAAATACACTACAATCATCTTTGTAAAAACTTAAGTACATGCCTACCATTTTAGTATTTTGAAACTCTATATTCTGTTCCACTGGTCCCTTTGTCACCTTGTCTTAATCACTGACACTTTATGATAAATATATCTTACTATCAACTACAGTATGACCCTCTGCTATGTTACTCATCAAGATGACCTTATTCTTAACTCTTTGCATTACCATAAAAATTGTAGATTTTGCCTGTCAATTTTACACATGCACAGAGATGCTAGGATTTTTACTGGGGACTACATTTACCTTGTAAATCAACTAGGGGTATCAGTATTGTTGTAGCGTTGTCTGCCAGTCCAGGACCTTAGGCACTGTCTCTAATAATGCTTTATTTTTCCTGTAGAGGTCATATACATCTTTTGGTAGTTTTTTATTCCTAAATTTCTTGATTTTTATGCTACTTTTAAAGTTTCGATTTCTGTTTGTTGCCAGTATAGAGAAATACATTTCTTTTTTGTTTTTTATTTTTTCATCACATTTATCCCCCCTATTCCCTCTCCCATGTCCACTCACCCTACCCACAGCAATCACCACACTGTTGGCCATGTCCATGAGTTCTTCTTCGTTTTCTTTTCCTTTTTGCTCAATCCCTCCACCCACCTGCCCCCCATCAGAGCTGTCAGCCAGCTCTCTACCTGACTCAATTTCTATTTCCCTTGTTAGTTAGATTTGTTCATTAGATGCCACATATGAGTGAAATCCAATGGTGTCTGTCTTTCTCTGACTGGCTTATTTCACTTGGCATAACGCTCTCCAAGTCCACCCATTTACCTTTGCTGACACAAAGAGTAAAATTTTCTTCGTTTTTACAGCCAGGTAGTATTCCATTGTATAAATGTACCATAGCTGTTTTACTCACTCTTCTACTGATGAACATGGGCTGCTTCCAAATCTTGGTGATTTTAAATAACACTGCAATGAACATAGGGGTGCATATATTCTTTCAAATTAGCATTTTAAGGCTCTTTAAATAAATTTCCAAAAGTAGAATCGCTGGGTCATGAGGCTGTTGCATTTTTAATTTTTTGAGATAACTCCACACTGCTTTCCACAGTGACTACACCAATGTGCATTCCCAACAGTACAGAAGGATTCCCCTTTTCTCCACATCCTCACCAGCACTTGTTGTTTGTTGGTTATTGATAAGAACCATTCTGACAGGTGTGAAATGATATTTCATTGTGGTTTGTGGTTTCAATTTGCATTTCTCTGATAAGTAGTTACATTCAGTATCTATTCACATGCCTATTGGCCACCTGTATGTCCTCTTTGAAGAAGTATCTATTTACTTCCTTTGCCCATTTTTTAATTGGACTGTTTGGGTTTTTTGTTGTTAGGTGCTATAGGTTTTTTATAAATTTTGGATATTAACTCCTTATTCAATGTATCAGCAAATGTGTGCCCCATTCAGTGGGTTGTCTTTCCCATTTTTTTATGATTTTATGTTGGATGTGGCTACAAACAAGATTCTAAATTCTTAGTGCTTTAATGTATTCACATAAAGCCCAGTGAAGATGTTCCTGGTTGTGGGTAGCCTTACATATGTTCATGTTGACATAATTACATATTGTACTCCTGTCTTTATTTATGTCTTTTCCTTTAAGCTCACCAGTGGAAAGGCTCACACAAGTTGTAGCTACTCGAACCAAGAAATGCCAAACATTACTCCTATGCATATTCCATTGAGATATAAGGAGGTCTGAGAAATGTGGCTTGTGAATTGGTACATGCTTTCCAGGCACAGATGTGCAGTATGTTAGCAGAAAACCACCTACGACACATTATTGTCATTTGTTTTTATTTGCTTTTGTATCTATTTTAATCTTACCACACACACTATTATTGATTCATGTAGGCCATGTTCAAACATTACTCGTCATTCCCTCTAACTCTCAGAGCTCCCATTTGGGATCACTTTCCTTTTTCATAAAGTATATTATTTACAATTTCCTTTAGTCATATTGGACTGTTGGCAAAGCAGTGGAGGCAAAGAAACAAACAGAAAAATGTAAAATAAGGTGATAGCATCAATTCTAGAAATATCAGTAAGTGTAAGAATGTTCATGATTGAAAGTGAAATAATTAAAATACATATACTTTTATATTGGACAGAGAAAATTGATCTGGTTCCATACTGTTTACAAGAAATAGTCCTGAATTGCTAGGATTTGATGTAGAAAGAAAATTCAAAATATTAATGACAGAGTAGAAAGAAGTTTTTCACACACATAAAAGCAACTTCTTGGTTTTGGGGAATCTGGGCTCCGTCCACCTTCCTACTCCATCCCGACTAGGTAATGACCTTGTCTTCATATGGCATTTAAACAGCAAATTGGAGAAAGGCCACCATAAAATGGGTAACATGCCTTTAAAGAAGCTTCCTAGAAGTTCCAAATGTCATTTTTGCTTTCATCACAATAAAAAAAACTTAGAAAAACTAGCTATAAAAACAGTGAAAAAAATGAAGGCTTCTATATGAACAGGAGTATTGCCTATCTGAAAACTGAGGTTCTTGTTTTGGGGGCTTTTAAAAACAAATATCAAATGGGGATTGGAAGAGGTATATATAGAGATGTCTATTAAATACTGTTCATAATGGCAAAAACAGAATCAACCAAATGCTCATGAAAAGCATAAAGGATACAGTGAGGTATATTTCTATAAAGAGATATCACACATGAATCAAAAATTAGACACAAAGTATTCTGAGTACAGTGAGACTACTCTGAGTGATGCTGTAATTATAGTGTATGTCAGTATACATTTGCCAAAACTCATAGAATGTACAACACCAAGAATGAACATAATGTAATCTATAGACTTTGGGTGATTGCAATGTGTCAATGGGTTCATCAGTTATGACAAATATACCACTATTGTGTGGAATGTGAATTGTGAGGTAGGGTATAGAAAAATCTCTGTACTTTCCTCTCAATTTTGCTGTGAAGCTAAAATTTCTATTAAAAAATAAAGGCTTACACAATACTGAGGATATGAGGTATTGGGCTTCCCTATTATTTATATGTCTTAAATGCTTATCTCCAGTCTGAAATTTTCCTTTCCTTCTTTCCTTGGATTCCTACAGACTTTTATCTGTAACAATATAATCTGTATACTTTCCACCTTCTATTACAAAAATGTGCATGCCACTTATCCATGCCATTGAACCCCTGCTAGGTGTAAGGGGTCCTTAACTAATGACAGAGATAATGATAAGAATGATAAGGATGACAATGTTGATAACAAGAGCTAACATTTATTATGCTCTTACCATGTGCTTTACTAGGCTTCATTGATTTACATTTATTCAATCACATTGCACATTCATCCTTGTATGTTCATTAGGCCTAATAGCACTTGGAATAAAATTATCTGTGGAATCAAAATAAATAAAGTCTTTTAAAATTAACTAGATTCCACATGTTAAATAAATAAATAAATCTCAAAATTATAAGTGGAAACCAAAAATTCAAATGGCACATTATGATATCATTTACATTGTGTTTAAAACATAAAAACAATTCTTGTTTAGAGAAATATTCAATTGTGGTAAAAGCATAAGAGCTTTTAAATGAGAAAAGTTTTGTAAAAAATATAAGTATATATAGCTCTTCAAGAGTAAAATAATTCCATGAATCCATCTCTCCCAATTATTCTACCCTGCTTCAGCCACTCATTCCAATGGTTCACATCCTAAGTCTTGTCAACAGATCTTTATCAATACCTATGACCAATCCATCATCTCTATAAAGTTCATACTACATCCTAACCACCTAATTCCTTTCTGAATCAATCCTCTAGCACTTTAACTCCACAATCGTGTGCCCTCCAGCACATGCAAACCAGGGTTCATTCCTAAATCTTCACTGCTCCAAACACTGTACTGACTTCTCTCCTTCCTTATAAGCACCCCCAAGTCACCTTGTTATCCTTTCACTTCAAAATGACTTGACAAAAACACAATACATTGATTTTCAAAATGCTAAGATAAAAAGATGTGAGAACTAGGATTTTATACCTAGCCAAGTTATCAATCAAATGTGGTAGGAATGCAAAAGTATCTTCATTAATAAAATAACTAAATGTTTGCCATTTATACACACTATTTTTGGACATACAGAGTGTCCAGAGACACATGAAAAAAAATGCTCCGTATCGCTGGCTAGCAGAGAGATGCAAATTAAAACCACAATGAGATACCACTTCACACTGGCCAGCATGGCCATCATAAACAAAGCAACAAACAAGTGTTGGAGAGGTTGTGGAGAAAAGGGAATCCTGGTGCACTGTTGGTGGTATTGCAAACTGGTGCAACCACTATGGAAAACAGTGTGGAACTTTTTTCTCAGAAAACTAAAAATGGATCTGCCTTTTGACCCAGCAATTCCACTGCTAGGATTATATACTAAGAACCTTGAAACACCAATCCAAAAGAATCTATGCACCCCAGTGTCCATGGCAGTACAATTTACAATAGCCAAGTGCTCAGAGCAACCTAGGTGCCCATCAGTAAATGAATGGATCAAGAAACTATGGTACATTTACACAATGGAATACTATGCAGCAAAAAGAAAGAAGGAGCTCCTATCCTTTGCAACAGCATGGATGGAGCTGGAGAATATTATGCTAAAGGAAATAATCCAGGAAGTGAAAGACAAACACTATATGATGTCACCTTTAAGTGGAACTTAATCAACAAAACAAAGAAGCAAGCAAAATATATCCAAAGACGCTGAAATTGAGAACAGGCTGACAGTGACCAGAGGGGAGGGAATTTCAGGGGAAAAGGGGAAGGGTTTGCAGGAACAAGTATAAAGGACACATGGGCAAAAACAAGGGGTGGTGGGGGGTGAAATGGGAAGGGAGGTTGGGAGGGCTGGGGGTGGGCTGGAATGGGGGTAAAAGGGAGAAAACTACTTGAACAATTATTAAAATAAAATAAATAAAAATAAAAGCAACTCAAAAGTTATTCCATAAAAATAGCAAAGAATTCCAAAAAGAGGAAGAGGAAGTTTCATTTCCTTTGGCAGTTGGTTTCACCCACAGAAGTTAGAAAGAATTAAGAAGCTCTGTTAGATCCTGATGCCTAAAAGATTCTCCTCTCAAAGCTTTACTAGCACAGCAATATATTTCTTTATTCAATAGTTAATATTATTTATATGTTCAAAATGCTGTGAAATTCTGACTACTAGTTTAATTATTAAATCAACTTACAAAGTACAAAAGTTCTATAGAATAAATTGTAAATTTTATAAACCAAGAAAATGCATATGAGAATTATACAGCTATTTTACACCTTTTGTTTTTCATAGCACATAATGAATGGATAGTGCCTAAGGTAAATAGTTACTATTTAAATAGTTATTACAAATAATAAAAGTATAAATATTAAAATGTAGCATATGTATAATGTGCATACAATACAAGATGTAATACAATATTATAATATTTCAATAGTATAAATATTATAAATATTAAAATAATAAGAATACATATAATGGAGGGTTAAATATGTTTAGTGATTGCTTCCTGAATGTGAAGATGCTAGATTATATGAACTTCCTTATATGTTCCCTTATGCACATTAAAAAATGGACATGAATAAAAGTTATTTTCTAATTTAAAAATATATAGTACTTACAAGCAAACAAACAATCAAAAAGAACCAGAGACATGGAAATAAAGAAAAAATTGACAGGGACCAGAGGGGAGGTGGGAGGGAGATATGGGGGAAAGAACCCATGAGCAAAGGACTCATGGACACGGCCAATGGGAAGTAGTTGTATTTGGGAGCAGGGAATGGATGAGGCAGGGGAGAGCAATTGGGGGGGGTGGAATGGGGACAACTCTAATTAATTAATAATTAAATGGGGGCAATAATAATTAATTAATCAATTAATTAAAAATATATAGCATATAAGCTGGCTTTTTAAAAGAATGAATTGGGTGGGTAAGTGGCTCAAATTACTTTACCTTTCAATGCTGTACCTAACTGCACCAATAATTTATTTATATATAAAATATTTAAGTACAATGCTTATTTTTAAGTTTATTTTTTTAAGATTTTCTTTATTTTTAGAGAGAGGGGAAGGAAGGGAGAAAGAGATAGAGAGAAGCATCAGTGTGTGGTGGACTCTTGTATGGCCCCTACTGGGGACCTGGCCTACAACCCAGGCATGTGCCCTGACAAGGAATCAAACTGGCAACCCTCTGGTTCACAGGCCAGTGCTCAATCCATTGAGCCACACGAGCCAGGGCTAAATACTATAAACATTTAAAAGACACATAAAAGTTTCTTCTTAATACTGTTTGAAGTATTTTTTAAAACTTTTTAAATATATTTGATTGATTATGCTATTACAGTTGTCCCATTTACCCCCCTTCATTTCCCTCCACCCTGCACACCCTCTCCCACCCACATTCCCCCACTTTTGTTCATGTCCACGTGTCATAAGTTCTTTAGCTTCTACATTTCCCATACTATTCTTGCCCTTCCCCTGTCTATTTTCTACCTACCATCTATGCTACTTATTCTCTGTACCTTTTCCCCCTCTCTCCTCCTCCCACTCCCCTGTTGTTAACCCTCCATGTGATCTCCATTTCTGTGGTTCTGTTCCTGTTCTGGTTGTTTGCTTAGTTTGTTTTCGTGTTAGGTATGGTTGTTAATAATTGTGAGTTTGCTGTCATTTTACTATACATGTTTTCTTTATCTTCTTTTTCCTACATAAGTCCCTTTAACATTTCATAAAATAAGGGCTTGGTGATGATGAATTCCTTTAACTTGACCTTATCTGAGAAGCAGTTTATCTGCCCTTCCATACTAAATGAAAGCTTTGCTGGATAGAGCAATCTGGGATATAGGTCCTTGCCTTTCATGACTTGGAACACTTCTTTCCAGCCCCTTCTTGCCTGTAAGGTCTCTTTTGAGAAGTCAGCTGACAGTCTGATGGGAACTCCTTTGTAGGTTACTGTCTCCTTATCTCTTGCTGTTTCTAGAATTCTCTCCTTCATTTTTACCTTGGCTAATGTAATTATGATGTGCCTTGGTGTGTTCCTTCTTGGGTCCAACTTCTTTGGGACTCTCTCAGCTTCCTGGACTTCCTGGAAGCCTATTTCCTTTGCCAGAATGGGGAAATTATCCTTTATTATTTGTTCAAATAACTTTTCCACTTGTTGCTCTTCCTCTTCTCCTTCTGGTACCCCTATAATTCGGATGTTGGATCATTTAAAGATGTCCTGGAGGTTCCTAAGCCTCTCCTCATTTTTTTGAATTCTTATTTCTTCATTCTTTTCTGGTTGTATATTTTTTTTCTTCCTTCTGGTCCACTCCATTGATTTGAGACCCAGCTTTCATTCCATCACTATTGGTTCCCTATGCATTTTTCTTCATTTCACTTATTGTAGCCTTCATTTTTTTCATCTAATTTGTGACCAAAATCAACCAATCCTGTGAGCATCCTATTCACCAGTGCTTTGAAGTGTGCATCTGATAGGTTGGCTATCTCTTGGTCCCTTAAAAGTACTGATTGCGGTGATTTCAATTCTCTTTCAGCCATCTTTCTTCCCCCCTGTGGTCCGGTTGCGCCTATGAGGGACGGAGCCTTAGGTGTTCACCAGGGTGGGGCACCCCAGTTGCTGGATTGTGATGTTGTATGTGGGGGCGGGGTCCAAGAGGGAACAATAGTGCTTACTTCGCTCTCCATGAGACCTCAGTCCTTTCCACTGCTTCCCCCAAGCAAACTGAGCCCCTCTGGTGCCAATTCCCGTGTGGGTGGGCTTGTGCACCCTGTGGGACTTTCCAACAACCTCTCCTGTGAGGCTAGGAGTCTCTCCCTGCACCTCAACCCCACAGGTATTTTGAATCAGTGCCCCAAGACTCTATTCCCCAGCGCTGGGATCCTGGGTTGAACACAGTGCCTTGCTTCACAACTGCCACCTTGCTGGGTCTGCCAGTCGCCACCCCTAGGCTGGGGTCTGCCAGCTGCTGCTTGCATGCTCAGGGTCCACCTGCTGCGGTCTTTCGAGCCCCTGGATGCCTTACACGCCTGGTCCCAATGCTCTCTGCTCTCAGTGCCTCGACCCATGCCCGGCTGCCAGATTCCGCCCCTCCTACCACTCTGGATGAACATGTCTATTTTAACTTCTTGGTTATCTGACTTTCATTCAGATCAATTTTCTGTCAGTTCTGGTTGTTATTCTGTTTCTAAATTGTTTTTGTCTCTATCTTGGTTGTGGGAGGAAACACAGTGTGTCAACATATGCCTCCATCTTGGCCAGAAGTCCTATTTTTAAAAACTTTTATTATACTTTTGATCATTTGTTTTGATTTTGAAACTATCTTATCTGTAGGACTATTTCTCTAATTTTATGTCTACAAACAAATCTATTTAGGTTTCACAAATTTCTTTGCAGATAATTTTTCATGATTATGCTCTAGTTATGCTATAATTTAAAGAGTGTATGTGTATATACTTTTATTTCACTTTAACTTCCAAGTAATGGCAACAAGACACTTGTTCTACAAGACTCTTCCTTCCATACACTTCAGTTTTTAACAGGAATTGAAAATAAATGCATATGTAAACTATAAAATGTTGATTAATTTTTCAAATATAATTTTTATTGTTGTTCAAGTAGAGTTGTCTCCACTTTGCCCCTACTACTTTCCCCTGCCCCACCCACCCCTACCTCCCACCCTCAATCCTATCAATACATAAATAATTACATACCAAAGCAATCCCTGCAGAATAATTAGAAACACACATCTTTCCAGGAAATGTTGCTCCCACATAATCTGGATAATCTCTATACCTAAAAAAAAAATAAGTATACATTTATAATTCATTTTGATGAATAATTCAAATGTGAGAATTCCTGCTAATAATTTGTTTGTAATTCATAAAATCCAACTCTGAACCAAACCACGGTGTAAAATTCCCATATTTTCTTAATTGTTTAAAATTAGGAAAGTATTCTTAATTAAGTAAAATTAAGCACCCTGCGATTGAAAATTGTGCTGCTATGAACATTAGAGTGTATAGGTTCTTTTGAATTGGTGTTTCAGGATTCTTAGGATATGATCCCAGCGGTGGAATTTTGATCCAGAATTGCCAGATCAAAAGACAGTTCCATTTTTAGTTTTTTGAGGAAATTCCATACTGTTTTCCACAGTGGTTGCACCAGTCTGCATTCCCACCAACAGTGCACTAGGGTTCCCTTTTCTCCACAACCCTGCCAGCACTTGTTTGTTAATTTGTTGAGAGAGGGGTGGGAGGGAGGGAGAGAGAGGGAGAGAGGGAGGGAGGGAGGGAGGGAGGACGGAAGGAAGGAAGGAGGGAAGGAAGGAAGGAGGGAAAGAGTGAGGGAAGGAGGGGAGGAGGAAGGAAAGAGAATAAAAAGAAAGAAATTAAGCAGTCTGGATTTGTAAAAGATAATCAATAAATTCAAGATTTTGTTCATTTCCTTTACTGTTCTCATCACAATGGCTAAGGCTACCAAAGCCTTTGATCAAACATTTTGATCATAAGCATTTTGCTGAGTGACAATAAAAAATAGTTTTACTGTATGGATTGAAAATATTCACACTTGTATAGAAAAGCTCACCAGTTGCTCATAGAAATTACTTTGTTCTACAACTTAGTATTATTTCTCCTTTGAGTAAGAGCCCGTATAAATTGTATAATAATAGCACTATTTTCAGAGATCTACATAAATATTCCATTTAATACTCAAATAAGCCAGTAAAATACTTATTATTATACCCCCAATGGAAAAAAATCAAACATCAGATGGTAGGTATGATGACATTCTCAAGATAACACAAGTGATAGGTGCTTCTAAACAATTTAAACTTCAACAATCTGAATCCAGAGCTATACTCTCAAACACAAAGGTATATATACACTCCAAACATAAAGTATGTCATCTTTAGAGCCCCCAGCAAAACAAACATTCCAGGATGCATGTAAAAAAGCTTGTTACCTAATTCTCAACTAGAAGTGCCCCTTTGGTGTCGACTGCACTTTAATTCACAATTGCATGAGTTCCCACGGCTGCCTTATTCTGTCTTTCTGATATTGTTTTTACCTAACCCCTCCTGCACTTGTTTTCTTTTTCTTCATTTAAGCATGTGTCTTTAATAGGATAAGAGGTACAACGATTTGTCCTTATAAACTCTATAGAGATGGAGACTGTATAGCACAGTGGACAAAACAGCACACTCCCAGCTCGTGATGTCATTGGTGTTTCCATTCCCTGGAAGTCAAATGTTGATTTCACAAGTTTTTGTTTGTTTGTTTGTTTGTTTGTTTGTTTTCAAGTATTCACTCCTAACACTAATTTTGGCTTTACATTCCGATGTCTGAGTATTGTTTACACTCTCTTCATATAAGATAGTTCTCCCAATAGATGAGACTTCCCCCAAAATTCTGTTCATACCCTTACTGAACTGGACTCAAGAATAGTTCATTTTTACTTACTACTGCCCACCACCCAGTCTCATCATCAAGTCACTTCTCAAGATCTACTATTTTAATTTTTCAGTGTTTCTTATATCCTTACCCTCCTTCAAATGTTCAGCTACAGTTTCAACTGTGAGTATATTTATAGGTCCATACTTTTGAAAATAACTAAAAATTGTTTAGTCTCATTGATTCCATGACCTGGAAAGCTTTCAACCTCCTTTATCTAAATTTAAGTGTTCCTAACTCTGCATTTCACTTCTAATTTAATTACCAGTTTCTTAATTTGACCTTTTTTATATATTTCTTTGAATCAGTCCCACCTCAAGTCTTTTTTTCTCCTATAAACTACAAGCAAGTAGAGATAATATACTAGCATAAATCTCATGGAATGACATAAAATGGCAGAATAGGAGTTTTCAGCCCCCATCTCCCCACAGAAACAATGATTATGACAATCATCCACAGATGAGACTACTTTGTGAGAGTGCAAGAATCTAGAGAAAGAGTCATAGTGCCCCACTAGAGAAAAAAAAAATCCAAGAATAGATGCGCTGAAGAAAGTAAGCATATCTTCAATTTACCCATGTCATAATTCTCTAAAAGCAGCAGAGCTCAATGCTAAGAGAGATGCCCTCAGCCATGACTTCTCCCCCAGGGGAAAGTGAGAGTATAGTGAATACCCCCAGCCATGCACACGCTGCCCAAGAGCCTACTTCTTAGTGTTCATTGACAGATGACTGGATAATCAAAATGTGATGTAAGGTGGGTCCAAGGTGGTGGTATAGGAGATCACTGAGCTCACCCTCTCCCAAAATACATCAAATGTACCTGTATTTAGAGCAATTCCTCCTGAGAGACATCTGGAGGCCAACTGGAAAAGCTTGTACACAACAAAAAAGAGGAGACCACATAAAGAAGGCTGGGGAACTGAAAGAGCACTCTGGGAGCTGAGTATGCTCTCCAGGACTGAAGAAACCAGTGAGTTCCATTGTTCATCTTTCCCCTGCACTTGAACAGTGGGCAAGAGCCCTATCCAGGTGCTCTGGCCAACCTGCAGAGCCACTATAGCACACACCCAGCCTCCACCCACAGACCTACCTCCCAAATAAACAAGCAGGAGTCATAACACGCACACACAGGACCCCTCCACCCAGAAATTGATCCAGCTGGAATATTAGGGTGCTGCTATGCACACCCACTGGACTATAAGTGCAATTGCACATAGGGCTCTCATGCTCAGTGAAAGTATGAAGCTTGCAAGGTGTGGCAGTGCTTGTACACAGGCCTTCCCTACCCAGAGAAAGTGCAGAACTAGTAGGACACTGTGGCCTATACACACAGAGCAGTTTCACCCAAACACTGCTTGGACAATAGACAATAATAGCAGCAGAGTGTGCCATGTGCATACAGTGACACTCCATCTGAATTAGAAGGGCAAGGAAGCATGCACACATCAGGCTGTCCCACCCAATTCCATGGAGAGCCAGAACAATAGGAGATACTGCACACATGTGTACACCAGGCTGCCCCACCCAGAACCCACACTTTCTGGCCAGGCAGCATACCAGGCACCAAACCCAGCTGCTCCAATTCCAGCCAGTCTGCCAAAACCAGCCAGCACTTGGTCTGCATAAGCCACTTTCACACAAGGCCACTTTTTTGAGATTGGAGAGATATCTATTTCATCTAACTCAAAAGTGCAAACACACAAAAGTCAAACAAACTGGAGAGACAGGAGAATACACCCTGCTGAAGAAATAAAAAAAAAATGCAAGAGTAAAACAGAGAAGTAGCTGGCCAGATTTTTAAAACATCAAAGAAATAGTCAAAAGGACGCTCAACAAACTTTAGAAGAGAAAAGGTCAGAAAAAAAACATCAACAATGAGTTAAAAATATAATAACCAATCAAAGATGAAGAATATAACATCAGAAATGAAAAGTACTTTAGAAGGAATCAACATCAAAGTGGTTAATACAAAAGAACAGAATAGCAACCTGAAAGACAGAACAGTGGAAATCACCCAATCAGAAAAGCAAAATTAAAAAAAAATTAAATTAAGATACTATAATGGACTTCTGGGACAACATCAAGCACTCTGATATTCCCATTATGGGGATTCCAGAAGGAGAAGAGACAGGGAAAGTACCAGAAATTATATATATTTGAAGAAATGATGGGTGAAAACTTTGATAACCTGGGAAAGGAGACAAGCATCCAGGTCCAAGAAGTACCAAGACTTCCAAACGATGCACCCAAAAAGGTCCACACCAAGACACACTGTAATTAAAATGTTAAAAGTTAAGGATAAAAAGAATGTTGAAGGTAGCAAGAAGGAAACAAAAAGCCACACACAACAGCAATCCCATAAAGCTATCAGCTAATTTCTTAGCAGCTACTCTACAGTACAGAAGGAAGTGGCAGGAAATGTTTAAAGAGCTGAAATATTATACCCAGCAAGGTTATAATTCAGAATTGAAATAGAGATAGTTTCTCAGACAAACAAAAAAAACATTTACTACCATTAAACTGGGTTTGCAAGAAATATTAAAGGGTCTTCTTTGTGCAGAGAAGATCATAGCCAGACATAAAAAAATACAGAAAAAAAAATCTTATGAGTAAAAGCAAATATATAATAAACACAGTGAATTAACCACTTAAAGAGCAAATATGAAGGTTAAAAGACAAAGTATCAAAATTAACTATACCTACAACAAATAATCAAGGAATATACAAAACAAAAAGATATAAAATATGTCAAAAACATAAAGCATGGTGTAGTAAAAATGCAGTGCTTTTAAGAAATGTTTGAACCCAAATGCCTATCAGCCTAAAATAGACTGCTATAAATATAGATGGAAATATATGAATCTCATGGTAACCAGAACCCAAAAATGTACAAAAAATAAAGAGAAAGGAACCCAAACAAAATACTAAAGAAACCCAATAAACCAAAGAAACAGGTTAAAAAAACAAAGGAACAGAAAAATACTACAAAAACAACCAAAAACAATGAACAAAATGGCAATAAGCACATACCTACCAATAATTACTTTAAATATCAAATGGAGTAAATATTCCAATCAAAAGATATAGGGCAATTGAACTGATAAAATAAAAAAGACCCATCTATAGGCTGCCTAGAAAAAGAATTACTTTAAATAGAAAGGTACATGCAGACTGAAAGTGAACAAATGTAAAAAAGTATTCCATGCAAATAGGAATGAAAAGAAAGCTGGGCTACTAATATTCATATCAGACAAAATAGACTTTAAAACAAACAATGTAAAACAAGACACATTTTGTACGTAAGGATAGTACATAATGATAATGGGTCAATCAAAAACAGAATATAATAATTGTAAATATCTATGCACCCAACAGAGGACCCCCAAAGTATATAAAGTACATATTAATGTATATAAAAGGAGAAATTAATAGTAATACAATAATAGTAGAGGACTTTAATACCACACCTCAATGGATAGATCATCCAGACAAAAAATTAATAAGGAAATAATGGCCTTAAATATTACAGTAGACCAGGTTGATTTAATAGACATTTGTATACCATTTCACCCAAAACTGCAGAATACACATTTTTCTCAAGTGCATATGGAACATTCTCCTGGATAGACCATATATTAGGCCACAAAACAAGCCTCAATAAACTCAAGATTAAACTTATATAAAGCATTTTTACCACAATGACATAAAATTAGAAATACACTACAGAAAGAAAATTAGAAAAAAACACAAAAACAGGGAGAATAAATAAAATCCTACTAAACAACCAATGGAACAAAGAAGAAATCAAACAGAAAATTTAAAAAAACTATCTTGAGACAAATGGAAATCAGAACACAACTTTCCAAAACACAAGAAATGCAGCAAAAGCACTTGTAAGAGGGATGTTCATAGGTATATAGGCTTACCTCAAAAAAAAATCCAAATAATCTAACTTTACAACTAATGAAAGTAGAAAAAGAAGAACAAACAAAAACCAAAGTGAGTAGAATGAAAGAAATAATAAAGATCAGAGTGGAAATAAATGAAATAGAGACTAAAACTAGGGAGGGGAATCAATGAAACTAAGAGCTGGTTCCCTAAAAGGATAAATAAAATTTACAAACCTCTAACTAAGATCATCAAAAAGATAGTGAGCTCAATAAATAAAATCAGAAATAAAAAAGGAGATATTTCAACTCACACCACAAAAATATAAAGGATCATTAAAGAACACTATGAACAATTACATGCCAACAAACTGGACAACCTAGAAAAAAATTGATAAATTTCTAGAAATGTATAACCTTCAAAAACTCAACTAAGAAGAAACAGATTTTCTGAACAGACCAATTGCTAGCAATTAAATTGAAGCAGAAAAAAGAAATCCCTCCTCAAAGCACAAAGCCCAGGATCATAAGGCATCACAAGTGCCTTCTACTAAACATTTAAAGAATTAATAACAACCATTCTCAAACTATTTGAAAAAAAGAAATGGAGGGAACACTTCCAAACTTACTTTATGAGGCCTGAGTTACCCTGATACCAAAACTAGACAAAGATGCTATGAAAAAAATATTATAGGACAGTATCCCTGATTATCATAACTGCAAAATCCTCAACAAAATATTAGCTGGCTGAATTAAAGAGTACATCAAAAGGATCGTACACCAGGATCAAGTGGGATTATTCCAGGGATGCAAGGATGGCTCAATATATGAAAACAAGAAAGTGATAATCCATATCAACAAAATTAAGGATAAATATCATATAATTATCTTAATGTATGCAGTAAAAGCATTAGAGAAAATTCAACACTTATTAAGATAACTCTCAAGTGGGTAGAGAAGAAATATACTTCAACATAGTATAAGCCTTATATGACAGGCCAACAGCTGATATCATACTTAAAAGTGAAAAAGTAAAAGTCTTTCCTTTGAAATCAGGAACAAGACTAGGATGCCCACTCTTGCCAACATTATTCAACATAGTATTAAAGACTAGGATGCCACTTTTTCTAATATTAATTAACATAGTATTAGAAGTCCTAGCCAGAGCAATTAATCAAGAAAAAGAAATAAAAACATATTTATTTGAATTAACCCCTTTATTATGATATAACAACCTTCTTTGTCTCATATTACAGTTTATCTTAAAGTAAATTTTGTCTGATACAAGTATAGTTACCCTAGATTTCTTTTGGTTTCTATTTGCATGGAAGGAATATCTTATTCCATACCTTCACACTCAGTCAGTGTGCATCCTTATTTCTGAAGTTAGTCTCTTGTGGGTAGCATATAGGTGGGTCTTGATTTTTATCCATTTAGCTACTCGGTCTCTTGATTAGAGGTTTTATTCCATTTATATTTAAAGTAATTATTGACAGCTATATACTTATTGCCATTTTATTCATTGCTTTCTGCTGTTTTATAATTCTTCTACTTATTTCTTCTTCTCTTATGCTCTTCCTTTGAGATTTGATGATTTTTTGTAATGGTATGCTTAGATTCCTTTTATCTTATCCTTTGTGTATATACTATAGGTTTTAGCTTTGTGGTTACCATGAAGCTTACATAAAATAACTTATATTTGTAATAGTCTATTTTAAGATGAAAACAAATTAAGTTTGATCATATTATAAGACTGCATTTTTATTCCATCTGCATGTTTTATGTTTTTGGTGTTACAGTTAATATCTTCTTATCTTGTGTATCCCTTAACAGATTATTGTAGCTATAATTATCTTTACTACTTTGGTTTTTTAACCTTCATAAGTAGCTCTGTAAGTGATTAAACCTCCACACTCCATCTTTACAATATTAGATTAGTCTGGAGATATATATGTATATCCAATGATATATATACTTTAGAAATCAGTGAGATTTCTCCTTTCATATGTTTTCCTATTGTTAATTAGCACCCTTTCATTTCAACTAAAGATTTCCCTTGAACATTCTTATAAGGCCAGTCAACTGGTGATAATCTCCCCTAACTTTTGCTTTCTCAAAAACCTTTTTTTCCTAACCTCCTACTGCCTTCCCTTTGGAATAGTGAGAAATGAATAAAAATTCCCTAAATAAAGCTACATAATTATCTCAGATTTTTGTTTTCTAAGAATACTGAAACATAATTCTTACATGAATAGATATGCAATATCATGAGGTCTTAGGGTAAGATACGATTTTTTCCATTCTAAAAATCTACGCAATAATTCATCTTCCTCACCAACTGTAGAAATCTTATTTTTATCTGACCACAACTCCAGTGATGACAGCACAATAGTAACTTTAAGTTGGGCAAATACCTAAAAACAAAAGAGATAATACATGAAAAAACAACCTTTGTGTTATCTTACATAGCCAAGAAATGAATTCAATGTTTTGACAAGTGCATGCTTAGTTTGTGTGTATGACTTAATTATTCAGAAATGCCTGAATAGACAACTCATGAGTAGGGACAATGGGGGAGGGACTGACTGTGGAAGTGAGAGGGGGCAGGGCAAAGGAGAGCAACAGGGAAAAGGCAGGACAACCGTGACTGAACAACAATAAAAAAGAACTTTATTAGTAGATATAAGCATAAATAATACATGTTGTATTTCTCCAAAAAAAAAAAGAAATGCCACAAAGATGAGAGAAATTATAATTTCAAAACTTGTATTAACTTTTCTAACTAGTATGAAAGGAAAATACTTACTGAATTTATAAGGCCAATAATTCCAATGACTTTATTTGTCACTACCATGCTATCAGAGCCCAAGAAATCATACTGAAAAAGAGAATTTTAAATTTAAATACAAATATGTAATGTAATATGTCTGAGATTTACTATCCATCTATTCTCAGAGATTTGAGGCTGCTTTGGGATTAGAACAGTTAAAAAGATTTTTTTTAAAGATTTCAAATAAGCCCTGGCTGGTGTAGCTCAGTGGATTGAGTGCTGGCTGCGAACCAAAGTATCGCAGGTTCGATTCCCAGCCAGGATACATGCCTGGGTTGCAGGCCATAACCCCCAGCAACCGCACATTGATGTTTCTCTCTCTCTCTCTATCTCCCTCCCTTCCCTCTCTAAAAAATAAATAAATAAAATCTTAAAAAAAAGATTTCAAATAAAACACTTCTGATACAACTAGTATAATTTTGAATATGTTTTGTCAGTCTGCAAATGTTTCCACTGTTGAGTCTATGACATACAAATAAGAAGATTAGAATCTTTAAGTTCCTATCTAGCTAGGGTTAATCATATATTAATACCATATATGTAAAAGTAAAGAAAAATGCATACCAAAACTTTGTCCACCACAATATGCATTTCTAGATAAAGAGGAATTAAGTCTGAAACAGATGTTTCTACCTAAAAAGAAGAAAAATAGTATTTAAAAACATAAAATCTTTCATGTTATTTATTCTGAACTTTTAAAATCTTTTTTCCATTTTTAGGGAGTATGGTTGACAAATATACCTTATACATACATATATTTATTTAAGTATACCTTAAATATGTATATTTATGTATATGTATATAAATATGTATATGTGTATTTAAGGTATATTTAAATAATATACATATTTAAGGTATAAGACTTGATTTGTATAAGTTGTGAAATAATTGGCAAAATAAAGCTTATTACCATATCTACCTCATATAGTTACCATTGTCTTTCTTTGTGTGTGCAGTGAGAACATGTAAGATCAACCCTTTTAGCAAGTATCAAGTTTACAATATAGTATTGTTAGCTATAGTCAGATTACTGTACATTAAATCTCCAGAAATTAGTTTTTCTGCATAACAGAAACTTTATACCCTTTGACCAACATTTCCTCACTTTTCTTTGTCCCCCCACCTCCTGGCGAATAACATTCTACTCTCCGCATTTATGAGTTTGACCATTTCAGATTCCACGTATGAGATCACGAAGTATTTATCTTTCCATTCCTGGCTTATTTTACTTAGCATAACATTTCTAACATTCATTCACGTTGTCATAAAAGACAGGACTTCCTTCATTTTTAACACTGAGTAATATTCAAGTGTGTGTGTGTGTGTGTGTGTGTGTGTGTGTGCCACATGTTCTTTATCCTTCATCCATCAATGGATATTTAAGTTATTTCCATATCATGGCTTTTTTGAATAAAGTTGGCAATGAACATGGGAAGGCAGATATCTCTTCAAGGTACCCACTTGCTTCCTAGGATATATACCCAGAAGTAGAATTGGTGAACCATATAATAGAGCTATTTTTAATTTTCCAAGGAATCCCCATCCTGTTTTCCATAGTACCTGTACCAACTTACATTCCCAGCAACAGAAGGGTTCCTTTTCTCCACGTTCACAACAACACTTGTTATTTCTTGTCTTACTTTATAATAGCCATTCTAACAGCTGAGAAGTGATATCTCATTGTGGTTTTGATTTACATCTCTCTGGTAAGTGATTCTGAGCTGTATGTGGTGATGGGTGGTAACTAGACTTATTGCAGTGATCATTTCGTAATATATGCATATGTCAAATCACTATGTTGTATGGTTTAACTAACACACTTGTGTGTCAACTGCATGTCATACAACTGAAGCAAAACAGTTTTAAGTGTAAATACATTTTAAGAGTCCCAGATTCTAGACATTGAAAACAAAAGCACAAAGACAGAGTATCCCACCCTCCCTCCCTATATCCACAAAAGTACCATAAAGAATTTAAATTTAAATTCTTTTTAAGTGCTCCGAGGGAACCTGGGCAGAGCACTAACACTGTCCACTGTGGTTTGGGTAATCTAAGTCATTGTAAATTACCCTCCTAAATTCTCAGACAGGAAAGAGAAATTTTAGTATTTAGTTAACAAAATTTCATTTTTAATTATATACACATATGTGACAGCATTGAATTCTTTGGTGCTGCACCCTCATTTCACCATACATTTGACTCCTGTATTATTTTGGACATAGGATCAGATGCTATAACAGAGACACGGGTTAAAATAATATTGGGTTAAATAATATTGGAATATTTCATTTCTCAAAAAAGTCTGATGAGTAGTATTCTATTGTATAAATGTACTACAGTTCTTTGATCCACTCATTTATTGATGGGCAGGTGGGGGTGAGTGGGGCAGGGGAGAGTGGGGGGGGAATGGAGACAATTATACTTGAATAACAATTTTAAAAAGTCTGAAAATGGTGGTTTAGTCTTGTAAATTATTCAGGAGCAAGGCTCATTCTACCTTGTTGCTCTGCCACATACAGTATCATTATTATCCTTGTGGACTATGATGTATCAACATGTCCACAATGCAGTCAGAAGGAAAGGGAAAACCAGAAATAGACTACAAACCCCCTTCCTTTATAATTCAATCCTGACATAACATGTATTACATCTGCTTGCATGGCCTTAGCCCCAACTTTATCACATGGCCCTACTTAAATGCAAGGGAAGTTAAGAAATGTAGTCTTTTTTTACATGTCCAGAGAAACTCAGAAGTTTGTTATTTAAAATGAGAAGAATGTATACTGTAAACAACTAACAATGCCATATATCTCTTTAATAAACTATGCATATTTATGCAACTTTTACTTGGCACAAAATTACTATCACACTCAATTACTTTCATGAGGACCAAAACATGCAGTTACACAGTGTATACACTGAACAATTTACCTGGCCACATGTGACAATCCTGCTTATGACATTTTAATAACATCTATAATTTAATTAATGCTAACTTCTTGGTTATGGGTACAAATTTCATAAATATTGGCTTTAATGAACACATTTTGAGAATATAGAGACAAAAACAGGGACTGAATTTTTAAAGTTTGTATTGAATATACACTAGTTAATTTTTAGGAAGTTATAAATAACAAGCAAAATAAGAATTAAAAGTAAAAGATTGTTGCAAACAGAAAAAGAATGTATGGCCAAAGGACATCATAAGGTTAAAAAAAGGTGAGGATGTTCTTAAGGATATTGAGTAAAAGAAAAAGAGAGAGAAAAGGACTCATGGACACGGACAACAACATGGTGATTATCAAGTAGGGGGTGGTGGGGAGAGGTGGAGGGGGGTATGGGGAGATAAATCGTGATGGACAGAGACTTGACTTGCGGTGATGAACATACAAGACAGTGTACAGAAGGTGTGCTGTAGAAATGTGCGCCTGAAACCTGTATAATCTTGTTAACCACGGTCATCCAAACAAACGAAACAAAAAGGGGAAAAAAGAAAATATGAGCCACAGCTATACGATAGTTAATAAATTTCTTTTTTAAATAAATAAAAGAAGAAACTGTCTTGAAAGCAGTAAAAAAGCATATGTAACTAACTTTTTCACTTATGAAAATGTTATAGTCCATTGGGTTTTGTCCTATGTCACGGTTATTTTCAGTATGAACTGCAAATTTAGTGTTTTCATTCTTTAATTTATAAAGAATGTGCTGAAATTCAACTTCAGTTTCCAGAGGCTCAATTCCATAAGAAACATTTTCAAATTGTAGTATTCCTCTGTAAAGTTAAGGATAAAAAATTAAGTGCTTTTAATCCATTTTTTTAAATTCTTACAGAATCTAAAAAGAAAAAAGGAGAAAACACAGAACATGCTTGAGCTCAATATTTTGACCCAAATTCCTTATAGTTTGAAGATGATTCTGAAGAGATCAAAGATCTCCACCGATCCACAAAATTAACTTCCCATTTCATTTCTGTAGTTATAAAAGCGGCAGAAATGATGTGATCAGTGCTAGCATTCACACTGATCGAGTCATTCTGTCTGGTCCTCCAAATCAGTGACTTAATGAAAGAGTATAGAGATTGGATTTGCATTGCTTTAGGAAAAGATAATAAAAGGTTACATAGTGAGCAAATTTATTTATAAAAATAATATTTAGCAATTATTATGAAAATACATTAATTGTTTATGCACATAGTCTGAATAGGAAATTTAAAACATGACCTTAAAGAGTAAAATAACTTTTTTAACTATTCTTCCCTGAATCAGGTAATAACAGTTCAAGTAACTACTCCCTAAAAACCAAATTTCAGATTTCCATGTAAAAGCACTGAGGAACATTTTTTGTGTGTGTGAAACAAGGATCAATACTACAAAATGAGAGTAAAAAATTTCCTGACATAATAGAAAACTCTTTCAGTACTAAGGAGGAAACCCTATAGTAGAGATTTTCAGATACTGGAATTATTAGAAAAATGAGTACCATATTAGTAATTATTTGTTTATGTAGAATTGATTTCCTCTCTCTAAAGATGATTTTCCTTGAGAAAAAGCTTGCCTGGTTTATCTTTATCTTATATCTACACATACTAGGCTAGAAGCTGGAACATGGTTGGTATCAAAAACATTCTATGTGCTGGAAAAATAAGCTAGCTTAAATTTACCTCCTCAAACTTGCTGTAGTCAAAATGTTCAATTGTCATTTCTGTAGTTAAGAAAAAACAAGATAGAGAGCAAGGACACCAGAAAATCTAAACCTTTATGGAAAGAAATTCTCTGGTCAGTGAGGAAAGTGAGGAGAAGTAAAAGAAATGGCAGAGAGTATAACTGAATAATCTCCACATGGGAATTTTCTTCCAATTTCACACTTAATATCAATATAAGAAGCTCAGTGAATGCAGCCAAATATCATAACCATGATGTTCACATATCAACAGTAAAAACTATATAACCTCAGTCCCAAGCACGTGCTTAGTGTGACAATAGAGTTTGGATATCCTTCAACAGATCCTTGGTAGTAGCAGCGAGTCTAGAAAAGAAAAAATGTAATCTGGTTACTTAGAAATTGCCAAAACTTTCTAATAATTTCCTATTTGATAAAGTTTTCTAACTTTTGTTCTGGATTACACAGTTCATATCAGCATGAATAAAGCAACATTAAGAAAACAGTCTCGCCACATTTGCCACTTTCACTATATTAAATACTCTTATCAGATTAATATTTGGGATTATTATTTTACACCCTGCTTCCAAAGTCAATCCCATATTTTTAAATATATTTTATTAATTATGCTATTACAGTTGTCCCATTTCCTGCCCTTTATTGCCCCTCCACCCTGCGCACCCCCTCCCACCCACACTCCATCCCCTCCCTGTTAGTTCATGTCCATGGGTCATATACATAAATTCTTTGGCTTCTACATTTTCTATACTATTCTTAACCTACCCCTGTCTATCTTCTACCTACCATTTATGCTACTTATTCTCTGTACCTTTTCCCCTTCTCTCCACCCACTCCCCTGCTGATAACCCTCCATGTGATCTCCATTTCTGTGATTCTGTTCCTGTTCTAGTTGTTCGCTTTGTTTGTTTTTGTTTTTGTTTTAGGTTTGATTGTTAATGATTGCGAGTTTGTTGTCATTTTACTGTTCATATTTTTTATCTTCTTTTTCTTAGATAAATCCCTTTGACATTTCATATAATAAGGGCTTGGTGATGATGAACTCCTTTAATTTCACCTTATCTGGAAAGCACTTTATCTGCCCTTCCATTCTAAATGAAAGCTTTGCTTAATAGAGCAGTCTTGGATGTAGGTCCTTGCCTTTCATGACTTGGAATACTTCTTTCCAGCCCCTTCTTGCCTGCAAGTTTTCTTTTGAGAAATCAGCTGACAGTCTGATGGGCACTCCTTTGTAGGTAACTGTCTCCTTTTCTCTTGCTGCTTTTAAGATTCTCTCCTTATCTTTAATCTTGGCTAATGTAATTATGTGCCTTGGCATGTTCCTCCTTGGATCTATCTTCTTTGGGACTCTCTGAGCTTCCAGGACTTCCTGGAAGTCTATTTCCTTTGCAAGATTGGAGAAGTTCTCCTTTATTATTTGTTCAAATAACTTTTCCACTTGTTGCTTCTCCTCTTCTTCTCATACCCCTATAATTCAGATGTTAGAACATCTAAAGAAGTCCTGGAGGTTCTTAAGCCTCTCCTCATTTTTTGAATTCTTGTTTTTTCATTCTGTTCTGGGTAAATGTTTATTTCTTCCTTCTGGTCCACACCATTAATTTGAGTCCCAGTTTCCTTCCTGTCACTGTTAGTTCCCTGTACATTTTCCTTTATTTCACTTAGCATAGCCTTCATTTTTCATCTAATTTGCTACCATACTCAACCAATTCTGTGAGCATCCTGATTACCAGGATATGTAATCATTTGAACTGTGCATCTGATAGGTTGGCTATCTCTTCATTGCTTAGTTGTATTTTTTCTGGAGCTTTGATCTGTTCTTTCATTGGGGCCATATTTTTTTTGTCTGGGTGCACCTGTTATGTAGTGAGGGGCAGAGTCTTAGGTCACCAGGGCAGGGCAACCCATGTTGCTGTGTTGTGGCACTCTATGTAGGGAAGAGGGGTCTGAGAGGAAACAATGGCTCTTGCTCTGCTCTCTGCCAGATTTCAGTCACTTCCCCCGCTTCCCATAACAATAGGTCCCTTCTGGTGCTGATTCCCCAAGTGGGTGGGTTTGTGTATGTTCTGGGACCCTGTGCATCTCTCCAAGGAACTCTCCTGTGAGGCTGGGAGCTTCTCCTGCTGCCGCCATAACACCAACAGATGTTTTCAATCAGAGGTTTTGAGGCTTTGTTTCCCTGAACTGGAACCCTAGGTTGTGCAGTCTGTCCCACTCCCCAGTTGTTCTTCCTGGTTTATCTATGTGCAAATGTGGGGCCACCTGGTCTGCCAGCTGCCACCTTGCTGCATGTCCTCTCCACACAGCCACCTGTCTCCACCCCTCCTACTGGTCTGGGTGAATGTTTCTTCTTTAACTCCTTGGTTGTCAGGCTTCCATACAGCTCAATTTGTCAGTTCTGGTTGTTTTTTGTTTTTAAATTTATTGTTGTCCTTCTTTTGGTTGTGTGAGGAGGCACAGTGTATCTACCTACAGCTCCATCTTGGCCGGAAGTTAATCCCATATTTTTTATAAAATTATTTTCCCTTGTATAAATGTAGGTCATCAATTAAAAGACAAAGACTGTTTCACTTAGCATGATATTCTCCAGTTCTATCCATGCTGTCATAAAAGGGAGGAGTTCCTTCTTTATTTCTGCTGGGCAGTATTCTATTCCATTGTGTAAATGTACCACAGTTTTTTGATCCATAATGAACAAAATAAACTAACAAACAAAATAAAACCACAGACATGGAAACATGGAACAGACTGAAAGTGACCAGGGGGGAGTGGGAGGGGTAACGATGGAAACAAGAGGAAGGGACCAGATAAAGAACATGTATGAATGACCCACAGACATGGACAACAGTGTGGGGATTGACTGTGGGAGTGGGGGTTAGGAGGGGCAGAGGAGAGCAAAGGGGGAAAAACTGGGACAGCTGTAATAGAATAACAGTAAAAAAGGATTTTAAAAATAAATAAACATACACTTCTGTCAGAAACTGACAAATCAAGCATTCAGAATTTATACAAGATTTGAACAGTATGTTAATAACCTAATATACATAGAACTCTATACTTTAAAACTATAGAATGTGCTTTCTTTTTAAAGAACATGGAACATTTACAAAAATAAAACCATATTCTGGCCATGAAGCACAAGAATAAATTTTAAATTATTGAAATCATACAAAGCTTGGTCTCTGACCACAGTACAATTATGCTAGATATATAATCTCCAAGATTCAGTAGTGCTATAACTTTTGATAGAAATCAGTATAAGATTTGTTAACACACTGCTCTATATTGGAATTAGGGGAGGAAAAAAGAAGTGAGAAAAAGAAACCGATGGTCCCAACCAATATAAATGAAGTAACATGATGCCCAATATAATATTTCAATAAATTTGTATTATATGCTAATTATGAGCCAGGCATTTTTCTATGTATTGGGGATACATCAGCGAATAGAATGGACCAAAAACCCTGCCTAATGAGGACCATATTGCACTGGAGAAATCAAAAAATAGAGTAAGTGGATAAAATAAATGGCAGAAATTATATTTATAACCATTATGGGGGAAAAAAACGGTAAGAGAGTACTAAGCGTAAGAATGGAACTTAAAATAGGGATTAGTCAAGGACTAATGGGGTGATTTTGAGCAAAGACCTGAAGAAAATGAAGGAGAAAAACATGTGGTATTTCGGAAAAGAACAAACATCTGGATCAGAAGCAATAGAAAGTACAAAATCCTTGAAAGGAAAACATGTCTGGTATGTCTGAAGAACAGCAAGGAGAGAGATGTGACTGGAACAGGTGAGTAAGGTGGAAAATAACAGGACATGATGTCAGACAGGTAAAGCAGACCAAACTGTGTACAGGCTGCAGGATATTGAAATAATTTTGGTCTTCACTGTGTGAGCAACAGGTGGTCATCCATGAAGGGTTCTGAACAGAGAAGTGGCATGGTCTGACTAGGTTTTAGTAGGATCGATCTGGTTGCTGTGTTGAGAATTGACTGAGAAGATGGGCTGGGTGTGGAAGCAGAAAGATTATTCAAGAAGCTCTGGCAATAATCCAATTAAATACGATGTTTACTTGGAAAAGAAAGGTATCAGTGGATGGAGACAGAGGAGAGGGTGGCTTGTGTATATACAATACCGTAATTTAAAGGGTCGATTCAATACAATTTCTTCATGGATGGGATAGGGAAGCAATTCTCAACCTTTTTCACCTTATGGCACACAAACTAATTACTAAAATTCTGCAGCACACCAAAAATATATATATATTTTTGCTAATCTGACAAAAAATAGGTATAATTTGATTCACACCTGATTGCTACCATTGCGTTGGCCATTGTCATTTTTTTATTTGACAATCTAAGGAAAAAGGTCAGTGCCCACACCTCAACAACCAGGTACTGCATGTTGTAAAAATTCTTGCAGCACACCAATTGAAAATCACTGGTATGGGGAGGTGGGGATAGGAAAGTTTTCAGTCTATGATTTTATGTCCAGTAATATTTGTGTTTGTTTTTATTGTGCTTTAATTTATGCTCATTAATTCAATAAAAAATAAACTAATTAATTAACAAAATGGTACCTATATTCTAAGCAGAATAAGAGGTGCTAAGTCAATCCAATTTGTCTTTAGTTTACCAAGACTTCAGGAAAGCCTAATAATGGGAGAAATTAGGTTTAAAAAAATGGATCCCTTAAATATATCCCCTGTGAAGACTGTCTTCTGTAAAGAAAGCATTTATTCAATGTAAAAAAAAAAGTTTTAGAAATGTTCTAAAATATAGAACTTAAATCTTACCTGAATATTTGAAGAATGAGAATTCACAGATCCTTGATTATACAAATAAACCATAAAGTTATCAGCTAAAAAAAGTCTGAATGTAAAAAAAAGAGAGAGAATTTTAAAAGTTATTTTTTTTTGAAACATATAAATCAGCGGCCAACAAGCTAACAGCCTCAGGCCAAATCTGACCTACTCTGTGTTTTTGTAAATAAAGTTTTATGGGATCATAGCCACAACCATTGACATGTACGGTCAATGGCTGCTTTCCTGCTACAACAGCAGAATTGAATCACTTTGACAGAGACTTATGGCCCCCAAAGCCAAAAATATTTGTTATCTGGACTTGTAGAAAAAAAGTTTGTCAACCTCTGATAAAGGTATTTTCTTTTGATATATATGTAATTTTTATTCAAAGAAATACACATTTATTCAAAATAATTTCCCTATCTTAATGAACTCCTTTAAAGAAAATAAAGAAAAGAGACTACAAGATATAGGATTATGAGAGCTCTCTATTCTTTCACTTCTAAATTTTATTACCATGCATACATATTTCCTTTGTAATGAAGTAAAAAAGTATTGTGTAAAAGTCATATTAATCTGAATATAGGTACTAAAACTAGTCTAAGTTCAACTTTCTCTGGTACCCTCCTATTTTAGTTAGGCTTCCTCACCCCATGCCCACTCCTCAATCCAATGTAACAAAGCTAGACCACCAGACTAATTTCTGTTGGGAATCCTCCCACTGAAACTGATCTCATGTGGGTTAGTTACCTAATGGCCCTGTAGCTGTCAAACCCAAAAGGCAGTTTGAAGTGGAGTAAAACTGCTCTAATGCACTTCATATTGTTGATCACATTCTCCTTCTTTAAGTCATCTGATCTTCAACTTCAGTCGTACCATTTCCTCCTGGTTTTCCTCTTATCTTTCTACTTCTGTAAATCCCTTCATTGGATCCTTGCTTCTTCCCTTAAATGTTTCCATGGCATTCATTTGTGGGTTGTTTTTCCTTTTTCACTTTTAATATTTACCCTCACCTCTGTAGATTTATTGTGTCCATTTTTGGTGCTTCATTTATACCTACATAAAAAGATGGCTTTAAAACCCACACCTCTCTTCCATGTTCTCAACTAAATCTACTTGCCAACTACACATCACTCCTGGGGTATGCCACTAGCACTTCGTATGCAACCTCTCCAAAAATGAGCCCACATTCTCCTTGACTCAGATCTGTCCCCCTTCTCCTTCACTGCCCCACTAAATCTCTGCTGCCACTCACTGTATCCAATCTGCTAGCTAATCTTTCTCCTGCCACGTCCGTATTTCTCAAAAACAAAAAATCACTACCTCTACACAATCATAGTTCTGCTTCTCCTTATTTCTCACACGTTATTTGCAATAACATAATTGATATTACGCTGTCATAGTCATTATGCAGATAACTTCCCAAATTTATAGCATTTCATCTACATGCTCTATCCACACCCCATGCTTCAGTCCCTCTCACTTTCCCTCTTAAACACTTGAAAAGTTACTTGTGTTTTTGTTCACCACATTCTTCTTCCCTTCTGTCCACAGGAATAGGTTAATTCTTCTTTAACTCGACTCTTCTTTTACTCAATGCTTTCTTTGAAAGCATTCTGTTGACCTTTCTTCTTTCTCTGCCCAATGTTTTTTTGGTAAATTATTTACACTTACTATTTTTGGTTTCTCACAATTAGCCTCTCCTTAATTCCATGTAGTCTAGCTTTACACCCAAAATTTAACTGACACTGTCTTCTTGAAAGTCACAAATTACTTCCAGCCAGCTTTTCACAACTGGGTTTCCATTAGAGAGTTAAGTCTTACAAAAGGTAATTTTAATTATTTTCTTAATTCTCTGAAAGATGATACATAGCTAGTTTTCCATAAATTATTCTGATACTGTTTTCCATAAATTATCACTAGCTCCCACTCAGTGTATGATCTAATTTCTGTGTGAAAGCCCTTATTAAATATCCCTGGTTGTGGGCCTGCCTCCCCAATTGAATTTTAACCAATACGATCAGTTACAGACTTAGTTCTTATTTTGATGTCCTCACTTGATTATACAGAGTGAGGCAAAAGTAGGTTCACAGTTGTTCATAGATTTCCATGCTATACTGTAAGCCCACCTTTGCCCTCACCCTGTATAGGTCCTGCTGGTCCCCCCACGTTAACATCACAGAGATTAATGTTCAGGTGGTGAGTCCCTGTTTTTTTCTATTCCTAACCCCTCTATTCACAAAAGACCACTTGAGGCATTAGAACCAAAAATTTAATTAATTCACAGTAGTGCATCTGTTTATCCATGACAACTAAAAGTTTATTAACAACTACATTTATTATTTTAGTAGTCCATTTTAATTATAAGTAAACAAATTCATATAAATTAAATGAAATCCAAAACTAAAAAAAAAAATTACCTTTGCTTCAGGTGCACAATGTATGGTTTCTCATCAATTGTTATAATATAGGATATCTGTTTTTAGAAAATCCAGAAAAACTGGGAGTGAACACAAATGTAATTGAATGAGCTAAACAACAATTTTATATTACTCCCTCCAAGCAGTGCTTAAAATGTCTTGATTAAAACATCCCATTCTGTGTGATTTAAAATTTGCAACATATCACAAATTTGAAAGACCAAAGGCAGCTGAATGTTTCTTTTAAATGAGTACAAGTCTAGCATCCTGAGGTTTCGGTTACATAGATGTATTTGTCTACCGGTAGGTTTGTGAGACTGGTTCTTTGTACGGGGGAAAGCCCTTGGTCACATACCTAGATCTTCTCAGAAGTGTTGGAAATTGGCAGTTTCAGGTACTCTAAGCCTAGATTGATATTTGTCACACCCCAGATAAAATGCAGAATATTTTATAGTTGTACTTTATAAGTGGTAGTCAAATGGAACCATTCAAGTCATTTTTGTAGTTCTGATGTACAACGTAACTTAAATAAGAGCTTCCATCAAATAATCCTTCAGTAAAATGTGAATTGTTTACTGCCCATGATGAGCAAAAAATGAGTATTTATCATTGGACTTACTTGAATAATTAGAACAAGATTCAATGCCCACATCTTAACAGTTGAACAGGTCATTACCTCCAGTGCCATTTTCACCCTTTTAGAGCGAGTCACACACAGGGAGTGTGAACATCAGGGGAGGTTTATTATCCTGGTTGCCTTACCCTTAAACTGCTCCCAGATGACTATTTACTAATGATTTTTTTAAGAGACATGGGATAGGAAAATGAAGTGTTTGCTCTTTATTTACTAAATGATTGTAAACTCAAGTTTTTCATCAAAATAAAATTCCATTGTTTTAATGTTAAGAAAATCTTAGCGTGTATCTGTTACTTAACACATTCTATTTCCACAAAAGTAAGCCCAGTAAGGGATTTATACAGTATTAGAAGTCTACACGCAACTGAATTTCCAGCTCTTCAGAAAGAAGAGCCCATGTGCTGTGTGGTGACGTCCACTCAGGTGGCCTCACTGGGATGAATGGACGTATCTACGTCAGTGGAGCACAGGAGGCACAAAAATTGTTTTAACCATTTCCTAAAAGGTATTGCCTATATTCTTCAACAGAAAATTCTTGAACAAAACTTGGTATTCTTTTTGACTCTATCACCACTATTCTCAAGTTAAAACATGGATGGCAATAAGTTCTAATGTCAGTAGGTCAGTGAACCTGAGCGATGAGATTTTTCTCCAACAAAAGGTAACATGTGAAAAACAAGAGTTAAAGTATCATAGAAAAAAAAAACTTAGCTGAAGAATATAAAAACCAAGAGACACAAATACCAGAACACAGAAAAAGATAAGCCTTCCAGGAATGGTGACAATAAAACGCAACCAAAAGCCTATACAAATAAAAAAATATGATACAATAAGGCAGATTGTTAAAGGGTCTAATAAATGGCCAAAAATGAAGCAGGAAGGTTAACACCACCAGTGGTGAGTCAAGTTGATGTCAGGCATCCCCTGCTATGCCTGCTGGAATGAGAAGGGCACTTTGTCTCTGTTGTAATCTTCTCTAGAACTCATAGCCCCAGCCTGATCATGAGAAGTAGCAGAGAAATCCAAACTGAGGAACGTTCTACAAAATAACTTTCAAGATCATGAAAAATAAGAAAAACCGAGAGAAAGGACAAAGGAGACCAGGGGTACATAATGACTAACTGAACTGTAATGCCCTGAGTGGAATCCTGGAACAGAAAAAGTACATTAGTGGAAAACCTGGTGAAATAAAAATAAAGCTAATAGTACTGCATTAACGTTAATTTATTAGTTTTGACAAATGTATCGACACAGCTATAAAAGATGGTAACTTTAGGAGAAAGTGAGTGAACCTATATGGGGACTCTCTGTAGCGTCTTTGAAATTTTTCTGTAAATCTATAATTATTCCAAAAATTCTTGTTATTTTTTTAAATCAAAACCAGAAATGAATTGAAGAAAGAAGTAAACTGTGTCTATGGCAGATAGAGGGCAGGCCTGATCAGGTGACTAGATCTTCATCTCTCGGCATGCTAGGCCGCCAGTTACCAGGCCATACTTGCTATACATTCTTATTTACAGTTACAACTCACCTGGGGGTTGTAAGAAAAGCCCCAGCGGATCACCTGAATGCCAAACACTTGCCTCCGAGCCTTCCCTAACTCAGTAGCACCCCAAGTCCTCATGATGTCACCATAATCATCCTGCCAATATGGCAATTTCATTCCTTTTCTTTTTCTTGCTGTTCTGAGACACAGAGCCAAAATAACCACAAGGCAGCTGTAGCTTTAAGCTTAGAGGGAGGTTTACTATGTTCCCTGGTAGAAGCATCTAAGATCCAGAACCCTTATACCCTCGGCACATGCGGTTGGAAGAAATGGCTCAAATACAGTCTAGTTGTGCGCTGAAAGTGACAGTGAACAGGAGCACTTCTACCACTTCATGGTCCTTGGATAACATTCGTTTTTCTAATGTATAAACTATACTCTAGCATGTCATTCCTTGCAACTGCTACTTCCAAGCTGGAGTTTAACTGCATTTAAGAGGCCAATCCACTACTTTATCAGGCTGTGATGCGGATCCCGGTTCGTGGGGTCCACATCATTATGGATGAAAATGAGACATTCACATGGATTACCAAATCCAATGGAGGAAAAGAGACAGCATGGCTTTTCTCTCAAGGGGAGCAAAAGCCTCAGTCCTTGCTCCAATGAGCTTTTATTGTCTCACTGGGCACATTACAAGAAGGTCCTCATTAACTATGCGCAGGCTCTCTTTAGGTGGTTACCTCATACAGAAAACAAAGGAGCCAATGCTGCTAATCACATCACAGAAGAGGGATATTTGCAAATGAAAAGGCAAAAGTGGTTGACCCAGTCTCACTCATCCTTGGAAGGTTTAGCATGGTTTTTAGGAAGTTGCTTTGCAGTAAATGTCCTCAATTCAGGGTGAGTTTTAACAAAAAGCAAGACTCATAGCTGCTTAGGTACATTGCAAGACTGATTCCCCACAGGAGAACCTATCCATGGGCGTGGGTCCTGTGCATCTCCAAGTGGGAGCTGGACCCACGCCGTGTAGAACAGTCTACTATAAGGCTGGCCCCTCCTGGATGATGACTTATGTAACAGGAGTCAGTGGGTCCCATGGTCATGTACTCACTACCACACTTTATTTGCCATGAAGCAGAGCCCTTCATCTTATCCCAGGTCAACAGATCAGACATACAGTGAAATGGTGAGTAACAGTACTGGCCAGTACACTTCAGAGAGTGATGCTGGCCAAGTCACCGTGGACAGGAAATGTAGCCCATGCCCACAAATACATATCAGGAACAGCAAGCACAAAGCCTGGCTCCTTCCAGAATGGAGAGAGTCTAATGTAATGAACATGCTAACAAACAGACGGTGCCATTATCAGGGGCTGAGCATCAATCTCTATTGCTAATAGATCAGACATTCAGAAGTGGCAGTAATTGCTGCTCTGGTGAAGGAGAACCCAAGCTGTTAAGCCCATCTGTGCATTTGTCCATCTGTGCAAGCACTGGGGCAACCGAGGACAGAGGCTGACTTTCCTCTAATGGATGTACCATGCATCCACTTGCTTGTTTCATGACTCTTCCATAGTAGGTGCTCTCTGGTATGTATTCACACAAAACACAAGATCTCTACAATTTCTACCAACTGTCATAAGTCCAGTCACATGCTTCTCCCCCAGATTCCTCAATCTAATCTTCCAATCTTGTTCTCTCTAGGATCTTACAAAACAGGCAAACCACGGCCTATGAGTCCCTGCATGTTTTTTGTCTTGGCCTACTTCCTTCTAACTACAAAGTGGATTATCAGGTGTACCACCTGAGGCTCTCCCACTGAGAGGATTTCCCCTTTCACTGCCTGTAAGGGCCAACACTGACTATAGGGGTAGAGACACAAGAATCCAGTTTTTGTTCATACCAATATACCAGCTGCTTCATCAATGAACAAAGTTCACTTTATATTTTCTTCTTTCATTACATACTTACAGGGACCCCTCATAAGTCCTCAGGTATGAGTTAAGAGAGGTATTTATGCCACAACAGTGGATGACATGAAGATCTACCTAGTCATGCAACTTACTGGTGCCCTCCAGGCCTACTCAATCCCAGCCTCAGATGTACTGCCCTTGGGCCCAGTCAGTTTCATGACCTAGTGACTCTAATAACATGTGTCTAGGATGGGTAGTTCAGGTTGCACAGTCATTACTATCTCATGGTCATATTCCACAGTATTTTTCAAAAAGAAGCAGAATACTAGGAGCTGCTTTTTGATTGATAAATATTTCTCTGATGAAGACAATATAGCCTTGCCCCATAAGCCCAAAATTCTGTACCAGTACTCTCCTATTGGGGCTTGTCTGAGACTCTGCATAGCATCTATTTATACCATAAATACTTCTAGGGCCATGGGGTCTGCTGGTTCATACAGCTCAGGCCACAGGGATGCTAATACTGCTACCCGGATCTGATGTAGAGCTTTCTTACTTTGGACTGCCCTTGAAACTGGAAGTCTTTTACACCATTCAGTGAATGAGTCAGGGTAGCATTTCCAAGTAAAAATTTGCTGTCACTAAAACCAAAAAAAAGGCCTATCAGGTGTCATGGCTCTTTCTTAGTGACAGAAGGCACAAGATACAACTATCTAATCTTTATTTTGGAGGGACTGCCACAGCATGCCACCACCCTCTAGACCTCTCTATATATCACTGATGCATCGAGAGCCTGAATCTTCATAGGGTGCACCTCTCTCCCTCTGGGGGCATGTATTTTACCAGGATAGCAGGAGTACTTGTCATTTTTTGTGAGGTCTAATTAACTGTATGTAACTGGTCTAGTGAACCAACATGATGATCTTTGGACTGCCCAGATGACCCAGATTCCTTTTACTATGTTATGACAGAGAACAGAAGACATGGTGAAATCATGAATTTAAAGAGTTGTCCAACTCAGGTAAATGTGAATGTCTCCTGATATTCTTCCTGAGATGTTGAAAACTCCTCAGCCAGGCCAACAGCACTTAACCTTTGAGTCCTGAAATTCTTACGACTACATCCTGGGCATCCAGCATAAGTCCTCTAGCTACAAAAGACAAGGCTCAGGTCCTCTGACATTCAAACTTCACTTTAATGATTAAATGGCATGAGCCTGTAATTTTTCTCTTTTCATTGAATTATTGATACTGATCAATTCCACCATGCTCGTAATTACCATTTCCCCTATAACTGTCAAACACATGAACTACTGCACTAGCCAGTATATCTATTCCAGTTACTTACCATCACCAGTCACTACATTGAAAAGTCTTGCTAATTTCACTGCTACACATTTTAGAAATTACCAATATTCCATCTGCCATTAGTCACAGGGTCCTCATTACCAGCTAAATTGTGTGTAAAGTATCTCCAGATCCTGTTTTTAGAGTTGGTTTCCTAGAACCACCCCATTTGTGGTGCCAACTATCTTAGCTGAATTCACAATGAGCTAAGTCTGAAATTATAATCACTTTTGCAAGTGGTTTAGGGAAGAAGTGCTATCAGGAGAAACCTGCGGGAGCATGAGGGAAGCAAAATTGGCAAGGAGTAAAAATTAAACATGGATAGAGAGAGTTTCAAGTGAAGTCTAAGTTCAGCCTCATCCTACGGGGAGGTCTGGAGAGGAATTGTTCTATAGAGTCTATCTTGTCTTGAAACATGAAAACTGGAGTTTCTGAGTCCTCTCACTTTCCAGTCACAGGACCCTGGAACTCTGAATGAAGTAGCTCCAACACCCCAAGGCAATCTTCTGGGGAAATCTACAGTGGGCCATTAGCAGCTGCACTCACAATAGCTAGATAATGGAGGGAATGAAGCAAACCAGTAAAGGGGTATTTTAGGAACAGGGTAAAGCACCATCACTGTCTGTTGTAGAAAAATAATTTAAGAGATACATAAATCCCCTTTATAATTGAAAGACTTATAGGCAAGACAAGATCATGATGATAGGGTAAATTTTAAATCACCAAATCCCTTCTAAAAGGAGATAGAGCAACTAGAATATTCTTCAAAAATCATACCGAGACACTTCATCAAGGTATTCTCATAAACCAAAGATTATGATACAGGAGGAGGGAGTAGAGGGATGCAAATTGAGGCGACGGGAGAACCTACAGAAGACTTAGAATATATCATTAGCTATTGGTAGAGAGAAAATAAAGGGGAGTTCTAAAATTTCTAAGAACACTAAGACACAAAAATCATCAATACACTCAAAAAGAGTGAAGTCCACACTTGATGAAAAGCTTCAGTAGGCATGGCTACCTGTAAAACTCTGACATGGCTAAACATGCCCCAATTTTCAGGCAAATGCAAAAAGAGACAATAAACAGGGACCCCATAAGTCTCTATAGGAGGATTAGGTGCAGGTATCCTGAGTCTTCGAGAGTCCTGCAAATATCCAACACAATCTTTCTTTCAGGAGGACAGAGGCCTTGCTTATAGTAGAACACAAGAAACACTGTAGGCAAAAGAAAGTGTTGAGATACTGGGGGAAAGAGTTCTAGAAATTCAGCTCTATAGAGGTGGTGACACAGGGAGCCTGTGTTAATCATACGTTAATCTAAAACACAAGAATGGAACTCTTAAGCTATAAAGCTAGAAAAGATATTCTGGCCTACCCCCAGCACTGAAACTGAAATCTCGTCATAATGTGTGAAAAATCCATATCATTTAAAAAGAAAAAAAAAAGACAATTGTACCCCATACAAAGATACTGTAAAAAAAAATAATGAAAATAGTCAACAAACATCTAAAAAAAGGCACACCACAAAAATATAACAACCAATCAGATAAAACCATCATCTAATATGACAAAGTAATCTAAAATAAAACAACTATAGAAGATACAAAAGAAAAGCAAAAAAAATAAATAGATAGATATGGTTAAACACAGGGGAATGTGAGAAAAGAGAAATAACAGAATTCAGAATAAAAATTGAAATTAAAAATATTTCAAAAATTAAAAATAGATATAGTATCCCATATATCACAGAAAGTATTATAAGAAAAATAGAGGATAGGAAGAATAATTATTTTAAAAAATAAAATAGGAAAAAAGAAATAAAAAATTAGAAAATAAGTATAAAAATAAGCAATGATGATTTAATATTTTGTACTGATGTTATGAACAAATATTTAATATTATTAATCATTGGAGAAGTGTATATTCAAGTTCTTTGACCATATTTTAATTGGGTTGTTTGTGTTTTTGGTGTTGAGTTTTGTAAGTTCTTTGGTTTGCAGGCTGGTGCTCAATCCACTGAGCTACACCAGCCAGGGCTGAGTTTTGTAAGTTCTTAATAAATTTTAGATATTAACCTCTTATCAGATGTATGGGCAAATATGTTTTCCCATTCTGTGGGTTGTCTTTTTATTTTATTGATGTTTTCCTTTGCTGTGCAAAATCTTTATAGTTTTATGTGGTCCCATTTGTTTAGTTTTTCTTTTGTTTCTCTTGCCTGGGGAGGGAATACATCTGATAAAATATTGACATGAGCAATGTCTAAGATTTTGCTGTCTATGTTCTCTCTAAAATTTTTATGGTTTGGGGTCTAATATTTAAGTCCTTAATCCATTTTGAATTTATTCTTGTGTGTGGTATAAGAAGGTGGTCTAATTTCATTTTTCTGCATGTATCTGTCCAATTTTCCCAACACCATTTCTTGAATAAATTATCTTTAGCCCATTTTATGTGCTTGCTTCCTCTATCAAATAGTAACTGACTATAAAGGTGTGGGCTTATTTCTGGGCTCTCTATTCTGTTCCATTTATCTATGTGTCTGTTTTTATGCCAGAACCATGCTGTTTTGGTTACTATGGCCTTATAGCATAGTTTAATATTAGGTAGTGTGATTTCCATATCAATAGATGCAAAAAAAAAGCATTTAGCAAAATCCAGTACCCATTTATGATAAAAACTCTCAGCAAATTGGGACTAGAAGGAACATAGCTAAACACAATAAAGGCCATATATGACAAACCCACTCCCAGCATCATACTCAATGGGCAGAAACTACAAGTGTTTCCCCTTAAGATCAGGAACACATCAGGATGTCCACTTTCACTTCTCTTATCCAACATAGTACTGGAAGTCCTAGCCATAGAATACAAAGAAGAAGAAGAAATAAAGGACATCCAAATTGGGAAGGAAGAAGTAAAACTGTCTTTATTTGCAGATGACATGATACAGTACACAGAGAACCACAAAGATTCTAGCAAGAAATTACTAGAACTGATAATGACTTCAGTAAAGTGGCAGGATACAAAATTAATATCCAGAAATCAGTTGCACTTTATATGCCAATGAATTATCAGAAAGGGGAATTAAGAAAAGAAATTCCATTTATAATTATTTCAAAAAGATAAGATACCTAGGAATAAATCTAACCAAGGATGTAAAAGAATTGTACTTAGAAAATTATAAGACACTGAAGAAAGAAATTGAAGAAGATACAAATAAGTTTAAGCACCCACCGTGTTCATGGATAGGAAGAATTAACACTATTAAAAGGTCCATGCTACCCAAAGCAATCTATAGATTCAACACAATTCCTGTCCAGATATCAGTGACACATTTCACAGAACTAGAAAAAATATTTCAAAAATTTATATGGAACCACAAAAGGTCCCATATAGCAACAGAGGTTCTGAGAAAGAAGAACAAAGTTGGAGGAATCAAGAAGACATAAAGATGGTTGACAGACATATGAAAAGATGCTTAACATCACTAATAATCAAAGAAATGAAAATTAAAACCACAATGAGATATCATCTCATACCTGTCAGAATGGCTATCATCAATCAAACAGCAAGCGCTGGAGAGGTTGTGGAGAAAGGAGAACTACTTTGCACTGTGGTGAGAAGATTGGTGAGACTACTGTCGAAAGTAGTATGGAGATACCTCAAAAAATTAAAACTGGAACTGCCTTTTGACCCAGCAACTCCACTTCTGAGAATATATCCGAAGGAACCCAACACACTAATTGGAAAGAGCATCAGCACCCCTATGTTCATTGCAGCATTATTCACAATCACCAAGATATGGAAGCCACCCAAGTGTCCATCAGTATATCAGTGGATAAAACCATTTACACAATGGAATACCACTTGGCCATAAAAAAGAAGAAAATTTTACCATTTGTGTCAGTATGAATGGACCTGGACAACATTATGCTAAGTGAAATAAGTCAGTCAGAGAAAGACCAATACCATATGATTTCACTCATATGTGGAATCTAATGAACAAACTGAGCTAACCAGCAAAATAGAGACAGACTCATAGATGGAGAGCAGGATAGCAGCTAAGCTGGGAGGGGAGGTTAGAGGGTGGAGGGACTGAGCAAAAAAGGAAAAGGACTCCTGGACATGGACAACATTGTGGTGATTGCAGGGGTTAAGGGAGTATGAAGGGACTAAAGGGTAATGGAAAAGAATACAATAAAAAATAAATTCTAAAAAAATGAAAATAAAATTATTAATCAAGAAAACACTCCTGAAATAACAGAAGACTTGAAGTGACACTGACATATATGTGAACTGAAATGTATATGAATATAAAATATATAACATAAATGTTATACATATTACACAAAATTATTTGTATATAAATAAGCAAAATATGTATTTTACATGTAAAGAAAAATATAATGTATAAATACATGAAATGCATATTATACATTAGTAAATTTATACATAATGCTTAAATAAAATATACTATATATTGCTTAATTTATATCTAGACATATTTTATGTGCACTGATGCACACCAAGAGCAGAATGTTAGAGTGAGAAAACACACACACACTACTAGCCTTGACCAGAGTGTGGAACGAGTAGAGCTCCCCATGCTGCCCATGGGATACTGGCATATACATCACAGAAAACTCTTTGACACTACAGATGTGTAATGGGAGTCCCAGAAAGGGAAAAAAGAGAGGTATTCAGAAAACAATATTTGAAAAAAATGTCCAAAACACTCCAAATTGGATGAAAAACATTAATTGGCACATCCAAATCCTTGGCAGAAAAAATCTATCCCTAGTAGAAAAAAAATACAGGAAGATACACATCAGGCTACATCACGTTCAATCTGTTCAAAGCCAAACATGAAGAGAAAAACAACTCATTACATACAAGGAAGCCTCAATATAACTAATGGCAGACTGCTCATCTGAAATAATGAGGCCAGAAGGCAGTAAAAAAGTTACTTTTTTTAATGTTGAAAGAAAAAATCCTGGCAACCAAGAATTCTATATCCAGCAAATCCATCCTTCAAAAAGGAAGGTGAAACAAGACCTGCCCTACAGGAAATACTAAAGGAATTCCTTTAGGCTGAAAGGAAATAACAAAGATGGTAACTTAAGAACCACTGGTTAAATATATGAGTTAATATAAAACATTGTATTAATTTGTTAAATTATGAATATATTTTCTTATTTTTCCTTTTGATTTTTTAATTAATGGAAAAAGTAGTAATTACAATAATGTATAGGTGGGTTTATACAAATATAGATGTACTGTATGACAAGAACAACACAAAGGACAGAGAATTCCACTATATAGGAGCAAAGCTTCTATATTTTATTGAAATTGTTCATATTAATATAAATTGTGATAACTTAAAATGCATGTTGTGACACCACAGAAACTACAAAGAAAATACTTTTTTTAAATAACAAAATGAATGTAAATCCAATCATACAAATTATTGACCTTAATGTGAGCAATCTAAACACCTCAATAAAAAGACCAAGATGGATTGGAACAGCACGTACAGTAATATCCAACTACATGCTGTTTATAAGAGACACATCTTAGATTCAAATATACAAACAGATTCAAAATAAATGAATGGAAAAAGATATATACCATGCCAATAGTAAACATAAGAAAGGGTCATATCAATATCAGATAGCATAAGCCTAAAGACAATAAAATTACTAGAAAGGAAACATTTTGTAAAGATAAATTTGTTGATACATTTAAAGATATAAAAGCTTTTAATGTACACACAACTCTTAACAGATCCTCAAAGTACACTAAGGAAAAACTAACAGAATTGAAAATAGAAATAGACAATTTAATAATCATAGTCAGAAATGTCAATATTCTCGTCACAATAGCAGATAGAACAACTTGACGGAAAAACAACAAGCGTGAAGGGTATTCCAACAAAACCACCAACCAGCGCACCCTAAACAACACAGAGAATGCTCCACCCAGCAACTGTGAGACCCACACTCTTTTCAGGTGCATAGGAAATGTTCTCCATGACAGACCGTATTTGGGGCCAAGAAATTGAAAAGAATTAAAGTCATAAAAGTGTGTTTGCTACTGCAACTGAATTAAATTAGAATTAGCAACAGAAAACATCTAGGAAATTATCAAATATATGAAAATTAAACAACAAACTTCTAAATAACTCATGGATCAAAGAAAAATCACAAAGAAAATTTAAAAATATTTTGAGCTGAATGAAAAACACATGATACCATAATTTATGGAATTGGTGCTCTACCCTCGGCGCACACTGGGGCAGCAGTATTATCCCCAAAGCCCTACAATAGCAGTGGCCCTGTCCCCTCCCCACCCCTATGGCTCTGGATAGCAGCCTTGCCCGAGACAGAGGATGGAGGCACCCTGGCTCTGTGAAACTGAGAAGGTCGTCAACTTTCCGAAATCCATGAGGAAAAAGGTTTGTTTCCTAGGCTTGTGAATGAGAGTTAATCCTGAATAGCCTTCACATCATTCTTCCCTTTTTTTGAAGGAAAATGAATGTTCAAGTTCTACCTTCCACAAAACACTGGAACACTATTCAGTCAAGTTCTTTGCCACTTTATCAAAACAATCACCTTTTCTCCAGTTTCCAATAACCTGTTCCTCATTCCCATCGGAGATCTCACCAGAAACACTTGTAATGCACATATTTCAAACAACATTCTCTTCATGATAGATAATATATATATATATTTTCTAAAATGATAGAAGCTTCTTTGACAGCTCTTCTCTCTTCTTTATCAGTTCTCACCAGAACTGCCTCTTGCATTCATGTTTGTACCAACAGTCATTTCAAGGCTAGCCAGGCTCTTTCTAGCATGTGCTCATAATTATCCCAGCCTCTACTTACCACCCAGTTTCAAAGCCACTTCTCCAGTTGTAGGCATCTCTTACAGCAGCACCCTTCCTCACAGATCTGCATTTATTCACTTGGACTGCCTTAACAAAATACCACAGATGGAAAGACTTAAACAAAATAAAGTTGTTTTCTCACAGTTCTGGAAGCTGCAAGTCTAAGATTAAGGTGCCATCAGGGTGGGTTTCTGGTGAGACCTCTGTACATAGCTTTCAGATAGCTACCTTCTCTCTGTCTCCTCTCGTGGTCTTTTTCCTGTGCTCAGGTGGAGAGAAAGGAGCAGGGAAGGGCGGTTGGTATCTACAGGGAACCGACCTGCATGGCGGTGGTGAATGTAGCCCAGCCACTGATTCAGAAAATCGGCAGGAGCAAGTCAGCACACAGGAACCAGGCCCACGGATCGGTTTTCCCCTGGGGAATCAGTCCTGCATTGTACCTAGACTGCTCTGAGGCTTGCTTTTTGCTAAAACTCCCCCACTCTGAACTGAGGCAGCAAATGTTTACTGCATATCTTTAAAGTAACTTCCTAAGGTCTGTGCCAAACCTCCCAAGGATGGAGTGTAACCAGTTCAACCACTTTCCCCTTGTGTTTTCAAACATCCTTTCCTTTGTACTAATTAGCAACATCCTCTCCTTTGTTATCTGTAAAAGGTAATCACCTAAAGCGAACCTGTGCATAGTAAATGAGGACCATCCTCAATGTAGTGTATCCAGCAAAGCAATAAAAGCCCGTCCAGGCAAGGGTCAAGGCTCACTCAGAGAGTGGCCATGCCGTCCCTTTTTCTCCACAGGACTTCTGCAGTCTGTGTGAATTTGTTCGTTGCAGTGACAACACACAGACCCCACTGGTCAAAGTCCACATCAAGTATCCCTTCCTCTTCTTATAAGGCACAAGTCCAATCAGATTAGGGAACCAGTCTAACGAACTCATTTAACCTTACCTCCTTAAAGGCCTTATCTCAAATTACAGTCACATTGAGGATTAGGGCTTCAAATATGAATTCAGGGGGCAGGGGACACACTCCAATCCAAAACAGAGCTCTCAGATACAATCAGCAAAAACAAGAGTCATAAAAAGAAAATTTGATCAACTGTACATCAAAAAATTAAAAATGTTTGTGCTTCAAACAATACCAATGATAAAACAAAGCAAGACACAAATTGGCAAGACAGTAAATAACTGAAAATAATATATCAGATAAAGAATTTGTATCTAGAATATACAAGCAATTCTTAGAATTCAGAAATAAAGAGGAAAACAACTCAATTTAAAAGGGGGCAAAAAAATTGAATGAACATTTTACCCAAGAAGATATATAAAAGGCTAAGAGGCTCATGAAAGATGCACAACACCATTTTTCATTAGGGTGATTCCGACTGGAGCCACAAGGAAACACACGACGTACCAACTAGAATAACTTTAACCAGAAATGACAGAGACCTCGTCAAGTGCTGACAAGTAAAAACAAAACAAAGCACAACCGGAACCCTCACATGAGGTTGATGGGAAATATAAATCGCTCAGCCGCTATGAAAAACAGTTTGGCAGTTTCTTGAAATGTCAAGTATAAACTTAACATTTGATACAGCACTTTCACTCCCAAGAATCTACCCAAGGAAAAGAAAAATATACATCCACACACAAATGTTCATAACAGAATTATTCATAATAGCCAAACTCTGAAAACAATCCAATGTCTATGAATGTCTGCTAAGAAATAAAAATTAATGAACTATTGATAAGTGCCACAAAGTGGAAAAACCTAAGTGAAGGAAGCCCAATATATACATATGTCTCCGTTCATGTGAAATGTCCAGAAAAGCCAAATCGTACAAACAGAAAACCAACCAGCAGTGCCGAGGGCTGAGAACGGAAGCAGAGCAACACTGCGGGGAGGCATGAAGGAACTTCTTAAGACAACAGAAATGTTCTAAAATGGGATTGTGGTGATATTTACCTAATTCTTTGTGTACAAAGAATCATTGAATTGTACACATTCACAATGATGAATTCTGTGGTGAGCAAACTATACCAAAAGTGTTAAAAATAAAGTGTTATCAAAATACTGACCACTTATAAGTAAGGCTTGATTTATTTTTTTATCTCCTAAGACACTATGTACATTTTTTATATCCTAAGACACTTAGCATATAGCTGTGCACACAAGTCCAGAGAAATATTTGTTAAATAAATTGATGAATAAGATAATGTATCTCCCTTTCTAACAAAAATAATAGAATAAAGGGCTTCTCTCTGAGAACTGGTAGATGCTCAGATAAAGAGCAAGGAAAGAGGCTTTATTTAAAAAAAGATTCTCCTTAACATTTTTTGAGAAAATCATTCTCTTTGTATGAACCATCTAGATATCACTCAGATAAGACCCTAATTCTTCTAATTATTTTCTGTATTTGAACTTTTAATAGTTTCACCATGAGGAAATGACAAACATTAAACAAAATAGAACATTCTAAGGTACATATTTGCTTTTGCCATCAAAACTTTAAATTCCTTATTAGAATAGTGGGAATTTATGTTCATACTATAATAGGATTGATATATTTCATTGCTATATGATAAGAAATTTCATATAATAATATTGATTGTAAAAATATACCTTACATTTTCTAGTTCTGAATTATCACTTGTATTTGTTTGGATTTTCTCTGGAAATATAATCTGGACAGATGAATTTTGAGAACCTGAGGAAATAAAATACAGTTAATAATTGTGTCTTAAACCTGACAAAATATTTGTTCAGGGTCTTTCATAAGATTCACTTATGCAAATATGAGTTATCACTGTATACTGCTATAAAAATCTTTGAAACAATTTAAAAACAGACACAATAGTTATAATACACCATAAAAAACACAGGGGGAAGTATCAACTTACACAAAATTTGTTGTTCCTTAACAAGACAGAATAGACCAAAAATAATCAGAGATAAACCTCAAGAAAATTTTCCTGAATTAAAAAAATTTGAAATAATAGGCTGGGGAGTACACTGTATTATAGTAAAATCCAATAACAATTAATTAAAACTGAGATTATTCTACTTAAATTATTGGCTATCTAAAACAAAGAAATACTCCTATGGGCATGTTAGCAAAAAGGAAAAAGAAAATCATACTGGGGACAGGGAGAAAAGCAGGCTGGCCTGTGAATTCTTTAAAACATTATTCAATCTTAAAAAGCGGAATAATAATGCCTTTTTAAAATCTTCATGAGAAAAGTATGGAACCAGGAATATTTTCCCCAAAAAAACTGTTATTGGAACATGGAGACAAAAGACAAGGGTCTACAAGCAAAAACTTAAGGAATACAGCTCACACGTGCTGTCGTGAAAGCCAGATGAACTTCTCCCAATAAAGACAAAAACAGAGCTGAGGAAAAAGGCCTACCAGTAGTGAGCATTACATAAGCTTAAATATAGAATAAAGGTTAAAGCAACTATGGAAATTGTAGCTATTCAATTAAATGCAAATGTTATAAATTATGATTACATAGGCAGAATAATATATAAAATAATGTCGCAAAGTATAGCAGAAGGAGATACCATATGTGCATACTGATTTCCTCAAATTTATTGCACTGTGGGCAAAAAAATCTGACTTAAAGCTGAAAATGGAGTGGGAGAAGTAGAAACCTATTGTTTAATGATATAAAGGCACAGAAGAATTAAAACCACAGTCCTGTAATAAAGGGGAGAGCAGGAGGTAGGAGAAAGTAGTAAAATACTAAATTTCCTAATCACAGTGAGGAAATCACTAGTTACTACTACCTAAATAAAGGATTAAATCTATTATATAAAATAGATTATAAATATTCCAAATTAAGGGACAAGAGCATACACAAGGCACCCAAAAAATAAGTTGTCACAGATTTTTATGGCAAAAGATGTTTTACCAAAACAGGAGCATGGGATCAATAAAGTATGACATAAATAATAAGCACAGAGATTAAAAATCTGTCATATCAATAAATGTAAGTAGGATGAACTGATCAATCAGAAGAAAAGTCCTCAGATTGGATCCACAAAATGAAAACCCAATTACTAAGCCTTCTGTGGAATAACGAATACTGGATCTAAGCTAATAGTAATTTTTGAGGACCTAAAAAATGCATTCTTACCAGAAAGAGTCAGATGATTAAAGCTCAAATCTACGAGTGTTCTCACAGGCCTAGAAGTTAACCCTAACACAATTTGCCCAGTTATGGAGCCATCTGTGGAACTAGAAATAATCAGTGACTTGTTCAACCCTCATCTAGCCTACCTAACCCACAGGGTGAGAATTATTATGGTAAGAAGGGCCAGAGAGAAAACTCTGAATATCATTTTCACCCTCACCAAAAAATTAAACCAAAAGTCTTTCTGAATCCAGAAAAGTACTCCCACTATGGAATCTAATGAATAAAAGAACTAAAATCCCTATTATATTCCCATTTTATTTGTTTGCTCTGGGCAAATGAGATAATAGAGAATAGTTGTTTTAAGTTTAATCAGGTGATGATTGAAATAACTGATATTGTTCAAAATATGGTCTCCTTAGGGAAGCAAATCGACTGTGGCATTGGCACCTGTATGCAACCACGGGTAGGAAAAGGTGGTTTACTCTATCCCAATAAGCGGAGAATTGCCGCAGCAAGTTTGCATTATCACTTGGTTGGCAGTGACGGCATTACACCTTTGCTATCCATATTGCCTCAGGTGTTTACCATCTCTAGTTCTGTTTCTACTGAGACTCTACACATATCACACTCTGCGGTGGACAGAATAACCCTCCCAAAGATGTCCTTGTCCTAATCCCAAGAACCCATGAATATGTTACAGTACTTGGCAAATTGTAATTGAGAATTAATGTTGCTTATCAGCTGAACTTAAAATACAGAGACTATCCTGGATTAGTTGTGGTTATAATTTAATCACAAGGAACCTTAAAAGTGGAAGAGGGTTTACAGGAACAAGTATAAAGGGCACATGGATAAAAAAACTAGGGGCAGGTAGAAATGGGAGGGAGGAGGGGAGGGATAGGTGGGTGGGCTGGGATGGGAGTAAAAGACAGAAAATTGTACTTCAACATTAATTAAAATAAAATTTTTTTAAAAAGTGGAAGAGGAGAAACAGAAGAGAGAACCAGAGAGATGCAGTGTGAAAAGAACTCAGCCCAATGCTCTTGGCTTTAAAGATGGAGGAAGGGAACACAAGCCAAGGAATGCAAACAGCCGTTAGAATTTGGAAAGAGCAAAGAAACAGATTGTCTACCACAGCCTCCGGAAGGAAGAGAGCAAGGCCAACCCCTTGATTTTAGCCCAATGAGACCCATTTTTATAGAACTGTAAGATAATAAATTTGTTATAGCAACAACAGGAAATTAATATAACATCTAAGAGGAAGTCATTCTGGAGTCTACATTCATAATATCATGCCTGCAAGACCTGAACTAACAAGTGCATGAGATGCCTTGGCAAAAAGCAGGAGTGCCAAAGTCTTGATGAAATACTCCATGCACAAGAAAAATCCACCTGTAATAGCCTAGTAGACTAGAGGCACTAGAAAATAACCTCTGTAGTAAATGGCAAGAGGCATTTGGATTTTGGAGGCAACATACATAACATATGGCTGTGTTGCTTTGACCATTTTACTGAAAAATCATAGGCTGCCAGCTTTGTGAGATGCCCAAGTAAAAGAAAACTCCTCAGCTGACCGAGGCTTCTGTGCAAGCCGCTCTCATGTTTCTCATTTAAGACCAGGAGAAACCATAGTGCGCTAAGGATCTGTGGCAGATGTAAGTTAAGCCCCACTAGGAGGATGTCAGTAAAGGCCTCTGAGGTTCTGAAGCAAAGACATGTCCTCGTTGGCATATACAGTGGTTTGAATCATGATTCCCCGCACCCCAGCAAAAGATATGTCCGCTCAGAACCCGTGGACGCAACCTTGTTTGGAAAAAAGAATCTTTGAGCCCTGGCTGGCGTAGCTCAGTGGATTGAGTGCGGGCTGCGAACCAAAGTGTCGCAGGTTCAATTCCCAGTCAGGGTACATGCCTGGGTTGCAGACCATGACCCCCAGGAACCCCATATTGATGTTTCTCTCTCTCTCTCTTTCTCCCTCCCTTTCCTCTTTAAAAAGTAAATAAAATAAAATCTTTTTTAAAAAAAGAATCTTTGAAAGGTGTTACTGGCTGAGGATTTGAGGTGAGACCATTCCAGATTAGGGTGGACCCTAAATCCAATGACATGTGTCCTCTAAGTAAGAGAAGGGAAGAAGAACAGAGGAGACGGCCATATGCAGACAGACACAGATACTAGACTAGTACGTCTTCAAGAAAAACTAAGAATTTCTGGCAGTCCTCAGAATCTAGGAAAGAGGAATAAAAAAGATTATTTGTTATAGTTTTCAAAAGAAATCAGTATCTTGCTTCTGTATTGCTGGCCTCCAGAATTGCAAAGGAATAATGTCTATAGTTAGTGGTATACTTTTTCATGGCAGCCACAAAATATTAATATAATTTTATAGCTATATTTATTTTATGCAAGTTTCTAGCTCACAGCTGGGCTGTGATTGAGGCAAAATTCAGACTGTGTGATGCTATGGGATCTTGCAAACTGAGCTCAAAGATTGACATAATCAGGCACTACTTGCTTCTAAGGTCACTGTGCATCAGAAAAGACGGAAGAGGGACACGTACACTTAATTGCCTTGATCCAAAATTGACGCATCTCTTCTCAACCCCATAAGCAAGTGCTAATTGACCCAACTTAATGGAAAAAGGCCAAGTAATGTAGGCAAAAACATAGAGACTAAGTGAGCACTAAGGGCTTTGTCACATAAAATGGGGAAGTATGTTTACAACAAATATTAATCAAAGAGGAGTTGATGTAGTGATGTTAACATTAGCACAGATAGAATTTAACAGCTGAAAGTATTAGTAGGAATAAATAATGGCAGGCCACAGTTAATAAAAAGAAATCAAAGTGAATTTTAAAAAGTTGAAACTCTACCTCACACCATACACAAAAATTAACTCAAAATAGATCAGTGAATACTGTTCCAAGTTGATACTGCTGAGCTGCGCCTGGCCTCCTGCAGCTATCCCAGCTGTCCACCTGCTGGGCTCTGGAATGCCCATGGACCTCAGTGGTCCAGGCCCTTGAGGCTGCAGGAAGTGAACAAGAGACCATAGCACCTGCTGCAGGTCAAATATGCTGGGGCAGAGGTTGACGAGCCAGGTGCTGATACCTATCCAGATTAAAAACCAGCCCACTAGTATTGCATGGGATGGCCTTGATCCAGGTAAACCCTTACACCTTGGTCTTGACAGACCCAGATGCTCCCAGCAGGACCCCAAATATAGAATATGGCACCATTTTCTGGTGGTCTGATTACATGGGCTCTGGGCCTCCCAAGGGCACATGCCTTCACCCCTATGTCTGGATGGTTTATGAGTAGGACAGGCTGCTGAAGTGTGAAGAACTCATTCTCAGCAACAAATCTGGAGACCACCATGAAAAATTCAAAGTGTTATCATTCCGCAAAAAGTAGGAGCTTGGGTCGCTGGTGGCTGGCACATGTTACACGGCAGAATTGGGTGACTGTGCCCAAGCTCTGTGAGCAGCTGTCTGGGAGGTAGAGGAAAGCCAGGAGACAGAAATCACCCTGGGAGCCCCAAACAGACTTCTCAAGCTCAGTGACACGCATAGATTTCTCCTCTTCCCTGTTCCCATTCTCACAGGCGTGGCCTGAACAGATAGGGATTTAGGGTGACTTCCTCCTATCTATCCTTTATATTGTACAGGGTCACACACCCTGTTTTGTGTTTGGATAAAATTTTTAACTCCACTTTGGGGAATATTTTGGTACTATGATGGGGTCATCAGTTGTTAATATACTAATAGAAACCCATAATTTAAAGAGGAAAAAATTGGGTTAGGAAGAACAGGTCTATAGTAATAGAGCAAAGCATCAAAAGAAAATGTTTAAGGAAGGCTAAAAGGAAAAAAAAAAACACAATTCACTGCATCTGCCTTTGTGAGCGCAAGTCCAGAATTGTGCGTGGCGGCGCCTTCTGACATCTGTTTTCACAGCCCTGTCTTCACCAGACAACAGGGAGCTGGCATGTCCACTAACCCCCAATATGGTACATCTCTCTAGGTGTCAGTATCCCACTCTGGCTCCTTTTATTTTTAACCCTCACCCAAAGAAACGCTCATTGATTTTTTTTTAGAGAGAGAGGGGAAGAGAAGGAGAAAAAGAGAAAGAGAAACCTGATAGGAGAGAGAAGTATCAATCAGTTGCCTCTTGTAATTGCCCCAGCTGGGATAGAACCCGAAACCTAGGCATATGCCCTGATCAGAAATCAAACCTGTGAACTTTCTCGTTGATTTAACATAATGAGAACAGTTTGCACAACACTGATATAACCTGGCAGCCAAGGAGAGTGGGCTGAAATGAGCATGCATGACCAATAACGATTTCACTGTACTAGTCAGTGGGAGCGGTGGAGGCCATTGAGTGAGCTTATGTACTGTGTGGCCGTCACATTCAAAATAACAGAAAAAAATAACTGAGTAAGTAGACCAATGAATCTGCATCAAATTTTGAATTAAGCCTGAACATTCCTCTATGGAAACTATTTGGATGATTCAGAAGGCCACAGCTATGGGAAAATGGTGATTGGCAGCTTCATCACAACAAGCCCACTCATGCATCACATCTCATGCAGAGTTTTTAGTGAAACATCAAATTACCCAAGTGACTGAGCCACCCTACAGCCCAGATTTGGTAGCCTGCAACTTCTGGCTTTTCCCAAAACTAAAATCACGCCTTTGAAAGGGAAGAGATTTCAGACCATTGCTGAGATTCAGGGAAAATGCAATGGAACAGCTGATAACAACTGGGAGAACTGTGTGAGGTCCCAGGGTGCCTACTTTGAAGGGGACTGTGGTATCATTGTCCTGTGTATAATGTTTCCTGTATCTTGTATCTTTTTCAATAAGTGTTTCTATTTTTCATATTACATGGCTAGATACCTTCTGGGCAGACCTCGTATATTGTCTTAGTGCCAGGGATTAATTGAGGCTTTAAAGGAAAGCAGCCAGCTAGTCCAGCAGTGTTTTCAGAGCACACTCCCAGGAGATGAAGACCTGCTCCACAACTGACATCCTGGAGAGTTTGTCCATTGGAAAAGACATCTCCATAAGGATGCTCTACAACCCAGGGGGAGGGGCCTTACCAGCTGAATTTAGCGGCATTGATTCCTGGACTCATGTTTCTCATTTGAAGAAAGCTCCAACACCTACATGGCAATCTGCCCCTGTTGGAGACCTAAAGCTCAACATTTCCAAGGAGCAGAAGCAGCAGACACCATCTGAATAGACAGCTTTCCTAAGCCTATGAACCAGGCCGATACAACCTCATGCTTTTTCCTCTGCACGATTTGTCAGAAGAACTCTTTTATCCACTTGTCTATGTGCTGAAAGTGCCTGACAATATGTAACTCATAGTGGTAAGACCTTGTAATTCAGAAAAACTATTCTTATATTCTTACATGCTCTTCTTATAACCTCCAGCTCATCAACTTTTATTTCACTTAGAACTCATGTGTTAGCTAGTATACCAGCCACCTTTCTTGAGTTCTTACAATGGCTACCGTTAATAGTTTTAGCTCTTGATTTGGCCTCTTTTTTGTAACCTACATGCTAAGAATTACACTTTATTACACCCTTTCGTTCCTACCCTACAGAAGCTTTCTGAATCTGAAAATCTCACAGGCATTTGGATCTGTGCTACAGCAAAGCATGCTCTTGAGGTTCCTGAGTTGGTGACCTGACCTCTATCCCTAAAGTGATAAAAAACTTGACTGGTAAGGTTCTGTTTTTGCTTCTATGAAACACATATTGCCATCCCTCTGGAAGACATGCCCCAGAAATAACTACCTTCCATTGGGACCTCCTTGCCCATAAAGGTATATAACCCTCACTCAGATTTAGACATTGACTAGTTACCTTTCCTTATGTTTTGAAAATATGAATGGTCCTGGTAAAACATGAAGTTAACTTTCATTGGATGCCTATAACTATATGCTCTTATATGACTCAAAAGTGAGTTCATGCACAGAATGAAGAAACAAGAATGCAAAGAAAATGAGGAGAGGGTTAGAAACCTCTGGGACAAGTTTAAATGTACCAACATTTGAATCATAGGGGTGCCAGAAGGAAAAGAGTAAGAGTAAGATATTGAAAACTTATTTGAAAAAATAATGAAGGAAAACTTCCCCCAATCTGGTGAAGGAAATAGACTTTCAGGAAGTCCAGGAAGCCCAGAAAGTCCCAAAGAAATTGGACCCAAGGAGGAACACACCAAGGCACATCATCATTAAGTTACCCAAGATTCAAAATAAGGAGACAATCTTAAAAGCAGCAAGAGGAAAGGAGAGAGTTACCTACAAAGGAGTTCCCATAAGGTTATTAGCTGAATTCTCAAAAGAAACCTTACAGGCAGGAAGGGGCTGGAAAGAAGTATTCAAAGTCATGACAGGCAAGGGCGTACATCCAAGATTACTCTATTCCAGCAAAACTATCATTTAGAATGGAAGGGCAGATAAAGTACTTCCCAGACAAGGTCAAGTTAAAGGAGTTCATCATCACCAGGCCATGATTATATGAAATGTTAAAGGGACTTATCTAAGAAATAGAAGATCAAAAATTATAAATAGTAAAATGACAACAAACTCACAACTATCAACCACTGAAAGTAAAAAACTAAAGCTAAGCCAACAGCTACAACAGGAACACAATCACAGAAATGGAGATCACATGGACCGTTAACAACAGGGATGGTGAGGGGGAGGAGAATGGGAATGAGGTACAGAAAATAAGAAGCATAATTGATAGGTACAAAATAGACAGGAGGAGGTCAAGAATAGTATAGGAAATGGAGAAGCCAAAGAGCTTAAATGTACAACCCACGGACATGAACTAAGGTGGGGCTGGGGAGAAATACTGGAGAGAGGGGGTGCAGGGAGGAGGAGAGAAAGGGGAGAAAACAATTGGGACAACTGTAATAGCATAATCAATAAAATATACTTTTTAAAAAAGAGAGTTCATGCAGTGTTCGAGGCTGCATGACTACAATGTAACCTCTCATAACAGGTCCCTATGGAAGGGCAACGAGATCTATAATGGAACTGGACATTGGGAAGAAGACGTGCCTCCCCTGAATGAAACAACGTTGGGAATGGTGGAAACTAAATCCTACCTGCCTTTTTCCTGGAAGCTCCCCACTTCTGAACCAAAATCTGACTCACAATAATCAAACTCATTTGTTGCTTCAAATATTATGTTGTATTGCAGGACAAATGAACACTGTATGCAAGACAAGTGTTGAAACAAATGAGGAAAGAGCTCAGGAAAGTCAGTTTTTTGGAGTCTGAGTGGAGTTCGAGAAGTTTCTTGGGTGCTTTGAAGTGCAAGAAACTTTGAAGCAGTTTGATGACGTGCATGACAGGCCTGCAAGAAAGGCCAAACCCAAACTCAAAGAGGAAGGGATTTGTCCTTGAGCTTGCTGCTATCTTCTCTCCCGCGTCACTTCTAAGGCCAGACGTCCAAACACAACCTAGCTTCCAGGGTGACGGGGCAAACAAAACCAAAAAGCATATAAGGGCCACCCCCCCCCCCCCGCCTTTTAATGGGGTTAGGCCCCCAGTCTGACTTGGACGGAAGCTGGTGTGTGTTGAAAGAAAACCCTTCCTCCGCCCCAGACCAGAATAACAGGGTCTCCGCTGGCTTACCGGGTCTGGACGCGAGCGATCCACAGAGACCAGCAAAGAGCATCATCAGGCGGAACATGCTGGTGTCCTCGGCTCCTGGCGAATACTGAGCGTGCAGCCGTTAGTTGGCTCGGAAAGCGCCGCACCCGACCTCGGGGTGGGGGCGGGGGGGGGGGCGCGGGGATGCCCAAGGCCTCCTCCCAATCCCTCCGGAGTGACATGACGTTCTCGCCGCGCCGTGGCGGTTGGAGGTTTGCACCCCGCAGGTGTGCCGTCCTATAATCAGCCCGCGCCCGAGGTCAATCTCGCTCCCTCCCCCGAGGGCCGCTCTACCGGGTGGCCTGTCACTCCTCTAAAGTTACCCATCCCAGCCACCCCCTCCCAACTGTCCTCCTGCAAATCTGTCTCTTGCTGTCGATTCATGGACCTGGAAGAGCTAACACGTTCATTTTGCGTTTTGTATCAGACACAACCAGGTGCTTGAAAAGACGAACGTTAATACTTTCTGAAATCAAAACTATACACTAGATGATTGGATAAAGATATGGTACATATACAATGACTACTCAGCCATAAGAAAAATCGAGTATTGCCATTTGTGACAACATGGATGGATCTGGAGAATATCATAGTAAGCGAAATATCAGAAAAAGTTAACCATACGACTTCACTATGTGAGATACAAAACAGAAAGCAACGAATGCACAAACAAGAAAAACAAAAACTCCTAGACACAGACAACAGTATGATGGTTATCAGAGGGAAGAGAACGGAAGGATAGTAAGGGATAAGTGGGTCAATGTATGATAATGGAAGATTTGACTTCAGGTGGTGGGCACCCAATGCAATATACAGATGATGCATAATAGAATACAGTCAAAACCCATATAATCGTATTAACCATTGTCACTCCAATAAATTTAATTTTTTAAAAATTAAATGGAAATAAAAATATGTGAACACACACACAAATATACATAAATTTACTAAAGCTAGGTTTCTTTCTTTTTTAAAAGATTTATTTTATTTTTAGAGAGGGAAGGGAAGGGGGGAGAGAGAGAGAGAGACATCAATGTGCGGTTGCTGGGGGCCACGGCCTGCAACCCAGGCATGTGCCCTGACTGGGAATCGAACCTGTGATGCCTGGTTCGCAGCCCACCCTCAATCCACTGAGCTATGCCAGCCAGATAAAGCTAGGTTTCTAAAAGAACAAAAACTAGCTGGATGGTTTCTTAACTAGATTCCAAGAATGGAGACAGTGAGTAGATTTCGATGTCTTTGAAGAGAGCCTGCTGTGGTTGGTTTGTTTTTCCCTCCCTATCCAAACACTTTCTATCCAGACTCTACCTACCATTTCCTCCAATCAATCTGGTTCTCCACAGGGCCTTGGCTATAATTCACCCTGGTGATCCTCTGGTTCAGTAACTCCTCAGTACAATGAACATTCATTCGTGCAGTGAATGAAATGGACAAGATTCTTGTCCAGTTACAGTAGGTCCCAGTAGAAAATTCTAGTCAAAACAGTGTTCAACATTTTCTACATTCCAACCCAGGCTGCCACCTCTTTTCTCCCACCCCCAGTGCTTCGGCCATCTTGACCCCTGGTCTTTCCTGAATGAACAAAGCCTAATTATTCCCTTAGACTGCAATGCCTCCTCCCTCTCAGCCTCACCCCAGTCTCCACCTATATGCACTATCTTTTAATTCTTTTCAAATCCCAAAGAAGGAATTCTCATACTACTTAACGGAAAAGTAGACACACAAAATAAAAGGCAGGGTGAAGGGAGCGGGGTTACGAGCAAAGCTCACTTAGGGAATCACCACAACTACTCTGACATTTCAGATGCAATTTTATGGATGCATAGGGTTTAAACAGAGCAATCTAAACCCAAAAAGAAGAGCATGAGCTAAAATAAGGCAACAAAAACACACATCTAGTTTGTATCTCAACAGGAACAGCCAATGCTACACTAACACTGTTTTTAGAGTTGCTGAGGCAAAAATCTGGTCTCGTTTCATAGCATTAGAATTCTAGTAAATGCTTTGACTTGCCAATTTTAAATATATTTCTAGTTATTTCTTTGGTTTTTCCCCTCTCCTCAACCTTCAATAAATCTTTAATAGAGCAGATTTTATATTAATCTTATTAGTGTATATGGCTCTCTCCATTACAGGAAGCAATTCCATCCAGAACTTACATATCACACTGCCTATTATAGTACCTGCGAGATGGCAGAATTTCAGTAAATGTTTCTGAAACTTAATAAAATCTGATTTGTGCTTGGAAAACCTGCATTGTGCTTTACTCTATTGTTAGAGACCTAGACATTTGCTCGATATGAAGGGAAAATGCAATACCCTAACAAGGTAAGTTTGTGAACATACAGTCAGTTATACCCGTTAGATATAATTTATCCTCACTTATTAAGATATCTTCAGCAGATGGCAAGGAAGCCCTTTAATATTTTCAAAGTTTGAAGTGGGCTCTATGACCATAAAATTTAACAACTTTTACTGGCAATTCAAGATAAATCAGAGACAAACCAAAGTCAAAAGCATGTAAATTTGTAAATATATATATGAAAGTAAAAGAATTTCAACTGATTAAATAGTCATTTAGGAACACTTTCTAAATATTTAAAGATTCAAGGAATTCATTCCAAGAAAAGTTTTAAATTACATACTTGTTACCAACTGTAAAATTCCAGTGATATGAATTACAATTGTAGTCGAATGAAAGACAAATATTTTAGTTTTATATGAATTCATTCAGGGATTTAAATTGAAATGAAGATTCTTCATTTGGAATTATTTATAACTTTTAATGTATATCTGATTGTTAAAACAATGTACCATCTTCAGAGAACTGAAATATCTTCTTCAAAACTAATGTTTTCCTTTAATAACAAAAAGCCATTGTGTACAGTGACAGAAGTGTAAAAAAATTAGTGAAATATCTGTAAAAGTTTGACTAGTATAGTAGTTTTGTCCAGTACAATGTTTCTTGTAAGATTTTATTTATTTTTAGAGAGAGGGGAAGGGAATGAGAAAGAGAGGGAGAGAAACATCAGTGTGTGGTTGCCTCTCTCCTGCCACCAACTGAGACCTGGCCCACAACCCAGGCATGTGCCCTGACTGGGAATCAAACCACCAACCCTTTGGTTCACAGGGGAGCACTCAATCCACTGAGTCACACCAGCCAGAGCATAATGTTTTAATTAATAAGGTTATAAATAACTAAGTAGGAAGTGCTAAGCAATGCAAAACAGAATTTCAAGTATTTTATTTATTGTAAATGTTATATTTGCATATGTATATATACACAAACCAAAATTTTTGGAAAAACTAATCAAATTCAGTTAATAAACCTATTATTAAACTTTATTATGAAAGGTTATGTAAAATATTTAAGTGCTTAAAATTTTACTATCGATACCATTGCTTCCATAGTAAAATTCTTTTTTAACACAGTTGGGATGATACCTCACAGACACCACATAACATTTTTGCACTTATCTAAGAAAATCTTTGCATCCTTCCTCTCTCCAACCTAATTTCTTTGAAAAAGTGTCAATAAAAGACATGTTCCAGCACACCTTAGTAAATGTAAACATTCTAAATTATATTAATAGCAAGCTTTGAAGTTTCAGATTTTAAACTTAGTTAAAGTGCTCATGAAATTCTCAAGTGGTTTTATAACAGCTCCACTGATTGAAGATACAATTGCTCCTGCTTTGTTACAGCCATGAATCAACAGCATATCTGATTAGTTCTATTAAATATGTCGTACCTTAAAGTTTATACTTTATTAAAATAATGCTATTGTAAAAGGATGTCATGTTTTAACATGATTCACAATAGAATTCTATTATTAAATTAACCTTCCTAATATTCATTATCCACAGATAGATCCATAGAATCTATTATCCATAGAATCTATAGAATCATTTATCCATAGAATGATCATAAAAATAAAAGATAATAACTGTGTGTGAATACACACATATACACTTTTAGTGTATTTTGTACTTAAAAAGTAATATTATAACATCTTAAATGTGGGTTTTGTGCATTCTTCTGAAGACAGAACAAACGTCTATTCAAGATCCTAGCATATGATGATTATTAGTCTGTGCAAGATGAAAAATATTAGATATTATTGGCAGTTAATTAGTCAGTTTTCACAGGTATTAGATTATCACATGTTCAACCTGAAACTACATTAAGGATAACTAAGGTCAAAATTCATAGTTACATTTAAGCACACAATAACAAATCTTAAACCAATACAGTTAATTTGAGAATCATTACAGTAACATGTTCAAAATAACAATCCATGTTAGGTGCATTAACTTCACAGATGACTGAATAAGACTTATTCAGTGATGGAAATGAAAATGTTATTCTAAATTCCCTGATTTCATTGAATTTCTTATATTTCTCAATTCCCACTTTCCATTTTCTGTTTTTCTGTGTTAGTAAAGTTTGTTTTGCGGTGTTTTGCTTCCATTCATAGTTGCAGCAGGAAGAAAGGATTTTCAAGAAAATATCAAGAAAAAAAAGTATTATCTTAGTTCCCTGAAGATGTCTGCAGGAGGAAAGGGAAAACAATCAAGTGAGGGAATTATATAAAGGAGGTGCAGGAGCAGGACGAGCAGGAATTAAATTTCCCTGAGATGATACTTTCGGTTGTGGTGGAGGAGGCCTGTGAAAAGGAAAAACACAGTTAATCATGTGTTTCAGCTGAATGAAACAATGCTACATTCACTGCAAACCCACCTTATCACCATCCTGACCATTGCTCACCATTCTTAAGCATACGTTATATTCTGAGATTATTACTAACCTGATGTGCAGTGGTTAAAGAGAGTCTAAAGTGGAGTGCCGACACTACATTAATGCTATTCCATAGTCTGCAATGTTGTGTGAAGGTCTGGACACTATGTGCATTAAGGGCAGTGAATTACTGTAAGTATAAACCTTACAAATATACACGGAGGTGAAATTCCAGGTCTGTCACACATAATATCCACTCTCAGAGTTAAACTGACTATGACTTCTCTACCTGTCCTTCTCAATCCTGATGCTTCAACCTGCGGAAGTCCTTTCCTTAACCACTTCAACCGATTCTAGTATACCACTAATCCAATTACATACTGCATTACCTGGTGAGTATCTGTCTCACAATTTACATATTCTTCTTTTGATGTTCTGTTGGATTCCAACACACTTTTATTGTATAATAAAGATTATACAGGAGAAGACATCTCAGAGTTGCAATTCAGTTGTAATTTGAAAAGACTTCTGGGGATGGGAGGGGTGGGATGCATTTTATGTGATGCAAAATACAGTAAAAATGTTCTTCTTTCTTACTGATTTTAAGCCCATCTACTGAGTCTTTAATTTCATTCCTTTTTTTAAAAGTTTCTAGTTCTGTGCTGAAATTCTCAATCTTGACTATCAGTTCTATACAATAATCACCACAGTTATTTTAAAGTCTTTATCTGATAACTCTATTGACTGGATGACCTCTCAGTCTGTTTCTATGGTCAATTGCTTTTCCTAGTTTTAGCCACATTTTTTCTTCCATGTCTGTTTTTTTTTAATTGAGGGCCAAACATTAAAAAAACAAACTGCAGCAATAAATTGAGCACTAGTTCACCCTTAACCCTGGGTTGCAATGCAAAACCTGGGATGTTGGTCAGCATATCTTCTCCTTGGCAGGGCTCCAATCTCTGTCCCCTCAGCTCTGCGAGTTCATTGAAAGCTCTCCTCAGCTTCCTAATCTCTCAGTGCTCCCTTTCTGAACAGATAAGCACATCTACGACAGAAAAAGGCCCCCCAGGCTGGGGTCATCACCAGGCTGCCTGCCTCTCCTGGAACTTAGCCCCGCAATCCCTCATCTCTCTGGTAGTTCTCCGGCGCCTATTCCCACCCACCGGGTTTCCCGCTGCTGGGCACTTCACAGGCCCTCCTTTCTGAACCTCATGTACACCAGTGGCTGCAGCAGTTGACTGTCTTGCTGAGGCTTCTTTAAAATTTCATTTGACACTACACTAATATGAAAAAACTTACACAAAATTGTGCTCTATCTAATCCAAGGATGTCAAACTCATTTTCACCAGGGGCCACATCAGCCTCCTGGTTGCCTTCAAAGGGCTGAATGTAATTTCAACTCCCTAACAGTTAAGGAGTACTCACATTTATACAGTCCTAAAATTATTTTGGCCCAAACCAGGAGTTTGACACCCCTGATCTAATCTGTTGGCAATAAATACATGTCCTAAATCAAATTAAAATAGAAGGAAAAAACATTAGATATTAGCTCTCGATTTTATTCTAGTCAAATAATCTAAGCAAATTGGCTTCAGACCTTGATGGGAACTGCTGAGGTTGCTTGGCTGCGTAAGTTGGTACAGGATATCGGTTTGCATATACAGGCTAAAAAAGAAAAAGAGTCATTACCACAATGTACTCATAAATATGTTTTCTACACAGTTTGTTGTTTTTCATATAAAGTAACCAATATGTTTAAAATCAATGACTAGATAACTTAATTATAATGCTAACGTTAAAAAATGTTTGCTTATTCAACATCTTTACCACTGAATATGGAATACTTAATTATTTCAAGGCTATGTATTTTTTAAAAGTCGGTATTACTAAAGTATGATAATCTTAGTTCTAACCAACTACCTTAGTCAAAAGGTGACATATTTTCTCTGTCAACATATTTTATTATTTTTATTTTTTTTTAATTTTAGTTGTTGTTCAAGTACAGTTTTCTGCCTTTTACTCCCAGCCCAGCCCAACCTCAAGCCCTCTCCACCTCCCTCCTGTTTCCACCCCCCACCTGGTTTTTGTCCACGTGTCCTTTGTACTTGTTCCTGCAAACCCTTCCCCTTTCCCCCTGAAATTCCCTCCCCTCTCTCCTCTGGTCACTGTCAGCCTATTCCCTATTAGTGTCTTTGGTTATATTTTGCTTGTTTGTCTTGTTTAGGTTCCTGTTAAAGGTGAGATCATATGGTATTTGTCTTTCACCACCTGGCTTATTTCACTTAGCATAATGCTTTCCAGTTCCATCCATGCTGTTGCAAAGGGTAGGAGCTCCTTCTTTCTGCTGCATAGAATTCCATTGTGTAAATGCACCATAGTTTTTTGATCCATTCACTTACTGACGGGCACCTAGGTTGCTTCCAGCACTTGGCTATTGTAAATTGTGCTGCTATGAACCCTGGGGTGTATAGGTTCTTTTGGATTGGTGTTTCAGGGTTCTTAGGATATACTCCTGGCAGTGGAATTGCTGGGTCAAAATGCAGATCCATTTTTAGTTTTCTGAGAAAATTCCATACTGTTTTCCACAGTGGTTGTACCAGTCTGCATTCCCACCAACAGTGCACTAGGGTTCCCTTTTCTCCACAACCTCCCCAACACTTGTTGTTTGTTGCCTATGTCAATATATTTTAAATAAACTCTCCCAAAACTGTATTGCCAAACATATACAGTACCTAAGTGGTGCTACAGATACCACTAATCTACAACCCTTGATTTTGGGATTCCTTATATTCTTCCTTGACAAGGTGTTGAAAGTTTTGAAACAAAGTGAGACTCTATAACACGGCCTTAAATAAGAAAGTAAAAGCAAGAAAAACTTTCACAAATCACATTACATTAGGAAAAGTCAGGGAGGATCAGATGAAATTACTAAATCACTGATGAAGTGTTCTTGACTAAGGTATTCTCCACTATCAACCAAAGCTCTGTGAGTGGCAGAAAACGCTCAATATGCACTGTGTTGAAGAAGAGCTTGAACGTTCTCTAGGTCCTGCTATGGAACAGATGCTGTTTTGTTTTGGGGATGTTTTTAGTTCTTTTGCCCCATGAAGTGATTTGCTTATACTGTGAAAATAGAGGAATG